>NC_056741.1:41790203-42090203 GCF_019279795.1 Protopterus annectens
GCACACTAAGTAACATCCACTATCCAATAACTATCCCCTAACCTAAACCCTAACCCTCGACACTACACACACTTGCCTACCTGCACCCACTTGCACACAACCCTACCACCCCTTTACCCACCCCTAACCACAAGGTCACACACTCACACTACCTGCACCCTACCTGCACCCAACCCTAACATCCCTAACCCCCATCCCTTAGCTTACTACTCCCACCACATCTACCCCCAACCTTCACCCTAACCCTAAACCCTAACCCAAACCCCTTAAACCACCCCTCCCTCACACACGCACACACACCCCACACACCCACCTAAACCCTAACACTACTCACCCCCCTACCCCCACTAGTCCCTCACTCTCACACACTTTACCTGTCCTCCCTAACACCCAAATCCCTCACCCTATCGCTACACTTAGAGTACCCCGGGTTTCTCCTGTCCTCGGTCATCTAGCGCGCTGTCTCTTTTCTTCCCCCGGGCCGGATTCCGGGTGAAAACGCCCGTTGTCGGGCATCTGAAGGTGATATATATGGAATCTGTGTAGATGTTCGAAGTTTCATTTCTTCAAACCCACTTCACTGAGTCCACTTGTTCGAAGTAGTGAAAGTTCGAACATTGACTTCGGCAGTCGCACTACAGCACGGAATGGGAATATTCCTTTTTCCCTACTGTAGTGCAATCTCAGAGTTGGTATATTTAAGTAGGGGGGGTGGGGTGGAGGGGCTTGCCCCCCTGCAAAAAACAGTTTTAGTGGGGTTTTTTTTGTCTCACCTGGAGAACTAGACTTCAGTGAAAGTGCACTTTTGCTGAAGTGTGAGTCTCCTGCTCTATTTCAAAGAAGTGTTCTTTTGATGTAGAGCAGTAGACCCATATATATATATATATATATATATATATATATATATATATATATATATATTTTTCTCTTTTTTTTTTCTTAGATATATATATATATATATATATATATATATATATACATACATATATATATTTATATACATACATATATATATATATATATATATATATATATATATATATATATATATATATATTCTCTGTGGTCTAGCCGCAGTGGTGCAGAGGTAGCGTTATTGCCTCACAGCAAGAGATTTTCCCGTTAGATTTTCGGCTGGAGCGCCTTCTGTGTGGATATTGCATTTCCTTCTCGCGGTCGAGTGGCGTTCGAAAGATATGCGTAGGTTGGGCGTCGAGGTAGCAGTGCGGCACCCGTAAAAAATCTACTGCCAATCATTAGCGGACCGGAGTTCCGTTGTGGCGACCCCTAACCGGGAAAAGCCGAAAGAAAAACAACAGTTCTCTGTGGTCTGGATGAATGTATTTTTGTTACCATGCTGAAGTTATTTGTTATCTTGAGTTTCCACCACTAGATGGCATTAGCTTACTACTCTGGGAATGTGCTATTTGTTTTTATTTTTTTAATTTTAATTCAAAACCATTATTTATGGAAAGGTCTTAGCCATTGAACTGATTTTAGGGTATTCATTTTTTTAGGTGTACTGTATTTTGTTAGGTGTATTTTATATTTTCTCTTCACCCCCTGATTCTTCAGAAGCTTCCAGTGAGTCCGACAATCAGTAGCTTTTCTTCAAGGTCCGGTCAGTCCATTAGAAGGCTAACCAAATTGAATGTTGACTGTATCACGAGAAAGTTTCTGAGGACACAAGATTAGTCTGGGTGTCTTCCCGGACCAAACCTTGAGAAGAGGACTGTGATCAGATCCTTTAAAACCACCATACTTGCTCTGACACGGTCTCCCTTTCTGGATCCAACTCATACAGGATCCAAACCCCCTCACACACCTTACCAATGTCTGAGCCAAAAGCCCTGGAGACTTTGGCTTTGTCCTCTTCACTCATTTTCTCGATGGCTATGCATTCAGGTCGAATAGAATCTTGGAGTCTTGGAGCCAGAGCATTGGAATTGGCACCCTGATTGCCGAGTCGACTCTGACATTTTCAGAACCATCCCTACCGCTCGGAGCTTTGCCTCTGGATAGCTCACGTCTGAGATCCTCCTCAGAACTAGCCACCTTTGGAGTCGAACATACCACCAGTTCCGCTGTTATGGATGGTTCTTCCTCTACTCCTTTAGCTCAATCGGCTTTCGAGGCTGTAGAGAAAGCTTTGATTGGACCAAGAACACTGGCGCATGCACAGATTTTGGAGACATCCTAGCTCCTGCTGAAGCCTGTACCACATTTTTCCTATTCTTCTTGACAGGGAGAGGCAGATCCAATTAGTTTTGAGACTGCTCATCATTCGAGCTCCACGTCTGACACCAGAGTGTCTCCTTCAGAAGCTCTGAGGCACATTCTTCAGAAGAGGTATTGCAAGTGGAAGCATACTGACCCTTCTCCTGAGTCCTTTTTTGAAGACATGGACTTAGATGATGGAGAAGGTTCCCCCAGGTCCCCCATCCACCAATCCCTCGATGACATCTCCTTTGGAGACATTCTGGAATTAATGAAACAGTGGGGAGGTGGGTGGTCCACCAAAGCTGCTCCTTTGAGGACTCTGCGTTTCTTGAAGCTTTTGGGTCTGGCCCTTTAACGTCCTGGGCGGTCGTGCCTCCTACCACCTTAATTGATCTCCTTGCTCAGAAGGCTTGTAAGGAACCTGATGTGGCAGAGCCTATTCCGATAAAGCCAGATAAGGTTCTAGTTGGGCCCAAAGATAGAAAACATATGGGTTGGGGGTCTCTCAGTAGATGCCATGGTGGTAGCAACAGCAGGTACTAGAAAGGAAATGTCCATAGAAAGTTCCTCTGTCCATTACCTGACTAGGGAGTCAAGGGCGTTGAACAGTCTGGAGAAATAGACATATGCTTCAGCAACATTTTCACTTTGAGTGCTGAACTATCTAGTACACCTGACACAATTACAAGGGGACTTGGTCAAGGAGCTCTCAAAATTTCTTTTGGGTATCTTACCTCTGGATGTCCAGAAAACCGTACATGCCAAAATATCCACCCTGCAATCTTCCTCAAATATGGCTGTGAGGCTGTTGTCTAATGCAGCAGATGGAACATCAAGGGCAGCCGGAACAGGTATTACCGTGTGGTTCCACCTTGTTTGGACCAAAAGTGAAAGAAGCACTTATGAACAAGGCAGTAAAACCTTGTCTGTCTTAGGTATCCATCTTTCCCCTTCTCAAATATCCTTTTCCTGGAATCAAAGAAGAGGGAGGAAAATGCAGTTAAAGAAATCCCAAGACTTTCACCAGGATACTGCTGGGACAGGCCTGCCCAAGGTAGAGGAGGAGGCAACCCCACTGGATGTCGCACTTGAGGCAGAGGTGATCTGCAGAATCAAAGTTTCTGTGGGCCATTCACTGAAAAACCTCATCGGCATCTCTGAACGTAGCACCAGCTGCTGCACTCCATAGGCAGTCAGGGGATGCTTTTCCAGCCTGGCATACAGTAACTTTTGATTCTTCGGTGTTAAGGATTATCACCAGAGATTATAAGTACCCTTTTAAGATTCTCCAAAGCCAGGACTAAAAATTCATGATACTCCACCCATTCAGTTGGAATCTGCAGCAACAGAGGTTTCAAAGTTGCTACACGAGAAAGTCATCCAACTTGTCCCTTCAGACCAGGTACGATTTGGAGTCTATTCCAGGTTGTTGTTAATTCCAAAAAAGACAGCGGACCTAAACCCAGTATTGGATCTAAGGAATCAAAACAGTGTAAGAAACTTCTCTGTGTGGAAGATTTTCAGTCCATATATTTCTAGTTAATCACTGTATATTAGTCAGATCAGACAATAGTAGTAGAAGTAGCGAACGTAAACTTGTCAAGTCAAAAAGTAATAATAGAAAATATATAATTCTACAGCATTACTAAGTATTCGAAAGTAATCCAAGCAAGGCAGGCAGTCTGTTTCCTGTCGAAAATCCTTTATTAAGTACACAGACAAGCGATCCAAGTAAAACAAAAATAGAGTAATAATTTCCTCACAAGCTTTCTAAATATATGTATATACTTTTAATCAGGCATGGGAGTGGTTTATTGTGCTGTAAAAAATGTATGTATGATGATGGAAACAAAATATACACTTAAATTACAACTGATTTAAAACGGTATTTAAAACCAACTGGTAGAATAAAATAAAATACAATTAGTCATGTAAACAATGTGGCAATTGTCTAAGTTCCAGTGCACGTTTAATTGAACAGTAGTAGTTTAGTCGAGGCTTCCTAAAAGAGTTCAGCTGTAATTGCCACATGAGTTCATGTTTCTCCAGAATATTTCCAACCATGTAGTATATTGTCTTGGATAAAATCACAGACTTAATAATCTTCTTAATAATCTGGTTAAATAAGAGGTACCACATCATTATAAATTTTATTTAAAGTACATACGGGTTATATATTATTATGACAGCTACTAAGTAGGGCAGGACCAGCTCGAATGTCACACTGATGGGGGAAGGGATGTGAATTTAACATGTGTACCAATAACACTTTGTTTTACAGCACAATAAACCACTCCCATGCCTGGTAAAAAGTATATATAATTAGAAAGCTTGTGAGGAAGTTATTACTCTATTTTTGTTTTACTTGGATCGCTTGTCTGTGTATTTAATAAAGGATTTTCGACTGGAAACAAACTGCCTGCCTTACTTGGATTACTTTTGAATACTTAGTAATGCTGTACAATTGTATATTTTCTATTATTTTTTGTTTTGACTTGACAAGTTTAAGTTCGCTACTTCTACTACTATTGTCTGATCTGATTAATATAAAGTGATTAACCAGAAATATATGGACTGAAAATCTTCCACACAGAAGTTTCTTACACTGTTTTGTTTTTGGACCCACTACACTTGTTTAGTAGGTTGTTTTGAGACTTCGGGGATACTGCGGAGATTACTTGTTTTTTGGATCTAAGGAATCGGACACAATTCCAGATGGTGACAGTACGTCCAGTCTGGGCGAAGCAGTGGTGCAACGGTTAACATTGGCACCTCACAGCAATAGGTTCTCTGGTTTGATGTTCGGCTGGATGCCTTCTTTGCGGAGTCTGAATGTCCTCCCTGCATCTGCATGGGTTTACTCCAGGTATTCCGGTTTCCTCCCACATTCCAAAGACATGCGTCTGGAGCTTTTCTCCCTGCGCCTCCACTAAAAATAGGCTCTGTCTTAGTCGGACTTTCTGGGTCAACAAATGTTAAATAGAAGAATGATTGGATGTGCTGTGTCGATCTCCAGGATGCCAATCATATCAGGATCCAGAGGCAAACAGGCTGGAAGCCAGTCACTCTCAGTTCAAAATGCTGCCATTCGGACTCATCATAGCTCCCCGGGTGTTCTGCTCCCCTACTCCCAAAGCCACAGTCACCACAGACACCTCCCTTTCAGAGTGGGGGGGTTATGAAGGAAAGACAGTTCAAGGGATGTGGTTATCAACATAGGCCAAATTTCACATCAGTGTCTTAGAGGTAAGGGTGGTCCTCCTAATGTTGCAGGCTTATCAGGACTTCCTACCCAAGGATGTGATCACCATCCACTTGGACAACATGTCAGTGATTTGGTACATCAACAAACAAGGTGAAATACCCTCTTTGCTGAGAAAAGAAGACAGTTTGACAGTAGGCAATGTCTTCAAAGCCACTTTCTAGTAGCAATGTATATTCCAGGGACATCCAAAATACTAGCGGACAAGTTGAGCAGAACTATACTGTTACCTCATGAGTGGTCTCTCAAACATGTAGTGGCAACAGAGATTTTTAGCCACTGGGCCCAACTTTGCTGCAACCTCTTTGCTTTATACCGCAACAACAAAGTTACTGTGCCTTCATTCCTTCACAGGCACCGTCACTGAATGTAGTTCATGTTTGGCCACCAGGCCTCCCTTACACCTTTCCACCAGTTTCCCTCATCACCTTATTCATTCAGAATGCCGTGGAGTACAAGACCAGAGTAATCTTTATTGCTGCTTTTTGGCCTCAACAGGTATGGTTCCCCTTTGTTTGGCCTCCTCTCCTACACTCTCCATGGGTTTTTGATCTCATCACAGATCTTCTCAGTCACTCATCCAGGTTACATCTACCAGATCTCCAGGCCCTAAAAGTAACTGCATGATGTTCTTCATACCACATTGCTGCAGTCCTAACACTTGGGTAATCCGCTGTCCCAGTCGGCCCGAATACCAAAGTATATGGCTGACGTCGGTCAAGGCGCATTAGTCTGACGTCAGGACGTCAGGGTACAAATGCGCATGACCGACGTCATATCCTCAGTCTTTTTTGCCGCATGGTCCGATGCAGAAGCAGTTTTGCGAGTGCAGGTTGGCGTTCTGAAATTTTCTGAAGTCGGAGTTTCAGACCGAATCAAAGTTGGCTAAGTACCCGTTAGAATATTTTGGTTTTTCTTGCCTCAGTATTTAACCGGATGTCAGAAAAAGTGAATAACTGTATTTCTTGTGGGAAACAGATACCTCATAGGGATTACCATACCTTGTGTATACCTTGTTTAGGGCCTGAGCACGACGTTGTTGGATGTCGCTCTTGTGCTAGATTTAACAAACGCACTATAAAGAGAAGGTTAGACTGTGCCAGGTTAGTTTTGGAAAGCGTTGTAATTATAAAATGCCGTCGGATGCTCCGGCGCCGCTTCGTCAAAAAGCGCAAGGACAAAGCAGCAAAGCCTAGGTTGGAAGAACCGTCAGTCCCGGACGCCGGTTCTTTAGAAGGCTCAGTGGAGCCGGAGGTTCTGCCAGAAGTTTCTTTGGAGTCTCAGGGAGAGACTTTACTGTTACAAGATGTGTCTTCTCAGGAGGTAGGCCAGGCTGAAGGGGCTTCTCAGGTGGCTGTTCTCCCTCTCTTCCTAAGGTGGTTAGGCCCTCCTTCTGTTTCCAAGGCTTCTTTGAGAGGCAGGCCAGGTTTATCTTCAGTGGGGTCTCTCCTAGTTCTTCAGGATCTTTGCCTAAGAAACATATGCTTAAAATGGCAGAAGATTTGATTACTATGATTAGAGGTTCTATGCCCCCTCCTGATAAGAGGCCTAGGGTGGAACCTGAGCTTGAGAGTTTTGAGCAGTGTTCAGAGGCTTCTGAGTCTTCGGCTGAAGACTTGCAGGAGTATCCTCCTTATTCTGATTCTGATGTGGATGATTCTACTCCTTCAGCTTCTCCTCCTGAGGATTTCTCTTTTCAGAGACTCTTCATTCCATGAGGGAGCATTTTAAATGGGAAGGCCAAGATTTCTCTGATTCCAGGAAGAGGCTTAGGGAATTTTGTTTTACCCCAGCATAGGCCTTTAGCTATACCTCCTGTTCTGGATGTGGTGGAAGATGTTTTGCAGAGGCTGCCCTGAACCCTGATTCTTTGCCTCCTGCCCCAGTTAAACCAGATAGGTATTATAGGGTGCCTGAAGCTCATAAGTATCTTTTAAGAGTCCTAGGGCAGACCCAGAAACTGTTTCTCAGGGGCCTAAAGGTGTTAAGGCTTCTGTTGTTAAAAATCCTGTTCCTCCTGATAAAGAGGCAAGGGCTTTGGATAGATGGGGAAAGAAGGTGTATACTTCTTCCACTTTAGCCATGAGGGCTTTGAATTGCCAGTTCCACATGTTAAAATATCAAAATTATCTCCTTTCACAATTGAAGTCTAAGGTGGATGCTCTGGCGGAAGGTATTGAGTGTAAAGAGTTGCAGGATTTAGTTCATGTGTCTGAACAGGTGGGTAAGCATTCCTTGCAATGTGGTTTTGATGCTGTGCAGGCCTCTCGAGGGTGGCTGCCACTGGTTCTGTTCTTCGAGGCACGCCTGGCTAAGGGATCAGAATTTAGCTGAGCATGTTAAGACAAGGATTTTGGATGCTCCTTTACAGTCTGATGTGTTGTTTGGTTCGCCTGTGGAAGCTGTTTTAAAGAAAATGGAGGACAAGGCTAAATCTATGCAGACTGTTAAAGATTTTTGCAGGTTCAGCCTCCAAGTTTAGTAGAAATTGGCCTACTAAGGGATGGACATATCCTGCTTATGATTCCCAGTCTAGGGGTAGGTCTAGACGTGGTAGGGGCAGAGCTCAAGGTTCTTTTAGGCCTAGAACAGGGAGTTTACCTGCTCAGTCTTCTGGTGAGGGCAGGGGTCAGTCCTTTCGTAAACAGACCCAATGACCTGCCTTTTCAGCTGCCAGTGCTTCTCGTCTGGCAGCACCTTTGGGAGGAAGGCTGGCACTTTTCAAAGAAAATTGGACTTTAATTACCCAAGACAGATGGGTATTGGATATCATTCACCACGGTTACAGGTTTTATTTCCATACCTTGCCTCCTTTCAAAGGCATGCCAGACATTCCTCCTCTATAAAGAAAAGAGGCTCACAAGCAAATTTCTCTGTTACTCCAAATAGGGGCCATTCAGCCAGTTCCTGTGCCAGAAAGGGGCCTAGGATTTTATTCTCGCCTGTTCCTAGTACCAAAGAAGGGGAACACGTGGAGACCAATTTTGGATTTATCTATCCTCAACACTTATCTGGACATTCCCAAGTTCAAAATGTTGATGTTACAACAGCTTTTACCTCTGCTGGGCAAGGATCACTGGATGGTAACTTTAGATCTCAAGGAGGCTTACCTTCATGTACCTATCAGACTAAGTTGCAGGAAGTATCTGCGTTTTCGAGCTGGGAATTCCCATTATCAGTTCTCTGCATTGCCCTTTGGCTTATCTACTGCGCCCAGAGTATTCACAAAGGTTCTGGCTCCAGTGATAGCTTACTTCAGGCTAAAAGGAATACAAATCTATCCTTACTTGGACGACTGCCTGATTCTGGCTCAAGAAAAGGAAGACCTTTTACAGCATTTGGAATATGTGATAGCAGTGCTAAGATGCCTGGGGTATTCTGTGAACGAAATAAAGTCCAGTCTAGTACCCTCTCAAGACATGTGCTTTCTGGGTGTGAGACTGAATACAGCAGCCCAGATGGCCTTTTTAACCCCGGACAAGCAAAAGAATCTTTCCCTTTACTTCCATCAACTATCTCTTCAGTCCGGGCTGACTGCAAGGACAGTCCTTCAAGCCTTAGGGTTCATGGCATCTTGTATTCTGGTGCTTCCCAATGCCAAACTGCATATGAGGAAGCTGCAATGGTATCTCAAAAATGTATGGACACAGCACTGCCAGGATTTGGACACTGTCATTCAAATAATACCTTGCATTCAAAAGGAATTTTTGTGGTGGGCTCAGGAATGTCACCTAAACAAGGGACTCTCTGTGACCCGGCCAGAGGCGAGTCAGATTCTAACGACAGATGCCTCAGACATAGCTTGGGGAGCTCATCTGAATGGAAAGTGGATACAAGACAAGTGGCCTGCCAGACTACAGCATCTACATATCAACATGAAGGAGATGTTAGCAGTCCAGTTTGCATTAATGGCTTTCAAGGAGTTACTTCTTCCAGGGCAGGTGTTGATTCTAACAGACAACACAACTGTCATGTGGTACATCAACAAACAAGGGGAACACATTCTTATCCTCTATGCAGGCAAGCAATGATTTTATGGGAGACTGCTCAGCTTGCAACTAACTCTTCAGGCAAGGTTTCTGCCGGGAGCACAGAACTCCTTAGCAGATGTGTTAAGCAGACAAATCATGGATCCCCACGAGTGGAAACTGGATCTTCATGTATTTCAGAAATTGACAGTGTCATGGGGAACTCCAGACATAGATCTGTTCGCTTCTCCACTAAACCACCAGCTGCCAAAGTTTTGCACAAAGGTTTCATCACACAGCTTGGAAAGTGGATGCTCTTTCTTTCAGTTGGAAAAATCTTCATGTGTATGCCTTTCCACCTCTGCCTCTTCTCCCAAAGGTACTATTAAAGGTCAGACAAGACAAGCCAAGGATGATTTTAATAGCTCCAGATTGGCCTCGCAACACTGGTACCCATTACTGAGGAGTCTGGTAAGGAAGCCTCCATGGCCTTTACCTTTGATTCCACACCTATTGTCTCAGAGGACGGTGATCTACTCAATGTCAAGCTTCACTCTCTTGATGTAACAGCCTGGCATATTCTGTTTTGAAACACAGCAGGTCTCAACTTCCTCAACAAGTTTTGAATGTGATTATGGAAGCCAGAAGACCTAGTACAAGGAAAGTGTACGCAGAAAAATGGAAGAGATTTTTATTTTGGAGTGCAGCAAAGAATTTGGAGGTTTCTGAGCCTAATTTGAGTGTGGCTCTTCAATATCTGACTGAGTTATTGGACAAAGGTTTGTCTTCTCTTCCATTAAGATTCATGCTGCAGCAATTTCAGCTCACTATGATTGTGACCCACCATTGTTTTCTCATCCTTTGTTCAAGCAATTTCTTAGAGGGGCAAAGAATATAAGACCCCCACGTAGAGCTCCTACTCCTGCTTGGGATCTCAATTTTGTGTTGGAGAAACTTACTCTACAACCTTTTGAGCCTGCGGCTACTGCTGAATTGAAATACTTGTCATGGAAGACTGCTTTTCTGTTGGCCATTACTTCTGCAAGAAGGGTTTCTGAGTTGCAGGCCCTTATGGCAGTTGAGCCTTTTTGATTTTCCATAAGGATAGGGTATCATTACGTACTAATCCTTCCTTTATGCCTAAGGTGGTTTCTAGTGTGGCTTTAAACCAAACTATTCATTTGCCTACTTTTTATGCAGATCCCCAAAATAAAGGGGAAAAGATTTTGCACACTTTAGATGTACACAGGCAATTGCGTTATTATTTAAGCAGGACTAAGGATTTTAGGCAGTCTCAGCAGTTGTTTGTTTCTTTTGCTTTGAGTTCTCAGGGCAAGCCTGTGTCAAAACAAACTATTTCTAAGTGGATTGGCTTTTGCATTGCATTTTGTTATTCCCATCATGGCAAGGAGATTCCAGCTGGGATTAGGCCTCATTCCACTAGGGCTACTGCCACTTCAACAGCATTTCTAAGGGGGGTGGCTACTAAGGATATTTTGGAGGCAGCTACTTGGAGTTCAGTGCATACTTTCTCTAAGCATTACCACCTTCCTCTCTACTCTAAATCTAGGGCTGGTTTTGCCACAGCTGTTTTGCAAGGCATGTTGACAGCTCCTGCTTCTTTATGATTTGCCAGCCTCCCTTACCTCTGCTTTGGGATTCTACCCAAGTGTTAGGACTGCAGCAATGTGGTATGAAGAACATAGTACAGTTTTGTACCTACCATAAATGTAGATGTTCGAGATCCACATTGCTGCAGTCCAATTTACCCTCCCTCCTTCCCTCTGTGTTTAGGGGTGGTTGTGTGGGTGAGGTTACACTCTTGTAAATTTGTATATATTGTATATATATATTTGGTGCAGGAGTGTTTGGTGTTTTGGTTTTGGCCTTATCTTTTAGGGTCTTCTGACATCTGGGGCAAGAAAAGACTGAGGATATGACGTCGGTCATGCGCATTTGTACCCTGACGTCCTGACGTCAGACTAATGCGCCTTGACCGACGTCAGCCATATACTTTGGTATTCGGGCCGACTGGGACAGCGGATTACCCAAGTGTTAGGACTGCAGCAATGTGGATCTTCGAGCATCTACATTTATGGTAGGTACAAAACTGTACTTTTTCTCTAATTTTAATGATTGTCAGAGATGCCAGGCTTTCTGCCCTTGTTGTCCATTTAATCCCTTCCACTCAGATTCAGCCTAGAAAATTTACAGAAGTAAATGGAAATGTTGTTCTTTCTGGGTTTCATCAAAAGGATTAGACCCTTTTTCAGTCCCTTTGCCAGCGATTTTGGTGTTTCTTATTGAAATGTTTATGTTGGGCTCTAGTTTCTCTGCAATTAAAGCCCAGATAGCCATCATTTCAAATTTTCACATGAGACATTATGATGCCTCTATTGCTTCTCTTAAAGTGACCAAGGATTTACTTAGAGGAACATTCTTATTGAGATCCCCAATTCATGATTCAGTCCCGCCTTGGGACATTATAATTTTACTTTGGTCCTTAACCCTAAAATCCTTTGAGCATGCAGCTTCATCAGGCTTAAAGTTGCTTTCATGGAAAACTTTCTTTCTGGTTGCTATTATATCAGCATACCATATGTCAAGATTGCAAACACCTTCATGCAAATCACAATTTTTCATAAGAACAGGGTTTCATTGAGTACACACCCTTCCTTTTTTTAACCACTGTAGCCTCTGAATCTAACCTGAACCAAGAAATTGATCTGCCAGTATTCTTTCCAGTCTTTGCTAACAAAAAATGTACTGTACATATCTTAGATGTCCATAGACAACGTAGGATGTTCTTCGTGTTTCACTGCTGCAGTTATCACATTTGGGTCATCTGCTTGCAGGTAGCCCCCAGCCGGCCTGAATACCAGGGTATTGGATTCCTGCGTTGGATGCTGTCTCTTCTTCCATGACGTCAGGTCATCAGGGGTATAAAACATGCAGCCGACACCATTACATCAGTCTTTCTTGCCGCGCGGTGCCCGAAGCAGAAGCAGTTTGCAAGTGCCGTTCGGCCGACTCCTGAAATTTTCGTTTTCGAGTTTCAGAACCAAAGTCTTCGAAAAAAGCTAAGTACTCTGTTGGGGATCCTTTTTCTTGCTCTTAACCGATGTCAGTAAAAGTTAACAATTGTCTTACCTGTGGAAAGCAAATAATCATAAAGATTTTCATTTGTACTGCATTCCTTGCTTAGGCCCAGACCACAACGTCCCTCGCTGTCAGTTTTGTGCCTTATTCAACCCTCGAACTATTCGTCGTCGGTCTATTTTTGCAGCAAATTATTTTGGTACTCGGTTTAACAATCCAGAAATAGCTTCGGTAAGCCATCCGACTACCGATATTCCGAAAAAACGTAAGGATAAAGACAGAGACAAACCGCATAGGTCCAAAAATGCTGACAACGCTTCCGTTAAGCTAGTCGCCAGTTCGCCGGTATTCAGTGAGGCGCTTTCGCATTCCCCTAATACCTGATACTTCAGATTCGCAGGCCTCTACTGAGACCCATTCTTAGTACTGTATGCCGCAAGATGCTTCTTCGACTATGGAACCTGCGGATGTCTCTACCTTGGATGGGTCCGGAGCTGCTGTGCAGGCACCAGCTTCTGAGGGGTGTATTCAGGCCTACAGATTTGCATTTTAAACCGACGACATCTTCATCCAGGCCTAAAACTCGACCCACACCTAGAAAACCTACGTCCAAACTGCATGGTCAGGCCCATATGCCTAAAAAACAAATGCTTAGAATGGCTGAAGACCTTATTACTTTAATTAGGGGAAGCCAGCCTTCCCCCTCTGAGACCTAGAACTGATTTTCCTTCTGATTCTTCTGATCAGGATTCTGAAATTTCTGTTTCTTCTGATTACCAGGATTTCCCCTTATGTACCTATGAGGATTCTAATGCAGAGGATTCCATTCCCTCTGCTTCCCCTCCAGAAGATTTTTCTTTTGGTGAAACCTTGCACACCTTTAGGGAGCATTTCCTCTGGGAAAGCCAGGATTACTCTGACTCCAAAAAGAGGCTTAGGGAATTCTTACTCCTCCCTCAACACAGGCATTTAGCTGTCCCTCCTGTTCTGGACATTGTAGATGATGCCTTCTTAGAATCTAGCCTGGTCCCAGGCACTTTACCTCCAGCTCCCAGAAAACCTGACCGGTATTACAGAGTACCTGACTCTCGCAAGTTCCTCTTCAAGAATCCTACTGCTGATCCAGAGACCATTTCCCAAGGACCCAAGGACCAAAAGGCATTAAGGCTACTGCTGCCAAAAACCCTACTGCCTCTGATAGAGATTCTAGGGCCTTGGACAGATGGGTTAAGAAGGAGTACACTTCTGCTACTTTGGCCATTACAGCCGTAAATTGCCATTTTCATATGTTAAAGTATCAGCAGCATATTATGGGACTACTTAAACAGAAAATTATGTTGATTCCTGACTGTCCTGAACATAAAGAATTAAAGGATTTAATGCATTCTGCTGAACAAGTTGGTAAACATACTTTGCAATGTGGTGTTGACTCTTTAGAAGCATCTTGCAGGGTTGCTGCACTGGGTCTGTACTTAGAAGGCATGCTTGGCTTAAGGAGCAAAACTTGCCAGGTCATGTTAAAGCTAAATTACTGGATGCTCCCATAAACCAAGACCACCTCTTTGGTAACAAAGCAGAAGTCGTCCTTAAAAAGATGGAAGAAAAAGCTAAATCTATGGAAACTGTTAAAGATTTCCTGCAAGTACAGCCTCCCAGACTTAGTAGGCATTGGCCTTCTAAGAACTGGTCCTTTCCAGTCTCTTCCAGGCCTTCTCAGTCCAAACCCAGGAACAGCAGACCACCTAGGTTACAGTCTCAGGCTGCACACAGGCCTAAGCAGTGGGGGGCTCCCACTTCCAAAGCAGGAAGTAGTACGACACCCCCCTATGTAAAAATGTCACAGTGACTTAACCTTAACCCTTCCAAGCCCTGCTCAGCTGCCTGCTCCCTTAGGAGGAAAGATTGCCCTGCATGCAAAAAACTGGGAACTCATTGCACAGGACAAATGGGTTTTAAATATAGTTTTCCAAGGATACAGATTCCACTTCCACACCCTACCAACCCCAAATCAGTAGGCAGAGGCGCAACAACAGGTTCTCTCTTCTAAGTATCGGGGCTGTTCAACCTGTCCCAACAGAAGAAACGGGACAAGGTTTTTATTCAAGACGTTTCCTGGTACCCAGAAAAGACAGCTCCTGACGTCCTTTCCTGGACCTTTCTATTCTAAACACCGTTTTGGTAATCCCAAAATTCAAAATGTTATTACTTCAACAGCTGCTTCCTATGCTAAGCAAAGATGCTTGGTTGGCAACCTTAGACTTAAAGGAAGCTTACCTGCACATTCCAATAAGGGAATCTTGCAGAAAAAAGCTACGCTTCAGAGCGGGCTCCATGCACTAGCAGTTCTCTGTACTTCCCTTTGGCTTATCTACTTGGGCCCAGGGTATTCACAAAGTGTCTAGCTCCAGCCATTTCATTTTGCAGGTAGAGAAATATTCAAATATACCCATACCTGGACGATTGTCTCATTCAGGCAGAAAGCCAGGACATGCTATTAGAACATCTGGCATTTGTAAAGAAACTTCTAACCTTGCTGGGGTGCACCATAAACGAAAGGAAATCTCATCTAGTACCCTGCTAACAGATTGTATTCCTGGTAGCAAGCCTGAACACAACTTCCCAGATGGCTACCTTATGCCAGAGAAACAAGTTTATTTGACAACCTACTTCAAATTACTGGCCACAAAGACCCCACTATCTGCAAGGAAAATTTTGTATTCTACTAATTCCATATGCAAGACTGCATATGAGGAAACTACAGTGGTATCTAAAAAGCCTACGGTGTCAACATTCTCAGGACCTGGAATCAGTAATTCCTATCATTCCTTGTATAAAGACATTGTTATTTTGGTGGGCAGAGGCCTACCACTTCAACAAGGGACTCCTTTCAGTCTACACCCTGCTGCCCAAACTCCAACAACAGACGCATCAGACTATGCATGAGGGGCTCACTTGGCAGGACAATGCATTCAGAGCAAACGGAACCGAGTCAGATGCACCTGCATATCAACCAAAAAGAAATGTTAGCTGTACAGAATTTCCTGACAGCCTTCAAGGACCACATCCTTCCAGGGCAACTATTGGTAAATACAGACAACACCACAGTTACGTGATAGATAAGCAGGGGGGAACCCACTCATACCCTCTCTGCAGACTAGCCATGGCTCTGTGGAACCCAGCCTTGAGCTACTAAGAGCACCTACAAGCTCAATTCCTGCCAGGCAAGCTAAATTCACTGGCAGTTGACCTAAGCAGAAATCTCATGGACCCACACAAATGGGATCTGGAACCAAAAATATTCAACCTGTTGAGGAAAAAATGGGAGACTCCAGAGATAGACCTGTTTGCCTCCCCCCAGAACTACCAATTGGACAAATTCTGCACATGGACTCCCCACAGTCAAGCTTGGAAAGTGGATGCCCTGTCCTTTACCTGGGAAAGCCTCTCTGTTTATGCCTTTCCCCCTCTGCCTCTCCTCTCAAAGGTAATGCTAAAGATCTAACAGGACAAACCAAGGACAATACTTATTGCACCAGACTGGCCTCGCCAGCACTGGTACCCCCTCTTGCGCAGCATGATACTGCTGAATCCATGGCACCTGCCTCAGATACCTTCCCTGATGTCCCAGCAGGTGGGCCAGATTCTGTACCCACAGCTTCAAACCCTGAACCTTGCAGCCTGGCTAATTCCTTGAGCTCTCCAGTAGCATCCCACAGTAAGCAGGTGCTCGATTTCATTCTGGAAGCAAGGAGACCTAGTACTAGAAAATCCTATGCTGAAAAGTGGAAAAGATACTGTTCCTGAAGCCAGACCCAGGGTGTGGGCACTACGGTGCCCAGTTTACCTCCTATTCTTCAGTACTTAACAGATGTGCTCCACAAGGGCCTATCCTTCTCGTCAATTAAGATTCATGCCTCTGCAATTTCAGCACATTATAATACTGAACCACCCCTCTTCTCTCACCCCCTATTAAAGCAATTCCTCAGAGGGGCTAAAAATGTAAGAAGACCCCCCAGGCGAGCCCCTACTCCAGCCTGGGACCTTAACTTTGTATTGGAAAAGCTCACTCTCCCTCCATTTGAACCAGCTGCAACTGCAGAGCTGAAATTCCTTTCTTGGAAAACTGCCTTTCTTCTAGCCATCACTTCAGCAAGAAGAGTGTCTGAATTACAGGCCCACATGGCAGTGGAGCCCTTCATTATCTTCCATGCAGGCAGGGTTTCCCTCAGGACCATTCCTTCCGTTATGGCCAAGGTGATGTCTAGTATGGCCCTAAATCAGTCCATTCATTTGCCTACCTTTTTCCCAAATCCACAAAACAAAGGAGAATGAATTCTGCACTCTTTCGACGTGCACAGACAACTTAGATTTTATTTGGACAGGACTAAGCCTCTCAAAAAATCTGAACAGCCATTAGTTGGCTTTACTGCAGGGGCAGAGGGGAAGGCCATTTCAAAGCAAACCATTTTTAAATGGATAGCCCATTGCATTCATTTCTGCTATAAGCACCATGGAAAACCTACCCCACAGGGGATAAGATCATTCCACCAGGGCTGCATCTACCTCTACAGCCTTTCTCAGCGGGATCCCTACCAGGGACATCCTAGAAGCTGCTACCTGGAGCTCTATACATACCTTCACCAAGCATTACCACATGCCTATTTTTTATAAATCCAGAGCTGGTTTTGCCACTGCAGTTTTGCAGGGCTTAATAGCTGGCCCTAATGCTCTCTAACTTCCTCTTCCCTTCCTTAGCGTTGGGAATCAACCCAAATGTAATGACTGCAGCAGTGAAACACTAAGAACATAGTACAGTTGTGTACACTTAACCATAAATGTAGATGTTCGAGTGTATTCACTGTTGCAGTCCTGTTTACCCTCCCTCCAACCCCCTGACTTCTCTTGGCTCTACCTTTGCTTCTTGTTTTAAGCTTTCTGGTGTATTTACTTTTTGATGGAGGTGTTACATAACATATAATTGCTTCCCTTTGTGGGGGCACCTGACATCTGGGGCAAGAAAAACTGATGTAATGGCATCAGCTGCATGTTTTATACCTCTGACGACGTGACATCATGGAAGAAGAGACAGCATCCGACGCCGGAATCCAAGACTCTGTTATTCAGGCCAGCTGAGGGCTACCCGCAGGCAGATAACCCAAATGTAATGACCACAGCAGTGAATACACTCGAACATCTACATTTATGGTAAGTGTACACAACTGTACTTTCTACGATGGCTTCAGAAAGTCAGAACAATTGTTTGTATCTTTTTCCACGAAAAAGTGTGGACAATGAGTGTCTGAAGTTGCACTTTTAAAATGGCTAGCAGATTCCATTTAATTTGTTTATAAGTCAAAAGGGCAGTCCTTACAATCAAAACCTAAGGCTCATTCTACCAGAGTAATGGCAACTTCAAAAACATTTGCAAAAAGATTGCCTGTCTTTGTGATGTGTGCGCTGCATTGACTTGGTCTTTATCTCATACCTTTGTATCTCATTGTAAAAGAGGTGTGCAGTCTAGGACTCGTACGTCGTTTGGCTCTGCCATACTCAAGAATGCCCTTTCTTTAGTCCACCTTGGGACCCTTTTGGTTACTTTGAGAATCTGCCCACATGTTGAATCATACAAAAATATACAACACCAGACATGAAAGTTATGCATGTACCATAATAGATCCATGTTGTTTTATTTTCATCTGGTTCAACTCCCATTCCTCCATCCCCCATCCAGATTGCCCTTTTTGTTTTAAAGGAATCAACCAGACCTTCTCTGGATCCTGTTGACCATTGTTCCACTTTTTTCTTTAGTGTTTTTTCCTTAGTTGTTTACTCTCTTTTCTCCTTTATTTCCTACCTTATGACCAATTGAAATTATTCAGCAAATTCGATCTGAGGTAATTCAGGCAGGAGAAAGGAATTTAAGGGTAAGGGAGGAGTTAAAGCCATCAGATTCAATACTCTGGTATAAGGAGCTGAGGTTGGATCCAACTGGATCTGACATCCCACATGTTGAACCAGACGAAAATAAGACAACACGGATCAAATGTTATGGTAAGTACATAACTTTCTTTTCTCTGTTATTGTATTATGCCATTTTTCTATCTTTAACATCATCAGTCTTTATTTTCGTCTGGTCATCATATTCTTTCTTCCGTAATCTCCTCCTCTTTACTTTTTTTTGCCTTTTCCGTTTTCCTACCTCTTCATATTTCAGATGCAGTATTTGCCTATCAAACTATTTTCTGGATCTATGTTAGACTATCGAACAGCCACATTGTCGAAGTATCATCTTGTCGACAATGCACGGTGTTGAACCGTGCTGTCTGAGATCGCGTTACAATGGGGATCAGGAAATTTACCCTTTTCCCCATTGTAGTGCGATATCGGGAGTTGGTATATCTAATTAGCAGGGGGTGTGGGGGCTTGACAGCCTGCATTGTTGACAAGACGACATTCGACAATGTGGCCGTTCGGTGCTCTGACAGTGACCTCTATTTTCCTTATCTTTCACATTTATCATACTCAGAAAAGTATGTAGATACCAAATGTATAACTGGATGTTTTAGATGTAAACCTCCCTCCTTTTTATTGTATACAGTTCCCATTATAACTAGAGTGAGTCTTGCTCCCTTGGTGAAACAGAAAATTATTTCTAATTCTTTTTTCACGTAACATGTATGCACTACCCAACTATATCCTTCCATTCCTGTGTTGCAATATTCTGGTGTGGAATTTCCACCTCAGGTGATCCGTACGTCGGCTTCTATACAAAAGCTTCAGCTTGGCTGTTGCAGCTGCATGGGACATCACACGTAGGGCCATAAACCGGTAGCCCTTAAATGTGACGTCCTCGCGCACAGATTCCAGATCTTTTCAGCTGCAGACGACTGACGCATCATCACCTTCGCTCCTTCAACGCTAACGGCTGAAAGATAAGTACCCTTTGGGGTTTCTGTTTCCTAATTTTTATTTGCCTAGGCTTGGTTGTTGTAGTTTTTTTATAGCCGATGTCAGCTAAAAAGGGAAAATGCCAATGCGGGTGTCAGATTTCCCATAAAGTTTCCCATGATCACTGCGTCTTCTGCTTAGGCCGAGAGCAAGACTATACCTCTTGTTCCTTCTGCCATTCCTTTGTTGCTAAGACGCTCCGCAGCCGTCTGCACACCGTAAACCTCTACCTTGAAAATTAACGCCTTAAGAGTTTTGCTCTTTGGATGGATCTGACCTTGGAGGCCCCTGCGGAACCTCTTAGAACGCCAAGATGCACAGGCCCTCTACAACTGCCACTCCACTACCGGACGCCCCGCCAGCATCCACTCTAGGAGCTGAGGGACGTTCAGTTGAATTGTCGATGGTAACAGCAACCTTTGCGGAAGCCGCTTCCCAGCCGATGGCAGGCACGTCCTCGAAAACTTTACAGATCCATACTCCGGATAAGGGGGAACCAGCTACCACAGAGCCTCCTATCAAGATCCTTCTGCTTGTTACGGATCCTACCACGACGTCCGACACTAGGCCTACACCCATATCTACTCCTGCTAAGAAAAAGCAGAAAACCAAACACTCCACTTCCACTACGGAAGCTTTGCCCGACTGGCAGACAGTTGCTTCTTCATTGATGCAGGCCTTCATGGCCCTCAGGCCTACAGCACCACTCTCAACTCTCTCTGCTCAGCCCTAGGCCTACTTCAGCCTCTTCTATTCCTCACCCAACGTCCCACAACAGGGAGGCGGATCTTGAGGCCTACTACTCTTATTCTGAGGAATTTGTTTCCTATACTTCACAGATTACCTCTCCCAAGGAGTACTACTCCCCAGATGAGTCCACAGTGGGAGAATCCCCACCTGAGGACATTACCTTTGGTGAAACTATCACCAAAATGCAAGAATACTTTAAATGGGAAACCTCTCTAATGTCAGTCACACAAAAAAGATATTTTGAGCTGCTCCAAGTAGATTCTCCCTCTCCTCCAGCCATTCCCACCTTCTTGGATGCCTTTAATTCTGCATGTAAGACACCAGACTCCCAGCCACCTGCCCCTAAGTGGCCCAGACCACTTTTACAAGGTGCCTGAGGAACAAACATTCCTCATTAAGCCTCCTTTGGCAGACCCAGCTGTGATTGCCACTACCCATGACAGACAATCCACAGTCACTCCTTCTGCCTCCCTAGTACCCCACAAACAAGGCTAGTAAATCTATGGACAGGTTAGGTAAAAAAGTGGGTACCTCCTCCACTTTGGCCTTCAGAGCCATAAACTACCAGACGCACATAACTAAATATGCTCTGGATCTCATTTCTCAAGCCTCGTCCATGCTGGCTTCTATTCCTGACTGCCCAACCAAATCTGACATTGCTTCCAAGTTGTCTCTTGCTTCTCAAGTTTCTAGACATTCTATCAGATAAAGCTATGATGCTGCTGAAGCCTGTGCTCGCTCTGCAGCATCTGCTTCAGTCCTCAGGAGATATTCCTGGCTTAGGCTACAACACTTACCAGAGGACTTCAAGGCAAAAATTTCAGATGACCCCCCCTGAATCCAAAACACCTTTTTGGCAAAGCGGCAGCTGATCTCTTCAAACATTTACAGGAAAAGAGTAAAGAGAAGCCTACTTACACATCCCTATCCTCCCCGCCCACAGGAAATATTTAAGCTTCTGTGGATGTTCTTTGTGTTTCACTGTTGCAGTCATTACATTTGTGTTATCTGCTTGCAGGTAGCCCTCAGTCGGCCGGATTAACAAAGTCTTGGGTCCTGCGTCGGTTGCGGTCCCTTCTTCCATGACATCAGGTCGTCATGGGTATAAAACATGCAGCCGACGCCATTACATCAGTCTTTCTTGCCGTGCAGTGCCCGAAGCAGAAGCAGTTCGCAAGTGCCGGTCGGCCGACTCCTGAAATTTTCATTTTCGAGTTTCAGAACCGAAGTCCTCAACTAAAGCTAAGTACCCCATTGGGGAAACTTTTTCTTGCTCCTTATCGAGGTCAGTAAAAGTTAATAATTGCATTACTTGTGGAAAGCAAATACCTCATAAAGATTTTCATTCATACTGTATTCCTTGCCTAGGCCCTGACCACGACATACCTTGCTGTCATTTTTGTGCTTTGTTTGATCAGCGCATTATCCGTAGTAAGTATGTTTTCGCCTCTAAATATTTTGGTTCTCTGTTTAGTTATCCAGAAATGTCATTGGTTAGCCATCCGACTACCGGGATTCCAAAAAAAACACAAAGATAAAGACAGAGACAGGCGGCCGAGGTCCAAAACTGCCAATGACGCTTCTCCTAAGCCAGTCGCCAGTTCGCCAGTACTCAGTGAGGCACTTTTGCTGCCCCTGATACCCGCTACGTCTGATTCGCAGGCTTCTACTGAGAACCATTCGGAGTGCGGTATGCCACGAGATGCTTCAACTATGGAACCCACGGATGTCTCTACCTTGGATGGGTCCGTAGCCGCTGTGCAGGCACCGGCTTCTGAGGGTGTATTCAGGCCTACAGACTTGCATATTAAACCGATGCCTCCTTCTTTACTTAGGCCTAAATCTCGAACCATGCCTAAAAAAACGATGCCCAGGCCACATGCTCAGGCCTCTATGCCTAAAAAACAAATGATAAGAATGGTTGAAGATCTAATAACTCTAATCAGGGGTAGCCAACCTCCCCTTCTAAGAGGCCTAGGACTGAAGTTGATTATGAATCTTCTGACCAGGATTCTGTTTTTTCTGATTCTTCTGATGATCTAGATTTGCCCTTATCTACTTATGAAGATTCTGATGCAGAGGACTGTGTTCCCTCTGCTTCCCCTCCTGAGGATTTGTCTTTTGGGGAAACCTTACTTACTCTAAGGAAGCATTTCCACTGGGAAAGCCAGGATTTTTTTTGATTTAAAACACAAGCTTAGGGATTTCCTTCTCCTACCTCAGCATAGGCCTTTAGCTATTCTTCCTGTACTAGACATTGTTGATGATGCTTTTTCGGAATGTAGTTTGGCCCCTTATTCCTTGCCTGCTGCTCCCAGAAAACCTGACACATACTACCGGGTCCCTGAGTCCCACAAGTTCCCTTTTAAAAATCCTATTGCAGGTCCAGAGACTATTTCACAGGGGCCCAAGGGCATTAAGGCTTCTACAGCTAAAAATCCTACCCCTTTTAATAGAGACTCCAGGACACTGGATAGATGGGATAAGAAGGTTTACACTTCTGCAACCTTGGCCATTAAGGCTTTAAACTGCCAGTTTCATATGTTAAAGTATCAGCAACATGTTATTGGACTGCTTAAACAGAAAGTGATGGTGATTCCTGACTGTGTGGAAAATGAAAAAATACAGGATTTAATGCATTCTGCTGAACAAGTTGGAAAACATACTTTGCAATGTGGTTTTGATTCATGAGAGGCCTCTTGCAGGGCTGCTGTTACTGGGTCTGTGCTCAGAAGGCATGCTTGGCTTAAGGAGCAATCTTTGCCTGATCATGTTAAAGCTAAATTATTGGATGCTCCCTTAAATCAGGATCGCCTGTTTGGCAACAAGGCTGAGGAAGTTCTTAAAAAGATGGAAGATAAAGCTAAATCTATGCAAACTGTTAAAGATTTCTTACAAGCTCAGCCTCCTAGATTTAGTAGGCACTGGCCCTCTAAGAATTGGTCCTTTCCAGCCCCTTCCAAGTCTTCTCAAGCCAAACCCAGACACAGCAAAAAAACCCAGGTTTCAGTCCCAGGGGACACACAAGACTAAGCAGTGGGGGGGGGGGGGGCCTCAACTTCCAAATCTGGGAGTAATAAGACTCCTCCCTATGGGAAACTGTCTCAATGACTTCCTATTAAAATTTCCAAGCACTTATCAACTGACTGCCCCTTTGGGGGGAAAGATTGCTCTTCATGCAAATAATTGGGAACTCATTACCCAAGACAAATGTTTTTTAAATATAGTGTCCCAGGGATACAGATTTCACTTCCACACGTTGCCAACACCAAGCGGGTGGCCGGACCTACCCCAAAATCAGTGGGCAAAGGCCCCAAAACAAGTACTTTCTCTCTTAAGCATAGGGGCTATTCAACTGGTACCAGAAGAGAAAAAGGGAGAAGGTTTCTACTCAAGACTTTTCCTGGTACCCAAAAGACAATTCATGGCGTCCTATCCTGGACCTGTTTACTCTAAACACCTTTTTGGAGATTCCAAAATTCAAGATGCTGACTCTTCACCAATTACTTCCTATGCTAGGCAAAGATGCCTGGTTGACAACACTAGATTTAAAAGAAGCATACCTGCACATCCCAATCAGGGAATCTTGCAAAAGATACCTATGCTTCAAAGCAGGCTACAACGTTCTCTGCACTGCCCTTTGGCTTATCTACTGCGCCCAGAGTATTCACAAAGTGCCTAGCTCCAGTTTTTGCATTTTGCAGGCAAAGAAATATTAAAATATACCCATACCTGGACGATTGTCTAATTCAGGCAGAAAGCCAGGACATACTTTTGAATCATCTGGCCTTTGTACAGAGGGTTCTAACTTGTCTGGGGTACACCATAAACGAAAAGAAATCACACCTGGTACCCCGTCAACAAATTATATTCCTGGGAGCAAGCTTGAATACAACTTCCCAGATGGCTTACCTCACGCCAGAGAAACAAATTCATTTGACAACCTACTTCAAACTGCAAGACAAATACTGCAAGCCTTGGGGTTCATGGCCTCCTGCATTCGTCTAATTCCATATGCAAGGCTGCATATGAGGAAAGTACAGTGGTATTTAAAAAGCCTATGGTGTCAACATTCTCAAGACCTGGAAACAATGATTCCTATCATAGGTTCATAGGTAGGTACTAGGCTATTGGCCCTAGGGCTTATATAAGCCTAGCCAAAAATGTACCCTGGCTTTCACCACCCACGAAAATTATTTTCATGTGCCCCTGTCGAGCAGAGCCACAGAAGTGATCCCTGAGGTGAGTTTCCTATTTCCCATCCAATCATCAAGATTTTTCTTGAAGAGTGCTAATGAGAAGCTCTGTTTGACATAGTCTGTTCCAGAGTATGGGAAGTCTCTGGGACAGGAATCTGTCCCTCCAGCATGTTCTGTTTATTGTGGTGACAAGGTTTTGGTCCCTAGAGCATGTAGCTCGGAGGGATTGGGATTTCTTTAAGTGGAGCATGTCCAACAGCTGTGGGTTTGATATAGCTTTGTATGTTAGGCAGAGATATGCGATATGCGACGGAGTGAAGCTGGAGTTTTTTGAGATGGTCTGCATAGGGCATCTGTTTAAGGCCAGTAATCCTCTTTGTGAGGTATTTCTGTGGCCTTTCCAGTTGTTGTAGATGTCTTGTGAGGTACATACCAAAAGGGGCGTTGTACTCTATAATGGGTCTAATGAGTGAGGCCCTTTTTGTAGTATGTCCACATTGTTAGGAGTTTCGATTATGGCTCCTAGTTTGCAGTCACCTGCAAACCTTGTTAGCCAAAGACCTTCTGTGTCAGCCTGTACTTCAGAGAAGTAGATAGCAAACAGGAGAGGACCCAGGACTGAACCCTGTGGTACTCCACTTGTCACTGGTCTGAAGTCGGATTTGGAGTCTGCTACTTCCACAGTGTGGGTTCTCCCCATGAGCCAGTTGGCAACCCATCTTGTAATGTTGGGATTTATATCTAGTTTAGTGAGCCTATCTATAATACCAGAGTGGGGGATGGTGTTGAAAGCCTTGTCGAGATCTAGATAAGCTGTGTGAACCACCTTACCCTCATCTATGGCTTTGGTGACTGCTTCAAAGAAGTTTATCAGGTTTAGGAGACATGATCTGCCTTTTACAAATCCGAACTGGGTAGGGTCCAGAGTTTGGAGATTACCAATGTCTTTGTTTATCAGTACCATGATAATAAGTTGCATGGCCTTGCAGACCAGGCTCATCAGGCTAATGGGGTGGTAGTTCCTGGGGTCTGTCGTGGCTCCCCCTTTGTGGAGTGGGATAACCGTCGCGGTGCACCATTCAGTGGGCACAAAGCCTGAGGTGAGGCTATGATTGAACATGGTACTTGGGTAGGGTGCCAGTTCATTCTGTAGTTCGTGTAGAACACAGTCTGGGATATTGTCAGGTCCCATGGATGCTGTGTTCTTGGCTTTGAAGAGTGTTTTTTTTTTTACTTGTGCAGCCGTGATTATAGGAACTTTGCATTCTTCCAGTGTAGAGATGGGCCCTCTAGGGGGTGAGAGGGGGGTAAAGTTAGCACTGAACCTATCTGCCAGGATGTTGGCAATATCAGTTGGTTCTGTATATTTAGTGCCATTGTGCTGTAACTCAGAGCAGATCTGAGTGTTGTCACTGAGATTCTTGACAATAGCTATAGAATGCTTTGTGGTTGTCTTTAGAGTCGGTGGCAATTTTGTTTTCGTAACTAGCTTTGGAGGATTTTATGAGGGATCTCAGCTTCTTACTGAGGTTGACCATGGAGTTCCTCCAGTCATGGGATTTTACTCTTTTTTGCAACAGTTTTTCTTCTGTTGTAGAGTTTGTTTATGGCAGAGGACCACCAGATTGGCTTCCTTTTTTTGGAGGATAGCATCTTGGTTCTATTGGGGATAGCACGATCCATGCACTCGTGTAAGTGCTTTGTGTAGGATTCAGCAGTTGTACCTCTATTGTCCATCTGCATGGGTGTTATGAAGTTTGCCACTTCTGTCTTAAGAAGTGTGAAGTTGGCTTTGGAGAAGTTTTTTTACGGTGGTTTCCCTAATTGGGGGTGGTGGCAGGATGTGGATGTCTAGGGTGATTAGCTTGTAGTCGGATCTGACCAACGAGGAATTGACCTCTGGTGTGGAACACCGGTTGCCCATATTGGAAATGACCAGGTCTAGGATATTGCTGCCCCTGGTAGGGGTGTGAATTAGTTGATCCAAGGCGTTGGAATTTATGAATTCCAGAAAACGTTGAGCAAAAGAGTTGGTACATGAGTAGTTTTCCCAGTTAATGGTGGGGTAGTTGAAATCGCCCATTATTAGGGTGTTGGGTTGTACCCTAATACTTTCCAGTGTATCAAGAAATGAGGAGTGGGAATACTGGGGCATGGTGGGGGGTCTGTAGCAAGCTACAATTTGGATTGCGGTCTTGCCCAGAGTTTGTTGCACTTGGATAATCTCGGATGCATTGTGCTGTGCAACTAGCCTGGAGGTGTGGATATCCTTAATGAATATAGACACGCCTACACCTTTAGTGCTTCGTTCCGTGTTAGGTGGCTGAAAGGTGTGGTATGAATTATAGCCTGGTAATGCAGGGGTACTCTCTGGAGCTTTAAACCCGTTCTCTGTCACTGCACAGATGTTGATGTTCTCCATTTTAAGGAGTGCCTCGAGTGAGTGTATTTTGAGGTTTAGACTTCTAGCATTGAGTAGCATTACCCTCAGATTTTGCTTGCTTGTACTTGTTACGGTGGTGAATTTGTCATTTGAACCTTGCCTAAAAAAGGCACTATAGGAGTGGCAAGAACCTTAGCCAGTATCCGGAATCCCAAGGGTGACAGGTGCAGGCCATCTCTGGCAAAGCATCGTGGTCTGTCGATCATGTCGTCCCAGGCAGAAAATACTGGCTCCCCTTAGAATGACACCAGAAGCTTAGCCAATTGTTGAAGTCAATCATTTTGTCCTTGTACTGTGGTATCATTCTGGGTGGTGGCAGGATGCTAGTTAAGGCTAGGGTCATACCTGCCTGGGCTACAAGATTGGAGAGCTCCTCCATGTCTCTTTTCATGTAGTCCAAGGAGGTATGTCTCAGGTCATTCACACCAACATGGACAATGACAGTGTCGTATTTGTACTTGTTGTGGAGTGACCTGAGTGCGTTCATTATGTGGTGGATCCTGGCACCTGACAGGCAGCTGACAGTAACTTTCTCCTTGTTTAGCCTGGTGAGTGGAACATCAGTGTGCCTGACTATAGAGTCACCTATGACTAGAGTGTTGGGTGCGTTGTTATGCCTTATGGGCTGTGGTTGAGTGGCACACTGAGTTTGTGGGCTATGTGTCATTGGGTTGTGTTGAGGGATGGAGTTTGCTTGCGTTTCTGCTTTGTAGGTCCCTGATGCTTGGGCAGGTTTTTATTGAGATCCTCCGCGAATGTTGGTGTGTGTTTTGTGTTTCTATGTGTGTGTTTTGGTGGTGTAGGTTTTGAGGGACTATGTGATGAGTGTGGTGTCGTGCAAGTGTTTACCCTCTCCGATTGACTGTCTAGTCCAGTCTTGGGTGAGAGAGCTTTGCTTCCAGTTTGGCTATATAAGTGCACCTCTCATAGGTTGTAGTGTTGGGTGGTAGGAGGAGATGGTTGTCTGTGTACATGAGGCAATTGCTGCATTGCCCCAAGATACCCAGACTAATCAGGTAGACAGGAGAAATCACCGGGAGCTGACCCTTAGACATGCCTGGATAGCTGCTTATTTATTAAGTACTAAAAACTGCTTTCCTCTAGACAAGTGAGGAAAGTTGAGTGCTGTAGTAATTTGCAGCTTATTTAGTGCTTACAAGTTCTGAACAAGTGCTGAGTTCAAAGAAACAGATTTGAGTGCTGAAACTAGAAAACTGGCTAGTTCTAAGAAACAAAATTTAAGCTAGAAGGCTTCCCTCCAAAACAGAAAGGCTTGGAGGCTCAGAAGTCTACAAACAGTCTAGACCACTTACAGGAAAGGCAGGAAACAAGCTTAAATTTTTTTTTTTCTTTCCCAGATGCTGTCTTTGTACAAAGTAGGAGTGCCTGAAATCAGAATATGATCTCACTGCACTCAGTTGAGTGAGCAAATGAGATGGGCCCAGAAGGAGTATCCAAACACAAATTTACAAGAGG
The DNA here is from genome assembly GCF_019279795.1 of Protopterus annectens. Taxonomy (NCBI): domain Eukaryota; kingdom Metazoa; phylum Chordata; order Ceratodontiformes; family Protopteridae; genus Protopterus; species Protopterus annectens. The sequence goes on from NC_056741.1 coordinate 41,818,569, forward strand.
GGCGGGCAGTTTCAAAGCCACCAAGATTAACACCAAAACAAAACCAGGGAGGGTGGGTGGTGAACTAACTGAAAAAACAGAGTCAAAGCTTCCAGTTCAGTTAATATTCAATGCAACACAAATCAATTAAAATGCTATATTATTTGAAAAAAGTGCAGATAAAAGGTACTTAAATTTTCTTATACGTCCAGTTGAATACAGCTAGATCTTAGCCAGCCAAAGCTGAGGTTTTAAGCAGAAAATATTCCAAAATGTTCCACTTAAATAGGCAGTGACAGGATATCAATGAATGGGACTACCCCCATCTGCAATTACTAACAGGCCATAAAAATCTAGAAAGCACTATTCAGTCAAAACTTCCAATTCAGTTAATATTCAATACAACACAAATAAATCATTTAAAATGCTGTATTTGAAAAAAGTGCAGATTAAAATCTACTTGAATTCTCTTATACATCCAGTTGAATACAGCTAGATCTTAGCTGGCCAAAGCTGAGGTTTTAAGCAGAAAATATTCCAAAAGGTGCCACTTAAATTGGCAGTGACAGGATATCAATGAATGAGACTACCCCTGCCTGCAATTACTAACAGGCAATAAAAATCTAGCAAGCACTAACTGAAAAAACAGAGTCAAAACTTCCAGTTCAGTTAATATTCAATGCAACACAAATAAATCAATTAAAATGCTGTATTATTTGAAAAAAGTGCAGATAAAAGGTACTTCTCTTATACGTCCAGTTGAATACAACTAGATCTTAGCCGGCCAATGCACCTTGGCTTACGCCTAGAGTTCCTTTGGTGGGCAGAGGCCTGCTATCAAAACAAGGGACTACCTTTCACACCACCCCCTGCCACCCAATCCCTAACAACAAACGCATCAGACTATGCATGGGGGGCTCACCTGGCAGGGAAGTGCATTCAGGGCAAATTGAACCCAAGTCAAATGCACCTGCATATCAATCAAAAAGAAATGTTAGCTGTACAGAATGCTCTGACAGCCTTCAAGGACCACATTCTTCCAGGACAACTAATGGTAAAGATGGACAACACCACTGTTATGTGGTACAAAGCAGGGGGGCACACATTCTTGCCCCCTCTGCATACTAGCCATGGCATTGTGGAACACAGCCTTGAGCTACCAAGTGCACCTACAAGCTCAGTTCTTGCCAGGAAAATTAAATACACTGGCAGACACACTAAGCAGAAACCTCATGGACCCACACAAGTGGGAACTTGAACCAAGAATTTTCAACATGTTGACAAGCAAATGGGGGAGCCCAAATATAGACCTGTTTGCCTCTCCCCAAAACTACCAGTTGGACAAATTTTGCACAAGGACTCTCCACAAACAAGCCTGGAATGTGGATGCTCTGTCCTTCAGCTGGAAAAACTTATCAGTCTATGCCTTCCCCCCACTGGCTCTGCTCTCCAAAGTACTACTAAAAATCAAACAGGACAAACCAAGGATGATTTTGATTGCTCCAGACTGGCCGCACCAACACTGGTGCCCCCTCCTGTACAGTGTGTCACGGTTATCTCCAAGGCACCTTCAGACTCCTTCCCTGCTATCTCAGCAGGAGAACCAGATTCTGCACCCTCAGCTTCTAACACTGAACCTTGCAGCCTGGTTAATTACTTAATCTCTCCTTTACCATCCCTCAGCAAACCTGTGATGGATATCATTTTAGAGCAAGGAGGCCTAGTACTAGAAAATCTTATGCTGAAAAATGGAAAAGGTTCTGTGCCTGGAACCAATCTCAAGGGATGAGCACAGCAGCACCCATTTTACCTCAGTTTTTACAATACTTAACTGAGATGCTTCACAAGGGCCTGTCTTTTTCCTCCATTAAAATCCACGCCTCAGCCATTTCAGCTTATTATAACGCAGAACTGCCCCTCTTCTCTCATCCACTGCTCAAGCAGATGTTCTTCGTGTTTCACTGTTGCAGTCATTCCATTTGGGGTAATCCTGCTGGCAGCTTGCCCTCAGCTGGCCTAAATTCCAAAGTCTTGGGTCCTGCGTCGGCTGCTTTTGCCCCTTCCCTGATGTCAGGTCATCAGGGGTGTAAAAGCCGACGCCATTTTCTTCAGTCTTTCTTGCCGCGCGGTACCCAAAGCAGAAGCAGTTTGCAAGTGCCGGTCGGCTGAGTCCTGAGATTTTCGTGTTTGAGTTTCATATCCAAAGTCTTCAATAAAGCTAAGTATCCCGTTGGGGAAACTTTTTTCTTGCTCCGGACCGATGTCAGAAAAAGTTAATTGTATTTCTTGTGGAAAGCAAATACCTCATAAGGATTTTCATTCTTACTGTATTCCTTGCCTAGTCCCTGGTCACACCGTTACTGGTTGTCGGTTTTGTGTTAGATTTAACCAACGCACTATTAAGCGTCGGTATGATTTTGCTTTAAACTTTTTTGGACGCTGGTTTAATTATCCTGAAATGTCGTCGGATAGCCATCCGACTACCGGAGTTTACAAAAAATGCAAAGAAAAGGATAGAGAAAACCAACTGAGGCCCAAAACCGACGACGAAGCTTCTCCTAAGCCAGTCGCCGGTTCTCAGTGAGGCACTTTTGCAGCCCCTGACGCCCGCTACTTTAGAGTCGCAGGCTGCTACTGACTCCCACGTGGAGTCGGCCATGCCACTAGATACTCAAGGTAATGGAGCCTCGGACGCTAATCCCTCAGATGGGTCTGGAGCCGCTGAGCAGGTACCGGCTTCTGAGGGTGTATTCAGACCTAAACATCTTTACATTAAAACGACTTCTGCTTCAAAGGCAAAGACTAAAGCACCTTCTAAAGCAAGGAAACGAACTCAGGAGCCCCGTGGACAGGCCTCTATGCCCAAAAAACAAATGCTCAAAATGGCCGAAGACTTGATTACCTTGATCAGGGGTTCCCATCCCCCTGCTGATAAGAGGCCTAGGCAAGACACTGACTATGAATCTTCAGATCAGGTTTCTATTTCTTCTGATCAGGAATATTCTCTTCCCCCCTTTGAGGATTCTGATGCTGAAGAATCTATACCTTCAGCATCTCCTCCTGAGGACTATTCCTTTGGGGAAACCTTGCATACCATGAGGGAGCATTTCCACTGGGAGAGCCAAGATTTTTCAGAATCTAAAAAGAGGCTCAGGGATTTTCTTTTACTACCTCAGCATAGCCTCTAGCCATTCCACCTGTGTTAGCCATTGTAGATGATGTGTTTTCGGAGTCTAGTCTGACCCCTGACTCCTTACCTCCAGCTCCTGTTAAGCCTGACAGATATTACAGGGTTCCTGACTCGCACAAATTTCTTTTTAAAAACCCTGCTGCTGACCCAGAAACTATTTCACAGGGTCCAAAGGGAGTTAAGGCTTCCATTGCAAAAAACCCAACCCCCTCTGACAGAGATTCAAGGGCACTGGATAGATGGGGAAAAAGGTTTACACATCTGCAACTTTGGATACAAGAGCCTTAAACTGTCAATTTCAGATGCTTAAGTATCCGCAACATGTCATGGGATTGCTTAAACAGAAAATGTTAAATTCTGAATGTGCAGAAAACAAGGAAATGCAGCAGAACAAGTTGGAAAACATACTTTGCAATGTGTTTTTTATTCTTTGGAGGCCTCCTGCAGAGCCATAGTTACGGGTTCTGTAATTAGGAGGCATGCTTGGTTAAAGGAACAAAATCTGCCTGATCATGTTAAAGTTAAATTACTAGATGCACCTTTACAGCATGATACTTTGGTGTTAAGGCAGAAGAGGTGTTAAAGAAAGTGGAGAACAAAGCTAAATTTATGCAAACTGTCAAAGATTTTTTTACAAGTACAGCCACCTAGGTTTAGTAGACACTGGCTTACAAAAAATTGGTCTTTTCCTGTGTCAGACAGACCTCAAAGGGGCAGATCCGGATGCCCTAGGGGCAGATCCCAGGCGCAAGGTTCTTATAGGCCCAAGCAATGGGGTGCTTCTACCACCAAAACTGGAGAAGATGGATCACAAACATACAGAAAACAGTCCCAATGACTTCCCTCTGCCTGCACCAAGCACTTATCTTCTGGCAGTACCCTTAGGGGGAAAATTAGCACTTTTTGTTCAAAGTTGGCACATCATAACCCAGGACACGTGGGTTCTAAACATAGTGTCACAAGGCTACAAGTTCCATTTCCATACTCTGCCAAAGGCAAACGGCTGGCCAAATCTGCCAATAAATCAATGGGCAGAGGCACAAATACAAGTCTCATCCCTCATGGACATGGGGGCCATTCAACAAGTACCAGAGCAAGAGCAGGGACAAGGATTTTACTCAAGACTGTTCTTGGTACCCAGAAAGGACAAGGCCTGGAGGCCAATACTGGACAAATCTATTCTGAACGCTTTCCTGGGATATTCCAAAATTCAAAATGTTGACTTTGCAGCAGCTTCTGCCCATGCTGGGCAAGAATGCTTGGCTTGTGACTTTAGACCTAAAAGAGGCATACCTACATGTTCCAGTCAGATAGTCATGCAGAAGATACCTAAGATTCAAGGCTGGTTCAATGCATTACCAATTCTCTGCACTGCCCTTTGGCTTATCTACTGCGCCCAGGGTCTTTACAAAGTGCCTGGCACCAGTAATTGCATTCTGCAGACAAAGAGGAATACAAATATATCCTTACTTGGATGACTGTCTCATTCAAGCAGAGAACAAGGACATTCTTCTTCAACATCTGGCGTTTGTGAAAAGACCTCTAGCATGCCTAGGGTACACTGTTAACAAAAATAAATCAAAACTAGTACCCTCACAAGAAATAGCATTCCTGGGTGCAAGCTTGAATACAACTGCCCAGATGGCATATCTCACGCCAGACAAAAGCAACTGACTACCTATTTCAAGGAAATGGCAACAAAGGCCCAGTTATCTGCAAGAAAAATTCTGCAGGCTTTGGGCTTCATGGCATCCTGCATCCTACTGATTCCATATGCAAGACTGCATATGAGGAAACTTCAGTGGTACCTAAAAAGTGTTTGGACTCAACATTGCCACAGCCTGGAAACAGGCATTACTCTCATTCCCTGCCTGCAACAGGAGTTTCAATGGTGGGCAAAGGCTTGTCACCAGAACAAGGGACAGCCATTTACATTACCACCAGCCAGGCAGAAACTAACAATGGATGCATCAGACTATGCCTGGGGAGCCCACATGGCAGGAAGATGCATTCAGGGCACATGGTCCTCAAACCAAATGCATTTGCATAGTAATCAAAAAGAGATGTTAGCTGTTCAAAAAGCCCTGACAGCCTTCAAGGACCTACTTCATCTGGGACAACTACTGATAAAGACAGACAACACCACGGTCATGTGGTATATAAACAAGCAGGGGGGGCGCACATTCTTACCCCCTTTGCAGACTAGCCATGACCTTGTGGGACACAGCTTTGACTTGCCAAGTACATCTGCAGGCACAATTCCTGCCAGGAAAGGAAAATACTCTGGCAGACGAACTAAGCAATAACCTCATGGATCCCCACGAGTGGCACCTGGATCCACAAGTCTTCAGCATGATAACAAGGAAATGGGGATGCCCGGACATAGATCTATTTGCCTCCCCTCTCATTTACCAACTAAAAAGATTCTGCACAAGGACTTATCACAGACAAGCATGGAAAGTGGACGCCCTATGTATGTATGCCTTTCCTCCACTGCCTCTCCTCCCCAAGGTGCTCATAAAGGTCAGACAGGAGAAGCCAAAGATGATGCTGATTGCCCCAGACTGGCCACGCCAGTACTCGTATCCAATACTAAGAAACGTATCTCTATTGGACCTTACCGCAAATACTTAGACTACTGTCCCAGCAAAACAATCAGATCATGCACAGCCAACTCAGGACATTAAACTTGGCAGCATGGCGGATAATGTAGTCATACAAAAAACACCTCTCAGTAAAGCTGTGATAGATGTCATTCTGGAAGCCAGAAGGCCTAGTACTAGAAAGTCTTATGCTGGAAAATGGAAGAGATTCTGTGCCTGGAACCAGGCACAAGGAACTGATGCGGTACCAAATATTCCTCAGATTTTGCAATACTTAACTGAGATGCTGGACAAAGGCCTATCTTTTTCATCAATTAAAATTCATGCCTCTACCATTTTGGCTCATTACAATACAGAGCCACCACTTTTTTCTCACCCTTTATTAAGGCAGTACCTCAGAGGGGCCAAAAATTTAAGGCCCCCAAGGAGACTGCCAATACCTGCATGGGACCTCAACTATGTCTTGGAAAAGCTCACCCTGCCTCCTTTTGAGCCAGCTGCTACTGCTGATATGAACTTTTTTTCTTGGAAAACATCTCTGCTTTTAGCAATTACTTCTGCAAGACGAGTTTCAGAGCTACAGGCGCTCATGGCTGTGGAACCTTTCATAATTTTTCATCCAGACAGGGTGTCCCTGAGGACAAACCCAACATTTATGCCTAAAGTAGTGTCCAGTGTGGCTCTTAACCAAGCCATCCATCTGCCACCCTTTTACCCAAATCCACAGAACAAGGGGGAGAGAATTCTGCATTATTTGGACGTACACAGACAGCTTAGATTCTACTTCGACAGAACCAAAGCTTTCAGGAAGACAGAGCAATTACTAGTGGCATATGCTGCAGGATCACAAGGAAAGCCTATTTCAAAGCAGACTATTTCTAAGTGGCTAGGCCACTGCATTTCTTTCTGCTACTTACACCATGACAAGCCAGTGCCTAAGGGCATTAGGCCTTATTCCACCAGAGCTGCAGCCACCTCAGCAGCCTTTCTCAGGGGAGTAACCAACCAGAGACATTTTAGAGGCGGCTACTTGGGAGTTCAGTGCACACCTTTACAAAGCATTATCATCTGCCACTCTACTCTAAATCCAGGGCAGGCTTTGCCACTGCAGTTCTGCAGGGCCTCATAGCTGCTTCTACTGCTGTCTAGTTCCAGCCTCCCAACCATAGCTTTGGGACTCTACCCAAATGTAATGACTGCAACAGTGAAACACAAAGAACATATTACAGTTGTGTACACTTACCATAAATGTAGATGTTCGAGTGTATTCACTGTTGCAGTCCAGGTTACCCACCCGCCTTTCTCCTTTTTTCTTTTGGATCTTATCTTTCCTTCTCTGATTTATGCTACCTATGTGGTGTATTTGCTTATAGATGAATGTAAAATTTATATTGGTGTATTTCTGAATATATATAAAGTTTGGCTACTCTTTTTTGGGGGCACCTGACATCTGGGGCAAGAAAAACTGAAGGAAATTGCGTCGGCTGCTTCTTTTATACCCCTGACGACCTGACGTCAGGGAAGGGGCGACAGCAGCCGACGCAGGACCCAAGACTTTGGAATTCAGGCCGGCTGAGGGTAACCTGCCAGCAGGATTAACCCAAATGTAATGACTGCAACAGTGAATACACTTGAACATCTACATTTATGGTAAGTGTACACAACTGTACTTTCCTCAGAGGGGCCAAAAATTTGAGACCACCCAGGAGAGCTCCAACCCCAGCCTGGATCCTTAACTTTGTCTTAGAGAAATTCACTCTTACCTCCTTTCGAGCCAGCTGCTACTGCAGACTTGAAATTTCTTTCTTGGAAAACAGCTTTCCTTTTAGCAATCACTTCAGCTAGAAGGGTATCTGAATTACAGGCCCTTATGGCAGTGGAGCCTTTCATCGTCTTTCATGTGGACAGGGTGTCCCTCAGAACCAATCCATCCTTCATGCCCAAGGTGGTATCCAGTGTGGCTCTTAATCAGTCCATTCATTTGCCAGCCTTCTTTCACAATCCACAGAATAAAGGGGAACGGATACTGCATTCCTTAGATGTGCACAGACAGCTTAGATTCTACTTGGACAGGACTAAACCTCAAAGAAAATCTGAACAACTGCTGGTGGCATTTAGGTTCATAAGTTGGTAATGAGCTATCTGCCCAAAGGCATATATTAGCCCAGCCACATTGTGCGGTATTCACCTCCCCTTTAGTAGTTCCCTAGACCCTTGTACTAGCAGCTAGTACCCTTGGCCCCTATCTAGTAGTGCTGTTGGTGTGATCCCCGGTGTGAACTTTCTGTTACCCATCCACTCATCAAGGTTCCTCTTGAAGAGTGATAGTGAGGGGCTCTGTCTTATGTAGATCGGGACCCTGCAAAGGGAATCTATCCCTCCAGCATGTTCTATTCTTTGTTGTGTTGAGGTTTATATCCTTAGAGCATGTAGCTTGAGTAGATTTGGTTTTGCTAAGATGGAGCATGTTCAACAATTCTGGGTTGGACATGGCTCTGTATGTTAGACAGAGATCGCCTCTGAGAAAGCGGTATGCAACAGAGAACAGTCTTAGCTTTTTCAATCGTGCTGCATAGGGCAACTGTTTGAGGCCAGTAATTCTCTTGGTTAGGTACCTCTGTTGCAGGGACAGAGGGGAAGGCTATTTCAAAACAAACCGTTTCTAAATGGATAAGCCATTGCATTAATTTCTGCTATAAGCACCATGGAAAACCTATCCCTCAGGGGATCAGACCTCACTCCACCAGGGCTGCATCTACCTCAACAGCCTTTCTCAGAGGTGTCCCTACCAGGGACATCCTAGAAGCTGCTACCTGGAGTTTTGCACATACTTTCACCAAGCATTAGCATTTGGCAATTTTCTCTAAATCCAGAGCTGGCTTTGCCACTGCAGTCGTGCAGGGCCTTTTAGCTGTCCCTAATGCTATCTAAATTCCTCCTCTGAACCATAGCTTTAGGAAACTACCCAAATGTAATGACTGCAACAGTGAAACACAAAGAACATAGTACAGTTATGTGCACTTACCATAAATGTAGATGTTCGAGTGTATTCACTGATGTTCATAGTGTTTCACTGTTGCAGTCATTACACTTGGGTTACCCGCCGGCAGGCGACCCGCAGTCGGCCCGAGTTCCAAAGTCTTGGTCCAGCGTCGGTTGTTGTCGCTTCCTCCCTGACGTCAGTGCGCCAGGGGTATAAATGTTGCAACCGACGCCATTTTCTCCAGTCTTTCTTGCCGCTCGGTGCCCGAAGCAAAAGCAGTTCGCAAGTGCCGGTCGGCCGACTCCTGAGATTTTCGAAATTGAATTTCAGAACCAAAGTCTTCAATAAAGCTAAGTACCCTGTTGGGGAAACTTTTTCTTGCTCCAGACCGATGTCAGTAAAAGTTAATAATTGTATTTCTTGTGGGAAGCAAATACCTCATAAGGACTTTCACTCTTACTGCATTCCTTCCCTAGGCCGTGATCACGATGTTACTAGTTGTCGGTTTTGTGCTAGATTCAATAAACGCACTATAAAATGTCGGTTTGAATTTGCTTTACATTACTTTGGATGAAGATTTAACTATATAATGCCGTCGGATCAGCCGACGCTCGCTGTTTATAAAAAGCGCAAGGACAAAGAAAGAGACAGGCATCCGAGGTCCAAAACTGACGACGAAGCCTCTTCTAGGCCAGTTGCCGGTTCTCAGTGAGGTGCTTTCGCAGCCCCTGACACCCGCTACCTCAGAGCCACGTGGAGGCCCCGAGGCCTCTGGAAACTCAAGGTATTGGGCCTACGGAAACTATGCCCTCAGATGGGTCCGGAGCTGCTGAGCAGGCACCAGCTTCTAAGGGCGTCTTCAGACCTTCACAACTGACTATTAAGACTACTACAACAGCAAAGGCAAAGTCAAAGACAAGGAAACAAGTGCAGCATTCTCCAGAGCAGTCTTCTGTGCCAAAGAAACAGATGCTAAAAATGGCCGAGGACCTAATTACTTTAATCAGGGGCTCCCATCCCCCTCCTGACAAAAGGCCTAGGCAAGACGCTGATTATGATTCTTCTAATCAAATTTCCATTTCCTCTGATTCTTCTTCTGATCAGGGCTATTCTCTCCCTCCTTATGAGGACTGTGATGCTGAAGAGTCCATTCCTTCAGCCTCTCCACCTGAGGATTATTCTTTTGGGGAAACCCTGCACACCATGAGGGAGCATTTACACTGGGAGAGCCAGGATTACTCAGAATCCAAGAAAATGCTCAGAGATTTCCTTTTACTGCCTCAGCACAGACCCCTGGCTATTCCCCCCTGTGCTTGATATTGTAGATGATGTCTTTACTGAATCCTGTCTGTCTCCAGATTCTTTACCCCCTGCACCAGTAAAGCCAGACAGGTACTACAGGGTCCCTGACTCTCATAAATTCCTTTACAAAGACCCCGCTGCAGACCCAGAAACAATTTCTCAAGGTCCTAAAGGGGTTAAAGCTTCCACTGCAGAAAATCCTGTCCCCTCAGATAGGGATTCCAGAGCTCTGGACAGATGGGGGGAAAAAAGTTTACACTTCTGCAACTTTAGCTGTAAGAGCTTTAAACTGTCAGTTTCACATGCTTAAATATCAACAGTATCTCATGTCATTGTTAAAGCAGAAAATTATTACAAATACAGAAAGTCCAGACAGTAAAAGAATGCAGGAATTATTGCATGCAGTTGAACAAGTGGGAAAGCATACTCTGCAATGTGGTTTTGATTCATTAGAGGCTTCTTGTAGAGCTGCAGTTACAGGCTCAGTTATTCGGAGACATGCTTGGTTGAAAGAACAAAGTTTACCTGACCATGTTAAGATACAGTTATTGGATGCACCTCTACAGCATGATACTTTATTTGGTGTTAAGGCAGAAGAGGTGTTAAAGAAAATGGAGGATAAAGCAAAGTCAATGCAAACGGTGAAAGATTTCTTACAGGTTCAACCACCTAGATTTAGCAGAAACTGGCCTTCAAAAAATTGGTCCTTTCCAGTGTCAGACAGGCCACAAAGAGGCAGATACAGACGCCCAAGAGGCAGATCTCAGCCCCAAGGCACCTACAGACCTAGGCAATGGGGAGCTTCAACCCCCAAAGGAGAAGACATATCACAACCCTATAGGAAACAAACACAATGACTTCCCTCTGCAAATGCCAAGTTCTTACCAGTTGATAGCACCCCTAGGGGGAAAGCTAGCACTTTTCTCAAACAATTGGCACATGATCACCCAAGACCAATGGGTGCTGAATATAGTTTCTCAGGGGTACAGGTTCTACTTTCACACGCTTCCAAAGCTAAAAGGCATGCCAAACCTGCCACAAAACCAATGGACAGACGCACAAAAACAGATTGCTGCTCTTATGGAAATGGGAGCTATTCAAAAAGTTCCACAAGAAGAACAGGGACAAGGATTTTACTCAAGACTTTTCTTAGTACCCAGAAAAGACAAGGCCTGGAGGCCAATACTCGACCTATCAATTTTAAATACTTTCCTGGATGTACCAAAATTCAAAATGTTAACACTACAACAACTCCTGCCCATGCTGGACAAGGAGGCTTGGCTAGTTACTTTGGATCACAAGGAGGCATACCTGCACGTCCCAATCAGACAATCGTGCAGAAGATACCTCAGATTTATAGCGGGTTCAGTGCATTACCAATTCTCTGCACTGCCCTTTGGCTTATCTACTGTGCCCAGGGTCTTCACAAAATGCCTGGCTCCAGTAATTGCATTTTGCAGACAAAAAGGAATTCAAATATATCCCTACTTGGACGACTGCCTTATTCAAGCAGAGAGCAAGGACATTTTTCTAAAGCACCTGGCGTTTGTAAAAAAATTACTAATTTGCCTAGGGTACACAGTAAACGAAAAGAAATCAAAACTAGTGCCCTCTCAAGAGATAATATTCCTGGGTGCAAGCTTAAATACATCTGCCCAGATGGCTTATCTCACGCCAGACAAACAAAGGCAACTGACTCATTACTTTCAAATGATGGCAAAAAAGACCCAGCTCCCTGCAAGAAAAATTTTGCTGGCCCTGGGTTTCATGGCATCCTGCATACTACTAATTTCATATGCAAAGCTGCATATGAGGAAACTACAATGGTATCTAAAAAGTGTTTGGACTCAGCATTGTCAAAGCCTAGAGACAATCATAACCTTAATCCCCTGCCTACAACAGGATTTTCGATGGTGGTCCCAGGCCTGTCACCACAACAAGGGACAGCCTTTCACCTTACCTACAGCCAGGCAGACGGTAACAACGGATGCATCGGATTATGCCTGGGGAGCATATATGGCAGGAAAATGTATTCAGGGCACGTGCCCCAGGGAGCAAATGCATCTTCGCATCAATCAAAAAGAGATGCTAGCTGTACAAAATGCTCTGACAGCCTTCAAGGGCCTAATACACCCAGGACAACTACTGATAGATGGACAATACCACAGTTATGTGGTACATAAACAAGCAAGGGGGCACACATTCCTACCCCCTATGCAGACAAGCCATGACTTTGTGGAACACAGCACTGACCTACCAGGTAGATCTGCAAGCACAATTCCTGCCAGGAACAAAAAATACAGTGGCAGATGAACTAAGCAGAAATCTCATGGATCCTCACGAATGGAAACTAAATCCACAAGTGTTCAACATAATAACAACGGAGTTGGGATGCCCAGACATAGATCTATTTGCCTCCCCTCACAATTGCCAATTACAGACATCTTGCACAAGGACTTATCACTCTCAAGCATGGAAAGTGGATGCTCTATCATTCAGCTGGAAAAACCTGACAGTCTATGCCTTCCCTCCGATACCTCTTCTCACCAAAGTACTTCTAAAAGACAAGAGAGACCAAAAATTATCCTAGTTGCACCAGACTGGCCACGCCAGCACTGGTATCCAATACTAAAAACTCTGACTCAGGACCCACCTTGGCCTCTTCCTCTAATCCCTCATCTTCTGACAGCAAAACTATCAGATTCTGCGCAGTCAGCTCAGTACCTTACACCTGTCAGCATGGCGAATAATGTAGCCACACAGAGTGCAACTCTGTCTAAAGCTGTAATTGATGTAATTTTGGAAGCCAGGAGGCCCAGCACTAGGAAATCTTATGCAGAAAAATGGAAAAGATTCTGTGCTTGGAACCAGGCACAAGGACTCGACCCACTGGTCCCTCATATACCTCAGATTTTACAATACTTGACTGAGATGTTGGACAAAGGCCCATCTTTTTCATCTGTTAAAATCCATGGCTCTGCCATTTCAGCTCATTACAGTGTGGATCCTCCTATTTTTTCACATCCTCTACTACGACAATACCTCAGAGGGGCAAAGAATATAAGACCCCCTAGAAGAGCACCACTGCCAACTTGGGACCTCAATTTTGTTTTAGAAAAATTAACGCTGCCTCCATTTGAACCAGCCATCATAGCTGATCTTAAATTTCTGTCATGGAAAACTGCTCTGCTCCTAGCAATAATTTCAGCAAGAAGAGTCTCAGAGTTACAGGCATTGATGGCTGTGGAACCTTTCCTTATTATTCATCAAGACAGGGTTTCTCTTAGAACAAACCCCACATTCATGCCAAAGGTGGTCTCTCCAGTGTGGCCTTAAACAAAACCATTCATTTGCCTACTTTCTACCCAAATTCCCAGAATAAAGGGGAGAAACTTCTGCACGCCTTGAATATACATAGGCAGCTACGATTTTACTTGGACAAAACAAAAGCCTTCAGAAAAACTGAGCAACTGTTTGTAGCTTATGCTGCAGGATCACAAGGAAAGCCAATTACAAAGCAGACATTCTCCAAATGGATAGGACACTGCATCCGCTTCTGTTATGCACAGCATGGCAAGTCTGTGCCTAAGGGCATTAGGCTTCATTCTACCAGAGCAGCAGCCACTTCAGCAGCTTTCCTCAGAGGGGTACCAACCAAAGATATTTTAGAAACTGCAACCTGGAGCTCAGTGCACACTTTCACCAAGCACTACCACCTACCTCTCTACTCCAAATCTAGAGCAGGCTTTGCCACCGCAGTTCTGCAGGGGTTGTTAGCCTCGCCTAATCCAATCTAGACCCAGCCACCCAACCTCAGCTTTGGGATTCTACCCAAGTGTAATGACTGCAACAGTGAAACATGATGAACATAGTACAGTTGTGTACCTACCATAAATGTAGATGTTTGAGTGTATTCACTGTTGCAGTCCAGGTTACCCACCCACCATCCCCCTCTTTGCCTGGATTATTCTGTACTTCTCAACTCTATACAACCTATGTGGTGTATTTGCTTGTAGATTAAAGTTATGTTTATAGTATTATATACATTGTTGTTTGGCATACTTGTATCTTTTCAGCCTTCCTTTCTGGGGGCACCTGACATCTGGGGCAAGAAAAACTGAAGAAAATGGCGTTGGTTGCAACATTTATACCCCTGGCACACTGACGTCAGGGAGGAAGCAACAACAACTGACGCCAGACCAAGACTTTGGAACTCGGGCCGACAGCGGGTCGCCTGCCGGCGGATAACCCAAGTGTAATGACTGCAACAGTGAATACACTCGAACATCTACATTTATGGTAGGTACACAACTGTACTTTGCAGTCCTGGTTACCCTCCCTCCAGCCCCCTAACTTCTTTTGGCTATACCTCTACTTTCCTTTACTATGCTTAAAAGCCTTTTTGGTGTATTTTTGTTTGAGGTATATCTTTGTGCTTTTATATTTAATTGCTTCCCATTACGGGACCCCTGACATTTGGGGCAAGAAAAACTGATGTAATGGCGTCAGCTGCATGTTTTATACCCCTGACGACCTGACGTCATGGAAGAAGGGACAGCAGCCAACGCAGGACCCAAGACTTTGTTAATCAGGCCGACTAAGGGCTACCTGCAAGCAGATAACCCAAATGTAATGACTGCAACAGTGAATATACTTGAACATCTACATTTATGGTAAGTGTACACAAGTGTACTTTCAGGTGTGCGGAAGGTGCTTTGAAGGTTTGGAAGCTGGCTGACTGTTATATCCTTGGCAGGATATAAACCATATAGCTAAGGGTACTGTAGCAGTGTTCATTTGAACATCTACTATTAAGGTAAGTTTACTTGTACAACTGTACTTTCTGTTTAAATCAGCACCCTTTTTCAGAAAGCAATTTAGGCAGCAATGTGCAAACGCACAACATTTTGAAAAACAATGGCAAGGAGTCTTTCAGAAGAAAGCAAAAGCCTCTAACCAAAGACTGTCTAAAAAGTCAGAGTGACTCCTTTCTTGTCGAAGTTCCCTGTGATGGCCTCTCTTTAGGCCTGGCCGGTAATCAAGGAGCCCCTGTCCTCACCACTGACACCAGTGATAGATGGCCACTAAAAACAGAAATGGTTTTACACAGTAATTTCAGATGCAGCTATCTGCATCAAGTACAGTTTCCTCTAAGAGCACACACGAAACACTCTTCAGACCTGGTACTGGACTGTCTGTCTCTCCAGATCCCAAACAAGGCTCACTTTGGAGCACTGTGTCCCATTTCCAAGTAGCTGACACAACCACACCTAGGTATTTGATTTTTTTACACACTCCTGGGAAAGGCTGGCACAGATTTACTAGCTTTACCCCTTCTGCCCAGACTATAAGGTAGTCATGCTGCCACCAGTCAACTACTCTCAGGCCCTTACAAGGGTATCCAATGATACTGAGTAAAATCAATACTAATGTAAATGGCAGAGTGTAACCAAAGCAAGCCAGGCTTTTTGGAATATACCAAGGAGTCACTAAAATCAACACAAGTACTCTTAAGATGTTAAAAGTATTCTCGGAAAGAGCAGCCACAATGAAAGGTATAACATATTTAATAATAAATAATAAAATAGAAAATATGAAAATACTAAATATCTAAGTAGAATAAACACCAGAGTTTGTCACAGGAGAAATAAAAATAACACAGTTGGAAAGATTCAAACATGTGCAGAAAAATACTAATTAACTAATTTCACTGCATTTCTTGACTGTCTAAAGAATAATTGTTCCCTAGCTAACTTAATACAGCAAGGCAAGATTAGATGATGCGATGCTTACTCTCACAAGGCAAGGTGATTAGCTTTGAACTGAAGTATGATAATTGACATAGATCTTTGTATCACGTTCCAAAGAAAACAAAACAAACTGCTGGGTGAGTTCCATCCTCTCAGTGCTGGTTATGGAATGACATCATGTTTGATTAACCTGACTCTGGTACGGTACACACTCGGAACTTTACTAAGATCTGTTGCAGTATCTGAAAGCTGTAGAACAGTTTCAAAGACTTCTACTCTTCCCTTCAAGAATTCTTTGTTGAAACATAAACATTTAATCAGTTGTAATAGCATTTTTGAAACATTTTTAACACAAGTCAGTGTGATAGTTAAATGACACAAAATTATTTACCAAACTCTAGCTAACTATGCTGGCATATGTTACACGTGCACTGCCTTATTTTCCCTGGCATAGAAGGCAGTACTTCACCTCGTCACACCCCTCACCCTCACAATCGCTCTCTCAGTCTAGGTCTTCATCTTTCCCAGTGGAATCAGATTATTTCATAGATTGCCACTAGGCTAATGACCCAGGTGCCTTTCTAAGCCTAGCCAAGTTTTCCTGAAAGAATAATGCCATCCTGTATCCAAATAAGATACTTAGGACCAAGTATTTATAAATTACCTCTGTTCGTAAGGGACATCGGTGCCAGACCCTGTGTAAATTTCCAATTCCCCGTCCACTGGTCTAGGTTGTGCTTAAACTGGGTAATAAACTCAGCTACACATGAATGGAAGCCTGTTCAGTAAGGGGGGAAGTCTCTGGGACACACATCTGTTTCTCCAGCATGTTCTGTTTAAGTCACAGACAAAATTCAGGTTACTAGATCTTGTATTACTGTTACTGTTTGACTTACGAATATGCAGAAGATCCATAAGTGTGGAGTATGCAAATGATTTGTAAGCCAGGTGTAGAGCACCCCTCAGCAAATCTGTAAGAGACTGAGTAGGGGGGAGAGGGCTTTAAGGTACTCTGCATAAGGCAGGTTTATTATGCCTTGTATTCTTTTTGCAATGAACCTCTGAGGTCGCTCTAGTTGCTGCATATGTCTGGTCAGATACATACTGAAGGGTGCATTGTATTCTTAAAATTGGTCTAATAAGAGCAGAGTACAGTGAGATAATGACCTCTTTGGACCTAGTTGCCATGCCTTCATAAGTCGCACAACGGATTTCCTAACCACTGTGGCCATCTGGTAGTCTAAGGTAAGGCTGCTGTCTACGTGCATACCCAGATCCCTGACCACTGGCTTGACTCTTAGTGGAGTATTATCAACATGGTAATTAGCCTGGATGGTTGACTTCCCCAAGGGTACAATTATGCATTTCTTGGCATTGAGTTTAAGGCCATGGCTTTGGCATCATTTGTTAATCAGAGATGGGCCTTCTTGAAGAATGCTAGTGTCTACACGGGAGTCAATGATGACCTCAAGCTTGTGGTCATCTGCAAACTTAGTCCGCCATAAACAAAATTAAAATTAAATTAAATTTCAGGTAATTGAACTCATAAAATCATCTAACGGGTACAGATGGCAGTGAGAGTTCCTTCCTCCTTTTCAGGGGATTCATCCTCATCCTGTAAACCAGACATTCCTGTTTCCTCCAAATTTGTAGCAAATATCCCAGGGGGTTATAGAACTTGTTCCCTCAGATCAAATTCAGATTTTTCTTGGTGCCAAAAAAGATGGAACTTGGAGTCGGTGATGCTTACACCAATTAAGCCTCTCCTTTCTCAATCTTTTTGTCAGGGTTTTACAGTTCAAAATGTTATCATTCAAAACACCATTACCTCTCATTCTTTTACTCCATTTCATGGTAAAGTTGGACTTAAAAGACGCTTTCTATGACATTCCAATTGGCAAAGATGTCAGGTTTTAAGATTTTGATTGCCCTTGGGTTCATGGCATCCACTAATCCTATGATTCTCTTTGCCAGACTCCATATGAGAAAGTTTCAGCAGTATCTCAAGGCAGTTTTGCCTTCAACTTCGCTGTCCATTAAACATCCCGATTCCTCTCTTGCCCTGCCTAAGAATGAGTTTCTGTGGTGGATCAACCAGATTTCCCTCAGTCTGAGATTCACATTTCTGTTTCCTTCCTGCACTCATGCACTGTGTACAGATGTTTCAGACATGGCTTGGGGGGGGGGGGGTTCCAACAATATCAGGGTTCAGGAATTTGGTGTTCTCAAGAAATAACTAAACACATCATTGTCATGGAGATATGAGGGGCTTGAATTCTGGCTTTAATTCCCTGCATTATCTCCCCCTCAGAGTGTTTATAGAGAACACCACAGTGATGTGGTACATAATCAAGGGGGAAGAAGTGTTACTGCCTTTGCAAACCTGTCCTGAAAGCATGGGAATTTGCCATACAACACAATTTGATTCTTTAGACATTCTATATTCCCCTCATACAGAAATTGTGGCAGACAGATTGAGCAGAACCAGAGCAGATTCTCAAAACTGATGTTGCACAGGCATGAAAAGCAAATGCCATCTCCTACCCGTGGAAGGGGATTTTTCTTTATCCATTTCTCCCTCATAATCTTCTGCCAAGGTCTGGCACAAGATTTTGTTAGGTCCAAAATCTTGCTGCTGATTCCCTTTTGGCAGTTGTATCCCTTTCTTGTTTTGCCTGGTGCAGGGCAGTCATCACAATTTACCTCACAGGATGGATTTGCTTACACAGGATATGGGCTGCCTCATTCACCCTCATCTTCTCACCCTGCAGTTGACTCTCTGGGTGATAGGGTTTTAATTCCCTTTAGACACCATTTTCTGAGAATGTGCTCAAGGTTTTGCAGGATACTAGAAAACCAAATAAAAAGAAATCTTGTGTTTCTAAATGGAAAAGATTTTCTTTATGGTGCACAAAACAGAACCAGAACCCCTTTGTTTTTTGTTTATTCCTCTTGTTCTGTCCTGTCTGTGAGTTATTCCACTCTGGCCTTGGCATACTCTTCTGGTAAGGCCAGTTTGTCTGCCTTTTTTTTTCCAACTTTTTCTTCTGGATTTGAGATTGACATTTTTGAAAGGTGTTCTTCAAATTAAGCCTCCAAGAAAGCCTGTTCCTCCTGCTTTGGACCGTAATAATATTCTTAAAGTTGACTCAGCCACCCTTTGAACCTGCATCCATTTCTTCCTTAAAATTTTGTACTTAGGAAAACTTTACTGTTGGGACACTGACTTCAGCCAAGAGGGTTTCGGAATTGCATATACTTAATGGCAGTTCTTGCCTTCTTGGTTTTTCTTAGGAACAGGGTTTCTCTTAGTACTAATTCTTCCTTTATTCCCAAGGTGGTCAATGAATTGTCATTAAACCAGTGTGTAGTCTCCCATCCTTCATTCCCTGACTTAAGAGTAAGGCATAAAGTTTTTCATTTATTGGATTTGCATAGGCAGCTCAGATTTTACCTAGACAAGACTAAGAAAATTAGTAAATCCGAGTGACGTTTTGTTTTTCACAATTAGAAGCTCGGTTTTCTAGTCTCTAAGCAAACCATTTTTTCTTGGATATCCAAAGCCATTTTTTGTTCTCATCATGGAAAGCCGCTTTCTTCATCTGTTAGAGAAGTGGCCTTCTCTGGGTCTTTTTTCAAGGGCTTGTTTACTAGATCAATTTTAGAAGCAGCTTAATCTTCTAGTCATACTGTTACTAAGCACTATGCACAGTGTGTGGTAGGACCCAGGCTTTGGTATGCTAGCCAGACATAAAGCTACCCTTTGCAGGATATCCCATTTGTAAGGAATTCTGCAAAAATTATCAGTATCAGAAGGATATCTACTGTTATGGTAAGTTCTTAAAACTCGTGACTACCTATGCCAGGAACACCAATGTCTTAATGCATAGCATTAATACTAATTGGAATATTTTGTCTAATATTCCAGAGTTATCAGGTGTGTTATCTGACCATTGTTTGTTCTCATTTAGGAAAGGGAGAAATCTTGCTTCCCATTTTAATCACTATAAACATACACATCAAACTGAAAATAAATCCTATGTACAAACCACACTAACTGGGGATGGAGTGGTAGGATGTTTTCCCTGTGGACATTGTAGTAATTGTGACAGGTTAATCAAGACCAAGGAGTTTACTAGTAGAAATTGTCCCAGAGTTTACAACATATCATTTTTTGCTAATTGCAGTAGTGAGTTGCTTGTTTATCTTGCCACATGTAACTGTGGCGCTTTTTATGTGGGCCAGACTTACTAGGCCTTTAAGATTTCGCATTTCAGAACACATGAGTAATATTAGAACTAAAAAACTTAACAATGCGTTGTACAAACACTGTTTGCAACATTCCAATGCCAAATTTTCATTTATAGTAATTGATATTATCAGGGATAATAGGTTTAATAAGACAGGGTGGCATTTTTTGCTTGACACTAAAGAGAAGAAATGGATAACCATTTTGGGAGCACTGTTTACACCAGGGCTTAATGAGCAATTATAATTGCACCAATAGGAAGTAGGCTAGTTACTTTAAAAAGCATCATTTTTCATTGTTTTTCATCACTGAAGAAGGTTGTGCCATTTTTTCCGAAACCGGTCTGACATGATGTTAGTTTTATTATAATAAAATTATTCATTGGATCCTATTCATCTGCTGGCTATCTTTTTGTTTTGCTGAACCATTTCTCTTGTTGCCGTGCAGATTCCCTCGTGCAGGAGGATTTTTTGATATGGTAAGTTCTTACACACAGCTGTACTTTTTGTGTTGCACTTTGGTATATCTTTTGCTCCAATGGTATTTACAAAGTGTCTGGCTCCAGTAATTGAAGGCATTCACATCTTTCCATATTTGGATGATTGTCTTTTCTTTGCAAACTCTTTTTTGCAAATGTAGATTCTTTGACAAGCTTCGTGAAACTCCTTTTCAGTCTGGAGTTTCAAGTGAACTTAAGAAAATTTCTCTCAACCCTTCACCTAGAATAGCTGTTCTTGGATGCCTTTGAGATATTTCAGTTTACCTTCATGTGTGCGTATTGCACACGAGTGAACAGCAATTATCCGAAAGACTGTTTGCAAACACCGAACGGAAAAAGTTTTAAATGTGCAATTAGGGAATGCACAATGACATTCGCTCATTGCACATTCGACACTTTGGGGCAGTTTGCACTATAGTGGAGATCGGTAAATGGTCCCTTTCCCCACTGTAGTGCGATCTCTGAGTTAGAATATTAAAGTAGGGGGTATGGAGGTCTTGCCCCCCTGCTTTACACTTCATTAGATTTTTCTTTCGATATTTATGTTCGAAAATCAGTAAATCTACTTTTCGATTTGCTGATTTTTTGAACATATTAAATTGTCGCTGTTATGACTTTCGTGGTTACGATTCACTCATATGAGCAATCGCACCAGTGTGATTCGGTTTTGTAAAGGTAAACTGATATTTCATAGGAAGAGCCTTTCCTTCTCTAGACAAAGTAGAACTGCACAAAGAAATATTCCTGAGCTTTTCCAACCAATCTCTGGTATCTGTCAAGGAATTTCTCAGGAATCTGGGTTTCATAGCTTCTATAATTACCATGGTTTAATTAGCTAGACTTCACTTTTGGAAAATTCAATGATACCTTAGGTCAGTCTGGGCCCGCATCAACACGCTTTATCTTTTTAGATCCCTTTGTGAGAAGGGGGTGTTATGGTGGGTGAACTACAGTAGATACAAAGTGTACACACCCCTGTTTAAAATTACCAGGTTTCTCTGATATAAAAAAGTGAGATCACAGTAAATCATTTCAAAACTTTTCCCACCTTTAATCTGACCTATAACCTGTACAATTCAATTGAAAAACAAACAAATCTGTTAGGGGAAAAATATAAAAAACGTACAATAAGCTGGTTGCACAAGTGTGCATACCCTTAAACTAATACTTTGTTGAAGCATCTTTTGATTTAATTACAGCATTCAGTCTTCTTGGGTACGCACCTGCCATCAATTAAAGAGACTCTGATTAACCCTAAATAAAGTTCAGCTGTCCTAGTAGGATTTTCCTGACATTTACTCAGTTGCCTGGTACAGCAAAAGCCATGGTTCGCAGAGAGCTTACAAAGCATCAAAGGGATCTCATTGTTGAAAGGCATCAGTCAGGAGAAGGGTACAAAAAAATTTCCACAGCATTGGATATACCATGGAACACAGTGAAGACAGTCATCAAAAATTGGAGAAAATGTGAAATAACAGTGACGTTGCAAAGAACTGGACATCCATCCAAAATTGATGAAAAGACAAGACGAAAACTGATCAGGGAGCCTGCCAAGAGACCTACAGCAACACTGAAGGAGCTGCAGGAATTTCCGGCAAGTACTAGTTGTGTACTACACGTGACAACAGTTTCCCATATTCTCCAAATGTCTGAGCTATGGGGTAGGGTTGCAAGATCCTTTTCTTCCACAGAAAAACATCCAGGCCTTTCTAAAATTTGCAAAACAATACATCAAGTCTCCCAAAAGCATGTGGGAAAATGTTATGGTCTGATGAATCCAAGGTTGAACTTTTTGGCCACAATTCCAAAAGGTACATTTGGCACAAAAACAGCACTTCACATCACCAAAAGAACACTACCCCCACGTTGAAGCATGGTGGTGGCAGTGTTATGCTTTGTGTTTGCTTTTCTTCAGCTGGAACTCTGGCTTTAGTCAAGGTGGAGGGAATTATGAACAGTTCCAAATGCCAGTCACGTTTGGCCCAAGACATTCAGGCGTCTGCGCTTAAGCACTTGGGCTTAGGGCCAGTTATTTTACATTAAGAAGGTGTGGTCTGCAGTCTTGTGGGAAGAGAGGGTAGATTCTGCCCTTCCGAACTGGGAGTTTCTGGTTAAAGGCTTATTTTGCCTGCTTATTTGAACTGTTTCTTTCTGAAATTGGTACGCCTTGTTTGTTGTAGCAGAAGACTAGATTCAGACCTGCTGAGTCTAGCTTTGTTTGTATAACTTGAGCACTAATCCAGGCCATCGTTTTCTGGTGAAGGTTCCCCTGCACCGTAGTGGCAGGAGTGTGCAGTTAGAACTTGTCTGATCGAAGACTGCTGGAACGGGGCTCAGTTTTTAGCTTTTTATTGGTTAATTTGTTTAAATCAGTTTGCTCATTTGCTACTGTTATATTAAAAAATATATACACTTTATGCATCGCCGTTTAGCTACCGTATTTCTTTGTAAATAAACCCTATCCCAAAAATAAGCCCCAGTTAAGATAGTCAACAGCACACGAACGTGTTGAATTATAAAATAATATTATTGACACCCGCTGACTGAGGTTCTCGTACTCTGCTCACCATTTTTGGACCATTCGGACACCCAACTTCTTCTCTTTGCAGAAAGTCGTAAGATTCTTTTCCTGGGAGTCCTCCACGATTCTTACTGTGACCCTAATCATCACTCACACTTGACGGTTGAGATCCTTGGCCCATAAACACTAGCAGGTGTACTTTGAGTGGTCATAATACAGACAGTGCGCGTAAAGCATGCATACTTGATAACGAATGGCTGTGGTTGTGCCTTTTCTTTTTAACCGGCACCATTTTGTGTTGCCTCACCGGTCTTGTAAGTCTTCAATTAACCCCCCCCCCCCCGCGACAAGATGAGTGCAAAAAGAAAGAGCTATTCCATCGAGTACAAGAAAGGAATCGTGGAGGACTCCCAGGGAAAGAATCTGATGGCTTTCTGCAAAGAGGAGAAGTTAGATCTCCGAATGGTCCGAAAATGGCGTGCAGCATACGATAACCTCAGTCAACGGGCTAATGAGGGAAAAGCGAAGAAGTGCAAGTGTGGATCAGGTCGGCAACCATTATTTCCTGAGCTGGAAGACATAATCTGTGAGTGGATTGCTAACAGGAGAGCAAAGGCTTTGGGTTGTGTGCAGGGCTGATATTCATGCATTTGCCCTTGCAATGGCACCACAGTTAGAAATATCCCCAGAAGAATTCAAAGCATCACAATACTGGCTGGATGGCTTCCTTCAGCGATAAGATGTCTCTAAGAAGATCAACAACACTGTTCAAGCTGGACAGTACTGAAGTTGTTAAATGTGCACTTGCGTTCAAGTCCTATGTTGATGGCATTGACTTTTCTAAATACCAACTCTCCACCATGATTGCTGTGGATGAAACTGCAGTGTTTATGGGCCAAGGATCTCAAACAACAATTGATCAGAGGGGTGCCTCGTCAATCTACATTACCTCCACTGGTTAGGAGAGTGCATGTGTTACCTGTATTTTTGCACTTCATCTAGATGGAAAGAAAACCCCACCTCTAATCATTAGTAAGGGCAAGAAAGATAAGATTGAACGTGTTTCAGGCATTTACATTCTTGAAACAGAAAAACCCTGGTGCACACAAGCAACTATAAGGAAGTGGGTCGATATAATGCTGCCACTTGTTTTGCAAGGTGGCGAAAGAGGTCTGCTAGTCTGGGATTCATCCAGCACTCACAGTGCTAAAGAAATGAAGAAATTCCTTGCACAGAGAAGAATAGATCAAATAATGATTCCTGCAGGAATGACTGCCTGTCTCCAGACTCTTGATATTTCAATAAACAAGCCATTCAAGGACCATTTGTGCATGGAACTCAATGACTACAATGAAAATAGCATGGAGAGAAATCAGCATGGAAACTTTGTGAAGCCTAGCCTGCAAAGAGGTTGTGACTTGGGTGTACAATTCATGGGATACAATTACTGACAGCTGTGTTGCCAGTGCACTAAAGACAAGCAGTGCTCATTTAAGGAGAGCTGTATTTCTAGGCATGACAGATTGGGCCAGTGGTTCTACAGGAAATGGAGTTGCAAGAAATTCAGGAAGAAATTTGAGGGTTGAACACTTATGACAATGTTCTAGAAGATGATGACATGACTGTATTTGAATAACTGTGAAAGCCAAGGTGCAGATATACTAAATTTGAAATGTTTGTTGCACTGTTTATGTAGATTTCTCACACAACTGTTAATGCGTTAATTAGAACTGTTGTCCAATATCAGAAAAGTACAAAATAAATGTCAATTTGTGTACGTGAATAAATGTCGATTTTTGTACATGAATAAATGTCGATTTGTGTTCATTAATAAATGTCGATTTTTGTATATGAATAAATTAATAGAGGTAGATGTTCTTCATGTTTCACTGTTGCAGTCATCACACTTGGGTTACCTGCCTGCAGGTATCCCTCAGTCGGCCCGAATACCAGAGTCTTGGGATTTCTGTGTCAGTTCATGTCGCCTCTTCCATGACATCAGGTCGTCAGGAGTATAAAACATGCAGCCGTTGCCACTACATCAGTCTTTCTTGCCAAGAAGGACCCGAAGCAGAAGCAGTTCTCAAGTCCCAGTCAGACGCTACCTGAAATTTTCATTTTTTGGAGTTTCAGACCTGAAGCCTTCTAAAGCTAAGTAACCCGTTGGGGAATCTTTTTTCTTGCTCTAACCAATGTCAGAAAAAAATAATTCTCTTGCCTGTGGAAAGCAAATACCTCAGAGATTTGCATTCTTACTGCATCACCTGTTTAGGCCCAGACCACAACGTCCCTCACTGTCGGTTTTGTCCCTTGTTTAATGCCCGAACCATTCGTTGTCTGGCTATGTTCTCCGTATTCCGAAATGGCTTTGGTAAGCCATCCGACTACCGATCTAAAAGCAGAAAGACAGAGACAGACCACTTAAGTCAAAAACTGCAGACGACGCTTCCGCTAAGCTAGTCGCCAGTCCACCGGTACTCAGTGAGGCGCCTTTACAACCCCTGATGCCATCTTCTGCAGATTCTCAGGCCTCTGCTGAGACCCATTTGGAGTCCGGTATGCCACGAGATGCTTCTTCGACTATGGAACCTGCGG
This sequence comes from Protopterus annectens, assembly GCF_019279795.1. Classification (NCBI taxonomy): domain Eukaryota; kingdom Metazoa; phylum Chordata; order Ceratodontiformes; family Protopteridae; genus Protopterus; species Protopterus annectens. Next base: position 41,844,240 of record NC_056741.1, read on the forward strand.
ATGTCTCTACCTTGGATGGGTCTGGAACCACTGTGCAGGCCCTGGCTTCTGAAGGTGTATTCCGACCTACCGATATTCATATTAAACGACAACTGCATTTCCAACTAAAACTACCAAGTTTCTCAGGCCAAGAGTTCGCACTACGCCTAGAAAATCGACGTCCAAAGTGCATGCTCAAGCTCCCATGCCACAAAAACAAATGCTTAGAATGGCTGAAGACCTTATTACTCTAATTAGGGGAAGCCAGCCTTCCCCTGACAAAAGACAGATAATTGAATTTCCTTCTGATTCTACAGACCAGGAGTATGATGACTCTGACCCTTCTGATTACCAGGACATACGCTTATCTACCTATGAGAACTCAGATGCAGAGGAATCCATTCCTTCTGCCTCCCCTGCAGAGGATTTTTCTTTTGGTGAAGCCTTGCATACCTTAAGAGAGCATTTCCACTGGAAATGCCAGGACTATCCTCAGTCCAAAAAGAGATTCGGGTAATTTTTAGATTTGCCTCAGCACAGGCCTCTAGCTATACCCCCTGTCCTGGGTATTGTAGATGATGTCTTCTTGGAGTCCAGTCTTACTCCTGACACCTTACCACCAGTTCCTAGAAAACCTGACAGGTACTACAGAGTACCTGACTCTCATCCTACTGTGGATCCAGAGACCATTTTCCAGGGACCTAAAGGCATTAAGGCTACTACAGCCAAAACCCCTACCCCTTCAGACAGGGATTCTAGAGCTTTAGACAGATGGTGTAAGAAGGTTTATACCTCTGCAACTCTTGCCAACAGGGCTTTGAATTGCCAGTTTCACATGTTGAAGTACCAGCAACATATTATGGAACTATTTAAATAAAAAATGGTGATCTGAAGTAGGAACTTCATTTGTCACCAACCTTTGGGAACCTTTGGGATACGGATCCGATCTCGGAACTGAGCCGGCAACTTTTACCACAGCATAGATCCGAGCTCTTAGCTCCTCCCCTTACCCATAATCCCCTGCCAACCCTAACTGACCTCAGATCTAGTTTGCCGCACTTCAAGCCAACAAGCTGGATTTTGAGCTCCTGGCATTTGGAAGATTTTTGTGAAAAAAAGCTAAGAAATTTTATTTTTTCTTGTGTGATTGAGTGAGTTTGTGTAGGTTCCCTCTTATATATCTATTTTTTGTTAAAATTTTTTCCTCCCTACCCTCGCTTTTCCGTAGTGTGTGTTTGTGGTGTGTTAGGGGCCTAGTGAGTGTGGTTTACATTAGACATGTCGGAGGCCCCTAAAGCCATCTTTTCAAAATGTACCGAGTGTGGCCATAAGCTCTCACCGGCAGATGGCCACACTCTGTGCGTTAGGTGCCTTGGGGTTGAACACCTCTCTTTGGAATGCACGATTTGTGCAGCGTTCAACCCCAGGGCACTTAAGGACCGGAGATCGAAGCTGATTCTGGCGGGCCTTTTGCCCCCGGACTCTGCTCTGACCTTCGGTTTTTCGGTGGCCACTACCCAGTCCTTGGTAGCGACCACCCCTGCCTGCCTCCCTCCGGTCGGGACTCAACCTCCCGTTTTGGCCCCGGAGGATAGGGAGGCCGGAAAAAACAAAAAGAAGGAGAAGCACCATAAGCAGCGGCCCGAGGACTCTTCCTCGGCCCTGCCCGCCAAGCGGGCTTCTCCTTCCAGGGTTTCTGGATCGCCTCCTCCTCGGCTCCGGTCCCCTTGTTTTTCACCGGGACCTGGGGAGGAGGCAACCCGGTCCCCGTCAAGGTCATCGAGGCGTCACTCTAGGTCTGCCTCGGTGGCCTCTTCAAGGTCTACTTTTAGCATGTCAGATGCAGACATGGACCGGATGATGAGGAGGTTCATCCAGGCCCAGCTGCAGATGGGAGTGCTCTTGCCCCCCCCCCCCCGGGGGAGAGCTCGACCCCTTTTTTTGCCCCAATCGCTCCTTCTCTGTCCCGCTTCCCGGGTTCGGAGCACTCAGAGCCGAGCCGCGTCGGATCCGGGGGTATGTCGGAGCCGACAGTACTTGTTACTTCGGCTCCATCTGGTCCCTCGAGTTTGTCGGATCCGACCTCTCGGAGCTGTGGGCGGAGCTTCGGATCCGAGGGACTTTGTGTGACTTCGGCTCCATCCCGGTCGGAGCACACGGGTCCTTTGGATCCGAGGGTCTCGGCCCCGGATCCGGTCCCCTCTTCGGATCCGAGTGGGAGCCGACTCTCGGAGCCTATTGAGAGTAGCTCCTCCTCAGCTTTCGCGGTGGTGGAAAGGGCACTGTTGAGTGTATCCGACCCCCGGTCCTGGCTTCGGCTCCTCCCTGCACTCCCTCTCAACTGGTCCGGGCTCCCTTCACCCGGCCTTCAGGACAGCCTGCTTCGACGTCTCTGGGTGTTCCTGCGGAGTGTGATATTGCTAGCGAGTCTTCCTCGGACAGGCCCCCGAAGAGGTACCTCACAAAGCCAAGTGTAAGAGGAGGCACATGGACTCCCCTGAGTCCCTTACTGAAGATACGGACTTAGATGAAGGGGAAGGCTCCCCAAGGTCACCCCCCGAGGATGTCTCCTTTGGAGACATCATGGAAATGCTCAGGATTAGGGGGGGGGTGTGCCCCTAAGGCTTCCTGTAATGAGTCCGTATTCCTAGAGGCGTTCGAAGCAGGGCCTTCTACCTCTTGGGTGTCCCCTCCCCCCGATCCCCTGGTGGACCTTATTGCCACCAGGGCTTGGAAGGAGCCAGACACTGTGGAGCCTATCCTCAAGCGCCCGGATAAGATCCTGAGTCCCCCCATCTGAGAGAACCCACTGGAGCAGAGGTCCCCCTGTGGATGCCATATTGGTGGCGGCGGCCACCAAGAGAGAGCTGGCCCAGGAGAGCTCTGCGGTCCACCCTCCGAGTAAGGACTCTCGAGCGATGGACTGCCTGGGGAAGCGGGTCTTTAGTTCAGCAACCTTCTCCATGAGAGCGCTGAACTATATGGCACACGTCATCCGGATGCAGCAGGATCTAATAAAAGAATACGCTGCATTCCCCCCCCCATTGTCCATGTCAGAAGGAGACTAGCATCTGTACTCCTCCCGAATGTCTACTCTGTGATCAGTTTCTAATACCTCTATGCGGCTCTTGTCACACGCCACTGAAGGAGCCGGCCTGGTAATCAGACGTCAGGCCTGGCTCCGACACCGTGACTTCTCGGAACCCTTTAAGGCGTCATTCGCGAATGCCCCCTTTGATGGTTCTGCACTTTTTGGCAAAACCGTTCACGACACCTTAGTCCAGAGCGAGAAAGACAGGAAGACGTTGTCTGCCGTCGGAGTCCGCTTCTCTGCTCCCCAGAGGTCCTTTTCTAAGAACCAAAAGGGTCAGAAGAAGATGTGGTTTCGAAAATCGCATCAGTCCCAGTCTGCTCCGGACAACCAGTCCTCTCGTGGCAGAGGAGGACAGGGAGGATGCCACCCAAGAGGCAGAGGGGGTCCCAGAAACTTTGGGTCCAGAGAACCCTTCTCTGAGAGGCCCACGCAGAACCCCTGAGGGGTGGCCCGGCTGCTCCACTCTGGAGGCAGTCAGGGGGCATCTTTCGAAGCACCTAGCAATGTGGGAGTCCATAACAACAGATCGCTGGGTGCTTCGCATCATATCCAGAGGTTACCAAATTCCCTTTATTGTAACCCCCAAAATCAAAAGCCTCCCCGACGTACCACCCAACCAGAGGGAGGCAGCTGCTACAGAAATTCAGCAGCTTTTACAAAAAAGAGCCATCCAACCCGTCCCCCCAGATCAGTTCGGATCGGGGTTTAACTCCAGGTTCTTTCTGGTGCCAAAAAAGACGGGGGACTTGAGACCCATCCTCGATCTCTCTCTCCTGAACTTGGCAGTACCCAAAGAAAAGTTCCGAATGGTCACCTTACAATCTATTCTCCCCCTATTACGGGAGAACGATTGGATGTGCTCAATAGACCTCAAGGATGCGTACTACCACATTCTAGTGGACAGACGCTCCAGGAGGTTCCTCCGCTTCCGGCTGGGAGCCAGTCATTTTCAGTTCAGGGCCCTTCCTTTAGGTTTCACCTCAGCCCCCAGGGTGTTCACCAAAGTCTTAGCGGTCATAGCGGCCCACCTGAGGCTTCAGGGAATTCAGGTCTTTCCGTACCTGGACGACTGGCTCCTCATCGCCCCAACAAGGCATCTACTCTGTTCAGGCAGGGATTACTTCCTCGACCTTGCTCCACGTGTAGGGTTAACTATCAACATGACCAAATCTTTTCTAGTCCCCTCACAGGTGATAGATTTTATAGGGGCCAGATTAAATTCCAGGGTAATGCTTGCCTTCTTCACTCCAAATCGGCTTCAGAACCTGAGGTTGCATGTCAAGGCCATTCTCATTCTTTCCGCTCCACCTGCGGAATTGATCCTGAGGGCTCTAGGGTCCATGGCAGCAGCTATTCCTGTACTACCCCTAGCCCGCCTAAATATGAGGGTTCTGCAATGGACCCTCCAAGTACAATGGTCCCTGTCTCGCAACCCCCTGTCTCATCCTATTCCCCTAAGCAGGGCTTGCAGAACGTCGCTCATGTGGTGGCTCTGGTCCCCGAGTCTCCACATGGGACGACCATTTTCGATGCCTTCTCCCGTCGCCACAGTGACCACGGATGACTCTCGCCTGGGGGGGGGGGCACTATTCAGGTAGAATGGTCTAAGGCACGTGGAACAACACAGAGACCTCTTTGCATATCAATGTCCTAGAGATGAGGGCGGTGCTTTTGACGTTGCAGGCACTTCACAGCCTTCTACCGATTGGGACAATTGCAGTACAGACGGACAACATGTTGGTTGTCTGGTACATCAACAAACAGGGGGGAACCAGGTCTTATCCCCTTTGTCGCGAGGCCATGGGAGTGTGGGAATGGGCGATTTCCACCAACCGCTTTCTTATTGCAATGCACATTCCGGGACGGTCCAGCATTCTAGCAGACAGGCTCAGTCGTTCGATCCTGACTCCGTACGAATGGTCTCTCAATCCCCTAGTAGCGAAACAAATATTTGCCCTATGGGGGGCAACCCTGTTGCGATCTTTTTGCCTCTCCTTAAATAACAAATGCAACAGTTACTTCGCTCCAATTCCCCCTCAGGGGGAGTCCCCGAGAGACTCTCTAGTACATTCTTGGCCTCCCGGTCTCCTTTACGCTTATCCCCCGTTGTCCATAATGCTTAAACTCCTACAGAAAGCCAGTCGGCTGGGGAGCAAAATGATCCTCATTGCCCCATTCGGGCCTCGTCAGACATGGTTCCCGTACCTGTGGTCTCACCTAATTCATCCACCATGGATTCTAGATCCACTCCCAGATCTCATTACCCACCCTCTGGGTCTCCAGACCCCCAACTTGGTCAACCTCAAGCTGACTGCTTGGTTGCTACAGTTCCACTCCTGATTAGGACTCCCGGAATCTCCTCACCAGTCAAAGCCATCCTAGTAGCAGCACATAAACCTTCCAGCAGAAGAGTCTGTCGAAGCAAGTGGAAGCATTTCTCCATCTGGGCGGAGCACCGTCACTTGGACCCTTTCACGGCGCCTCTCACGTCGGTTTTGGAGTTCTTAACTACCCTCTTTCATCAAGGGACTAGCTGCTCTACAGTCAAGGTACAACTGGCAGCGATTTCGCATTATCATGTAGGGCATGAATCAGGCCCTCTGATGACCGCTAACCTTTGTAAAGCGTTCCTCAAGGGTACTTTCCTTCTCAGACCTCCAGTCAGGGAGGTAGTACCCCCATGGGATTTGTCCTTGGTCCTCCAAGCCTTGACTAGCCCCCCTTTCGAACCGGCAGCCACGGTTGATCTTAAATATCTCTCTTGGAAAACAGCCTTCTTAGTGGCCATTACTTCAGGTAAAAGGGTTTCTGAACTTCAGGCTCTATGTGTTAAGCCACCTTATTTGTCCTTCCACCCGGATAGAGTTTACCTCAGGATCAGTCCGTCTTTTCTGCCTAAGGTGTCTTCAGAAGCTAATATTAATCAATCCATTAATCTTCCCGTGTTCTTTCCCCATTACCAGAACAAAGGAGAATATAAACTGCATTCCTTGGATGTGCACAGACAATTACGTTTTTATACTCATCGAACTGCTGGTCATAGGCAATCTAACCAGTTGTTTGTCTCCTTTGCCAAAACAAGTTTAGGCAAATCAATTTCTAAAGTTACTCTATCACGGTGGATAGCTGATTGTATCCTCTTAGCATACCAGAGTTCGGGAAGGCCTGCACCTCAAGGGGTTCGAGCCCATTCTTCTAGGGCCGTCGCTGCTTCGGCGGCTTTTAAATCTAGGGTTCCCTTAGATGATATTTGTTCCGCAGCCACTTGGGCCTCATCTCATACTTTTATCAGCCATTACAAACTGGATGTAGTCTCCAGAGGTAGGGCGTCCTTTGGCTCTGCAGTGCTCCGGAATGTTCTTCCATAAGGCCACCCAGGATTCAGGTAGCTGGGGACTCTGTCCCAAAGGTTGCTGACAAATGAAGTTCCTACTTCAGATTTAGAAGTTATGTACTCACAATAACGTTCCATCTGAGTAGGTATCTTCATTTGTCTGCAACCATCCCCCCCTTCTTCCCCCTGACCTTTAGGATCTGTCTTGGATTAGCCCCTTCCGGGGCGCTTTTATATTGCTTATATCGGGCAAACTTGATCTGAGGTCAGTTAGGGTTGGCAGGGGATTATGGGTAAGGGGAGGAGCTAGGAGCTCGGATCTATGCTGTGGTAAAAGTTGCCGGCTCAGTTCCGAGATCGGATCCATATCCCAAAGGTTCCCAAAGGTTGCAGACAAATGAAGATACCTACTCAGCTGGAACGTTATGGTGAGTACATAACTTCTAATTACTTCCAGATTGTGCAGAAAATAAAGATTTACAAGAGTTAAAGCATTCTGCAAACCAAGTTAGTAAACATACTTTGCAGTGTGGGTTTGATGCCTGAGAAGCATCTTGCAGGGCTGCTGTCACTGGGTCTGTACTGAGAAGGCATGCTTTTCTAAAGGAACATGTCAAAGCAAAATTACTAGATGCTCCATTAAATCAGGAGTGTTTGTTTGGCACAAAAGCAGAAGTTGTTCTCAAAATGTTGGAAGAAAAAGCTAAATCTATGCAAACCGTCAAAGATTTCTTACAGGTGCAGCCACCTAAATTCAGTAGGCATTGGCCTTCAAAAAACTGGTCCTTCCCAGTCCCTCACAGTCCAAACCCAGGGGAAACAGACCACCAAGACTACAGTATCAGGGTATCCAGAGATCTAAGCAATGGAGTGTTTCCACCTCAAAACCAGGGAGTGGTAAGCCACCCCCCCCCATATGGAAAAAGTTCACAATGTCTTTCCAATTATCCTTCCTAGCCATGCCCAAGTACTTGCGCCCCTAGGAGGAAAACTCACCCTTCATGCAAAAAACTGGATGTCCATTACTCAGGACCAATGGGTTCTAAACACTGTATCCCAGGGATGCAGATTCTACTTCCACTCACTGCCAACTCCAAGCGGGTTGCCAGACCTTCTTCCAAACCAGTGGACAGAGGCTCAAAAGCAAGTACTTTCCCTTCTCCATAACAGGGCTATACAACCTGTTCCAGTAGAACAAAGGGGACAGGGTTTCTACTCCAGACTGTTTCTGGTGCCCAGAAAAGAGGGCTCTTGGCGCCCTATCCTGGATCTATCTATTCTCAACACCTTTCTGGTTGTCCCAAAATTCAAAATGCTTACACTGCAACAGCTTCTTCCTATGCTAGCCAAGGATGCGTGGTTAGTCACCCTAGACTTAAAAGAAGCTTATCTGCACATCCCCATAACAGAGTCTTGCAGGAAATATCTAAATTTCAGGGCAGGCTCTATGCACTATCAGTTCTCTACACTTCCCTTTGTCTTATCTACTGCACCTAGAGTATTCACAAAATGCATGGCTCCAGCCATTGCATACTGCAGGCAGAGAAATATTCAAATCTACCCATACTTGGACGATTGCCTGATTCAGGCGGACAGTCAGGAATTGCTTCTTCAGCACCTGGATTTGTAAAAGGACTTCTAACTTCACTGGGATACACCATCAACGAAAAGAAATCACAACTGGTGCTCAGTCAACAAATTGTATTCCTGGGAGCAAGCTTTAACACAACTTCCCAGATGGCATTCCTCACTCCAGAAAAGCAGGTCCATTTGGCAAACCATTTCATATTAATGGCCAACAAAACCCAGCTGTCTGCAAGCCCAAGGGTTCATGGCCTCATGCCTTTTGCGAATTCCATATGCAAGACTGCATATGAGGAAACTTCAGTGGTACTTAAAAAGCTCTGGTGTCAACATTCGCAGGACCTGGAAGCAGTGATTCCTATCATACCTTGTCTAAGGGCAGAGTTTCTTTGGTGGGCAGAAGCATGCAACCACAACAGGGGACTTCCTTTGACTCAATCCCTCGCCGCCCAAACCCTGATATCAGACGCATCAGACTGTGCATGGGGGGCTCACATGGCAGGCAAGTGCATTCATGGCAAATGGAGCCCAGAACAAATTCCCCTGCATATCAATCAAAAAGAGATGCTAGCTGTACACAATGCTGTGACGGTCTTCAAATACCTTATCCTTCCAGAACAGCTCCTGATAAAGACAGACAACACCACAGTTATGTGGTACATAAACAAGCAGGGCGGAACTCATTCCTACCCACTCTGCAGGTTAGCCATGACTCTGTGGAACACAGCCTTGAGCATCCAAGTGCACCTACAAGCTCAGTTTTTGCCAGGCAAGCAAAATTTACTGGTAGATGACTTAAGCAGAAATCTACTGGACCCTCACGAGTGGAAACTGGACCCCAAGTCATTCAAACTTCTAACCCAGAGGTGGGGTACACCAGAGGTGGACCTTTTTGCCTCCCCCCAAAACCACCAATTGAGCAAATTTTGCACCAGGAACCCTCACAGCAGAGCCTGGAAGGTGGACGCTGTATCCTTTACATGGGAAAACCTCTCAATTTATGCCTTTCCTCCTCTGCTCCTCCTCTCAAGAGTACTACTCAAATCAAACAGGACAGGCCAAGGGTTCATAGGTAGGTACTAGGCTATCTGCCCGAGGGCATTTATAAGCCTAGCCGGAGTGTATCAGCTTTCACCGCCCCATTGATTAATTAACTGAGCCTCTGTCAAGAAGAGCCAATGAAGTGATCCCAGGGGTGTATTTTCTGTTACCCATCCACTCGTCAAGGTTTCTCTTGAAGAGTGTTAGTGAGGGGCTCTGCCTGATGTAATTTGGAATTTTGTTCCAAAGCATGGGGAGTCTCTGTGACAGGAATCTATCCCTCCAGCATGTTCTATTTATTGTTGTGGCGAGGTTAGCTCACTAGAGCGAGTGGCTCGCAGTGACTTGGATTTCTTTAGGTGGAGCATGTCCATCAATTCTGAGTTGGACATGGCTTTGTAAGTCAGGCAGAGATCACCTCTGAGTAAGTGATATGCCACTGAGTACAGCCGGAGTTTTTCCAGTCAGGCTGCATAGGACATATGTTTGAGGCCAATAATCCTCTTGGTGAGGTACTTTTGTGGTCTTTCCAGCTGTTGGGAGTGTCTTGTGAGGTACATCCCAAATGGGGCATTGTACTCTATGATGGGTCTGATGAGTGACGAGTAGAGGGGTACCATAACCTCTTTATTTCTAGATGCAAACCCTTTAGTAATTAGATGGGCTACATAGAAGGATTTCCTAACTACTTTGGCAATATGATTGTCAAAGGAGAGATTACTATCTACCTGGGTCCCCAGATCTTTTATTACCTCTTCTGTATTAAGGGGGCTGCCACCTATGTGGTAATTCATAGGTGTTTTGTTTTTCCCAAACGGGATGACTGCATTTTTTTGGCATTTAGCTTGAGACCATGACTTTGACACCAGGTGTCCGTCTCAGTAAGGCCCTTTTGGAGAATGTCCATGTCAGCCAGAGAGTCAGTTATGGCTCCCAGTTTGCAGTCATCGGCAAACGTGGTTAGCCTTAGTCTTCCTGTGTTTGCCTGTACTTCTGAGAAGTATATGCCGAACAGTAGGGGTCCCAGGACCGAGCCTTGTGGAACACCACTTGTGACTGGTTTAGAGTCGGACCTGGAGCCCGCTATTCTTACCATGTGAGTTCTGTCTGTAAGTCATTTAGCAGCCCATCTCTTGACATAGGGGTTTATGTTCAGGCTGGTGAGTTTTTCTATAATTCCCGAGTGGGGAATGGTGTCAAAAGCCTTGGCGAGGTCAAGGTAGGCTGTGTGAACCACCTTCCCCTCATCTATGGCCTTGGTGACTGTCTCGAAGAAGTCAACCAGGATGGTATTCATCGTGTTTCACTGTTGCAGTCATTACTCTTGGGTTATCCTGCTGGCAGACTAAAGAAAATTGCGTCGGTTGCCTGTTTTATACCCCTGACGACCTGACGTCATAGAAGAAGAGACAGCAACCAACGCAGGACCCAAGACTTTGGAATTCAGGCCGACTGAGGGCAATCTGCCAGCAGATTACCCAAATGTAAAGACTGCAACAGTGAAACACGAAGAAAGTACAGTTGTGTAGCTACCATATATGTAGATGTTCAAGTGTATTCATTGTTGCAGTCATTACTCTTGGGTTATCCTGCTGGCAGGCTACCCGCAGTCGGCCAGAATTCCAAAGTCTAGGTCCGGCGTCGGTTGCTGTCGCCTCTTCCCTGACGTCAGTGCGCCAGAGGTATAAAAGATGCAGCCGACGCCATTTTCTCCAGTCTTTCTTGCTGCGCGGTGCCCGAAGCAAAAGCAGTTCGCAAGTGCCAGTTGGCCGACTCCTGAGATTTTCAAATCCGAATTTCAGAACCGAAGTCTTTATTAAAGCTAAGTATCCCATTGACCAATGTCAGAAAAAGTTAACAATTGTATTTCTTGTGGGAAGCAAATACCTCATAAGGATTTTCACTCTTACTGTATTCCTTGCCTAGGCCCTGATCACAACGTTGCTAGTTGTCGATTTTGTGCTAGATTTAACCAACGCACTATCAAGCGTCGGTTCGATTTTGCATTTCATTACTTTGGCAGAAGATTTAATTATATAATGCCGTCGGATCAGCCGACAACCGGAGTTTACAAAAAACGCAAGGACAAGGAAAAGGATAGGCATCCGAGGTCCAAAACCGACGATGAAGCCTCTACTAGGCCAGTCGCCGGTTTGCCGGTTCTCAGTGAGGTGCTTTCGCAGCCCCTGGTGCCCGCTACCTCAGAGCCCCAGGCCACTTCCGACTCCCACGTGGAGCCGACTGGGCCTCTGGATACTCAAGGTATTGGACACTCGGAAATCATTCCCTCAGATGGGTCCGGAGCCGCTGAGCAGGCATCGGCTTCTGAGGGTGTCTTCAGACCTACACAGCTGTATATTAAGCCATCTTCAGCTTCAAAGGCAAAGACTAAAGCAGCACTAAAGACAAAGAAACAAGTACAGCATTCCCCTACTCAGACTTCCATGCCTAAAAAACAGATGCTCAAAATGGCCGAAGACCTAATTACTTTGATCAGGGGCTCCCATCCCCCTCCTGATAAGAGGCCTAGGCAAGAGACAGAGTATGATTCTTCTGATCAGGTTTCTATTTCCTCTGATTCCTCTTCTGAACAGGATTACTCCATGCTTCCCTATGAGGATTCTGATGCTGAAGAATCCATTCCTTCAGCCTCTCCTCCTGAGGATTATTCTTTTGGGGAAACCCTAGATACCATGAGGGAATATTGCCACTGGGAGAGCCAAGATTATTCTGAATCTAAGAAAAGGCTCAGAGACTTTCTGCTACTTCCTCAGCACAGACCCCTTCCTATTGCACCTGTTATAGACATTGTAGATGATGTATTTTCAGAGTCCGGCCTGTCCCCAGACTCTTTTCCCCCTGCACCTGCTAAGCCAGACAGATACTCCAGGGTCTGGGATTCTCATAAATTGCTGTATAAAAACCCTGCTGCTGACCAAGAAACTATATCTCAGGGTCCCAAGGGGGTTAAAGCTTCCACTGCAAAAAAACCCTGTCCCCTCTGATAGGGATTCCAGGGCTCTAGACAGATGGGGGGAAAAAATTTACACTTCTGCTACCCTGGCTGTAAGGACTTTAAATTGTCCGTTTCATATGCTTAAATATCAGCAATATTTAATGTCACTGCTTAAACAGAAAATGTTGACAAACACTGAATGTTCAGAGAACAAACAAGGAATTGCAGGATTTATTGCATGCAGCTGAACAAGTGGGAAAGCACACTTTGCAATGTGGTTATGATTCACTGGAGGCCTCTTGCAGGGCCGCTGTTACAGGTTCTGTTATTAGAAGGCATGCTTGGTTAAAGGAACAAAATACACCATTACAGCATGATACTTTGTTTGGTACTAAAGCAGAAGAGGTGTTGAAAAAAATGGAGGATAAAGCAAAATCCATGCAGACAATCAAGGATTTTGTACAGGTACAGCCACCCAGGTTTAGCAGAAACTGGCCTTCTAAAAATTGGTCCTTTCCAGTGTCAGACAGACCACAAAGAGGCAGATACAGGCGTCCCAGAGGCAGATCTCAGCCCCAAGGCTCACACAGGCCTAAACAATGGGGTGCTCCTACCTCCAAAAGTGGAGAAGACAAATCACAACCTTTCAGGAAACAGTCCCAATGACTTTTCTCTACCAGATCCAAGCACTTTTCTTTTGGTAGCCCCCTTAGGGGGAAAATAGCACTTTTCTCATCAAATTGGCAAAGGATTACCCAAGACAAATGGGTCCTGAACATAGTGTCCCAAGGCTACAGGTTCCATTTTCACACTCTACCAAGGTCAAAGGTATGCCAGACCTGGCACACAATCAATGGGCAGAGGCAGAGGCAGAAAAACAAATTACAGCCCTCATGGATATGAGGGTCATTCAGCATGTATCACAACAAGAGCAGGGGCAAGGATTTTACTCCAGACTTTTCCTAGTATCCAGAAAGGACAAAACCTGGAGACCAATACTGGACCTGCTTATACTAAATACGTTTCTGGAAGTTCCAAAATTCAAGATGTTGACTCTACAGCAGCTACTGCCCATGCTGAGCAAGAAGGCTTGGCTCGTAACTTTGGACATAGAGGCATACCTGCATGTCACAATCAGACAACCTTGCAGAAGATACCTCAGACTCATAGCTGGCTCAATACGTTGCCAATTCTCTGCACTGCCCTTTGGCTTATCTACTGCGCCCAGCGTCTTCACAAAATGCCTGGCACCAGTAATTGCGTTTTGCAGACAAAAAGGAATTCAAATATACCCCTACTTGGACTTCCTAATTCAAGTAGAGAACAAAGACATTCTTCTAAAGCATATGGCGTTTGTAAAAAGATTACTAAGTGGCCTAGGGTACACAGTAAACGAAAATAAATCAAAACTAGTGCCCTCTCAAGAGATAATATTCCTGGGTGCAAGCCTAAATACAACTGCCCAGATGGCTTATCTCACGCCAGACAAACAAAAGCAGCTGACTACTTACTTCAAGAATTTGGCAATAAAAACCCACTTATCTGCAAGGAAAATCCTGCAGGCCTTGGGTTTCATGGCATCCTGCATTCTACTAATTCCATATGCCAGACTGCATATGAGGAAACTACAATGGTATCTAAAAAGTGTTTGGACTCAGCATTGTCACAGCCTGGAGACAGTAATTGCACTCATTCCCTGCCTGCAACAGGAGTTTCGATGGTGGGCAGAAGCCTGTCACCACAACAAGGGTCTGCCATTCAGTTTACCCACAGCCAGACAAACACTGACAACAGATGCATCAGATTATGCTTGGGGGGCCCATATGGCAGGAAAATGTATTCAAGGTACATGGCCTGCAAACCAGATGCATCTTCACATCAATCAAAAAGAGATGCTAGCTGTACAAAATGCCCTGACAGCTTTCAAGGACCTGCTTCATCCAGGACAGTTACTGATAAAGACAGACAACACTACGGTCACGTGGTACATAAACAAGCAGGGAGGTACACATTCCTACCCCCTCTGCAGACAAGCAATGACTTTATGGGACACAGCATTGGCTTTTCAAGTTCACCTGCAAGCACAATTCCTGCCAGGAAAAACAAATACGCAGACGAGCTAAGCAGAAACCTCATGGATCCCACAAATGGAAACTGGATCCACAAGTCTTCAGCATGATAATAAGGAAATGGGGATGCCCAGACATAGATCTATTTGCCTCCCCTCACAACTGCCAATTGCAGAGATATTGCATAAGGATTTATCGCAAGCAAGCATGGAAAGTGGACGCCTTATCCTTCAGCTGGAAATATCTAACAGTATATGCCTTTCCCCCACTGCCTCCCCTTCCCAGGGTACTCCTAAAGGTCAGACAGGAGAAGCCAAAAATGATGCTGATTGCACCAGACTGGCCACGCCAGCACTGGTAACCCAGTCCTAAAGAGCGTGTCTCAAGGTCCAGCATGGATACTGCCACAAACTTCTCACTTGTTGACCCAACAAAACAATCAGATCCTGCACAGCCAACTCAGGACCTTAAATCTGGCAGCTTGGCGGATATTCAGAACACTCCTCTTTCAAAAGCTGTTATGGATGTTATTTTGGAGGTCAGGAGGCCCAGTACCAGAAAATCTTATGCAGAAAAATGGAAGAGATTCTGTGCTTGGAACCAGGAACAAGGCATTGACACGTGTGTACCAAATATCCCTCAGATTTTACAATACCCAACTGAGATGCTAAACAAAGGCCTTTCTTTCTCATCTATTAAGATTCATGCCTCTGCCATTTCAGCCCATTACAATACGGAACCACCTGTCTTTTCTCATCCTTTAATAAGGCAGTACCTCAGAGGGGCCAAAAACATTAGGCCTCCAAGAAGAGCACCAATTCCGGCCTGGGACCTCAATTATATTTTGGAAAAACTCACACTGCCTCCTTTCGAGCCAGCATCAACAGCAGATATAACATTCTTATCTTGGAAAACAGCTCTGCTCCTAGAAATAACCTCTGCAAGGTGAGTCTCGGAGTTACAAGCACTCATGACTGGAACCTTTCATAATTTTTCATCCAGACAGGGTTTCTCTGAGGACAAACCCTACATTTATGCCTAAGGTGGTGTCCAGTGTGGCCCTCAACCAAACCATTCACTTGCCAACCTTTTATCCTAATCCACAGAACAAGGATGAGAAAATTCTGGATTCTTTGGACATACACAGGCAGTTAAGATTCTACTTGGACAGAACTAAAGCTTTCAGAAAGACTGAGCAACTTTTAGTGTCATATGCTGCAGATTCATAAGGAAAGGCTATCTCAAAACAGACTATTTCTAAATGCATAGGCCATTGCATCAGTTTCTGCTATTTTCAACATGGCAAATCAGTGCTTAAGGGCATTAGGCCTCATTCCACCAGAGCAGCAGCGACATCAGCAGCCTTCCTCAGAGGAGTACCAACCAAAGATATCTTAGAGGCTGCAACTTGGAGTTCAGTGCACACCTTCACAAAGCACTACCGCTTACCTCTTTACTCTAAGTCCAGAGCAGGCATTGCCACTGCAGTTCTGCAGGGCCCTCATAGCCTCTCCTAATCCTATTTAGCCCAGCCACCCTACCTCAGCTTTGGGATTCAACCCAAGAGTAATGACTGCTACAGTGAAACACGATGAACATAGTACAGTTGTGTACCTACCGTAAATGTAGATGTTCGAGTGTATTCACTGTTGCAGTCCAGGTTACCCACCCACCATCCCCCATGTCCTTCAAGAATGCAACTGCAGTCATAACATGTGGGTTGTCCTGCCTCAGGCAGCCCTCGGTCGGCCGGATTCCAAAGTCTGGGTCCGACGTCGGCTGATGTCGCATTTCTCTCCGACGTCAGAACGGCTGGAGTACATAAGCATCAGTCGACGCCATTTTCTTCAGTCTTTCTTGCCGCGCGGTGCTCGAAGCAGAAGCAGTTCGCAAATGCCGGTCGGTCAGCTCCTGTATTCTACGATACCGAAGTCATCAAAAAAGCTAGGTACCCCGTTGGGGACCTTTTCTTGCCTCAGCCGATGTCAGAAATTACTGAAAAAGTTAACAATTGTCTTTCTTGTGGTAAACAAATACCTCATAAGGATTTCCACTCTTACTGTCTCCCTTGCCTGGGCCCAGACCACGACGTCTCAGCCTGTGTAGCCTGTGCTCGCTTCAACAAACGCACTCTCAGGCGCCGGGCGGAGTTCACTGAAGATTTTTTCGGCGATAATTTTGCTTACACCATGCCGTCGGATCTTCCGACATCGCAAACTCCCAAAAAGAGGAAAGACCGGGACCGACATCCTCGGCCCACGTCTACCACCGACTCCACGCCAAAACCTACCGCGAGTGCTCCGGTTCCGTCTGAGACGGTCTCTCCACCGCTCCGAACCGAAGACACCGCATTACCGACGACTCCGATTCCAGACATTCCTCCGACGCCAGTTATTGATTTTCCTCCGGATACCGAAACCGAGGAAATGCCTGAGACCATTGCTGTGGACAAGGTCACTCCTGCACGTGGAGCTGCCAGGCCCCCTATGGCCATGTCTATTAAGGCCTACACTAAGGCTAAGGCAGCCAGCAAAACAAAGCATATCACTTCGAAATCCTTACCTCAGCCGACTCCAGAGACACATTATGTCCATGGCTGCAGATTTAATTTCCATGATTAGAGGTTCACAGGCCCATCCTGAGAGAGGATCCCAGCCTCCTCCTGATAAAAGGCCCCGGGTTGAACCCTCTGACCCTACTCCTTCAGATGAAGATTCTGAGGGCTCTGTCCACTCTGATAGCCAGGAAGAGCTCTTTCACACCTATGAGGACTGGGATGCAGAGGATTCCATCCCTTCGGCTTCCCCTCCTGAGGATATTTATTTTGGGGAAGTTCTGTACACCATGAGGGAACATTTCAAGTGGCAAGGTCAGGAATATTCTGATTCTAGGAAACGCCTTAGGACTTTCCTTAAGAAGCCTCAGCACAGGCCCTTAGCTATTCCTCCTGTACTTGATGTTCTGGATGATTTGTATTCTGACTCTAGTGCTACCCCTGATTCTCTTCCTCCTGCACCAGCCAAGCCAGACAGGTATTACAGGGTCCCAGAAACTCATTCCCATTTATTCAGGGCCCATACTGCTGATTTGGAAACTATTTCACAGGGGCCTAAAGGAGTTTCAGCCTCCACCTCAAAAAATCCTCTGCCCTCCAACAGGGAAGCTAGGTCATTAGAGAGATGGGGCAAAAAGGTTTACACATCCACTACCTTATCTATGAGAGCTTTAAATTGCCTTTTTCATATGTTACAATATTAGGATTATCTGTTAGAAGATTTACAAAAAACATTAGCCACTCCTGATCCTTTAGACAGGATGACTTTGCAGGAAGCTGTACATAACACTCAGCAAGTAAGCAATCACTTCCTGCAGTGTGGATATGATGCACTGGAAGCTTCATGTAGGGCAGCTATGACAGGGGCAGTCATTCGTAGACATGCTTGGTTAAAAGATCAACCTCTACCAGATCATGTAAAAGCAAAACTTCTGGATGCACCTTTGGAAAAGAACAAGCTTTTTGGTGCAAATGCTAAGGATGTGTTAAAGGCCATCGAAGAAAAAGCAAAATCAGTTCAGACTGTGAAAGATTTCCTCCAGGTTCAACCCCCCAGATTCAGTAGGAATTGGCCTTCAAAAAACTGGTCCTTTCCTAATCCAGAAAAGTTTCAAAGGGGTAAGAACAGGCGTGGCGAGGAAGAGGCCAATACAGAGGCCCTTACAGGGGCGACAATGGCAGCCAGGAAACCAAAGAAGTGACGAGGGTTTCACCTGCCCCACAACCACAGTCTCAATGACTTTCCTCTACTACCGCCTACCAGGGAACAACTAGAAGCTCCCTTGGGCGGGAAACTATCTCTGTTTGCAGAAAACTGGCACAGACTGACAGAGGACAAATGGATTTTGGACATTATAGACCGAGGGTACAGGTTTCATTTTCATACCTTACCAAGAAAACAAGGCATGCCAAACCTACCACTAAATCAGAGGGCAGAGGCTATCAAGCAAATCACTCTGCTGACTCTGATGAAAGCAATAGAAAGAGTTCCACAACAAGAACAAGACCAGGGGTTTTACTCAAGACTGTTCCTTGTTCCAAGAAAAGAATCTCAATGGAGACCAATACTGGACTTGTCCGCATTAAACACTTTTCTCATAGTACCAAAGTTCAAAATGCTGACTCTACAGCAACTCCTTCCCATGCTGGGCAAGGGGTCATGGCTGATTACTCTGGACCTCAAGGAGGCATACCTGCATGTCCCTATCAGACACAGCTGCAGAAGATACCTCAGATTTCTTGCAGGGCCAGAGCATTATCAATTCTCAGCATTGCCATTTGGCTTATCTACTGCGCCCAGAGTATTCACAAAATGCCTGGCTTCAGTAATTGCTCATTGCAGGCTCCAGGGTATACAAATTTACCCATACCTGGACGACTGCCTCATACAAGCGGACGACAAATTGATTTTGACAAAAAACCTGGATTATGTCATAAGATTACGTCAAGCTCTGGGATACACAGTCAACTTTCAAAAGTCAAGACTGCAACCATCCCAGCAAATAATCTTCTTAGGAGCCAAACTAGACACAGCCTCTCAGATGGCTTACCTGACAGAAGACAAGCAAGACAAGTTAACTCATTACTTCAAAGGTTTAGCAAAACTCACCCAGATGACTGCAAGGAGATTCCTACAGGCCCTGGGTTACATGACATCCTGCATTCTCCTGGTTCCATTAGCAAGACTACACATGAGAAAGCTTCAGTGGTACCTAAAAAGCATTTGGTCTCAACACAGCAACAACTTGGAGGCAATCATACCACTCATCCCATGCCTACAAAAGGAATTCCTATTGTGGGCCTCGGTGAGCCAGGCAAACACCAACTCCAGCAAGGACATTTACTGATACGGACAGACAACACCACTGTGATGTGGTACATAAACAAGCAAGGGGGCACCCACTCTTACCCCCTTTGCAGACTGGCAATGCAGCTTTGGGAGAAATCACTGAGTCTAAACATCCAGTTACAATCCCAGTTTGTTCCAGGAAAAGACAATGTGTTGGCGGACAGCCTAAGCAGGAATTTCACAGATCCACACGAGTGGAGGTTACATCCGAAGACCTTCAGACAACTCACTTCGACATGGGGCAAGCCAGAAGTTGACCTATTTGCCTCTCATCTCAACCATCTTCTACCAAAATTCTGCACAAGGACATACCATCCAAAAGCTTGGAAAATAGATGCTCTCTCATTCAACTGGAACGCACTAACAATCTATGCATTCCCACCTCTGCCACTGATGACCTCAGTATTAATAAAGATCAAAGCAGAGAAACCCAAGGGAATCATAATAGCTCCGGACTGGCCAAGACAACACTGGTATCCATTACTATGGAGCATATGTCACACCAGGAGGTGGGCCCTTCCCCAATGGCCTCTACTTCTGACTCAACACAACTTCGAAACAGTGCATCCAAATCTACAGACACTGCAGCTATAACAGCCTGGGAGATCCCATGAATAACTTCAGCCTATCTCTCTCCAAGGAAGTTCAGCGGATACTAACAGAGGCTCGAAGACCATCCACCAGAAAGGTTTATTTAGCAAAGTGGAAAAGATTCAGCAATTGGACCACCAGCAAGGGACATGATGCATCACAGTTGAACATCCCACTCATCTTGGAATATTTGGCAGATATGTTAAAGAACGACCTCTCATATTCTTCCATAAAGATACATGCATCTGCTATTTCAGCTAGATACAACACGGATCCCCCTGTTTTTTCACACCCTTTACTAAGGCAATTCCTCAGGGGAATCAAGAACATTAAGCCACCAAGAAAGGCCCCAGTGCCAGCATGGGACCTCAATTTTGTCCTAGAAAAACTGACTCTACCTCCTTTTGAGCCAGCAGCTTCAGTTGACTTGCAATTTCTCTCTTGGAAAACAGCTTTCCTGTTGGCAATTACTTCAGCAAGAAGAGTTTCGGAGCTACAGGCCCTAATGGCAATACCACCCTTCATTATTTTTCACAAAGACAGGGTTTCATTAAGGACAAACCCTACTTTCATGCCAAAGGTGGTATCTAGGGTTTCTTTAAATCAAGCAAATCATCTGCCTGCTTTCTTCCCCAATCCTGAGAACAAGGGTGAAAGACTGTTGCATACCTTGGACATTCACAGACAACTTCGTTACTACCTGGACAGAACAAACGCCAGTAGGAAGTCTGAACAACTTTTTGTAGCTTACGCCCCTGCAGTCCAAGGAAAAGCAATTTCAAAACAGACTATTTCAAAATGGATTGGACATTGCATCAGATTCTGTTATTCCTTTCATGGAAAGACTGTTCCAGCCAATGTCAGACCACATTCCACCAGAGCTACAGCCACCTCTACAGCATTCCTAAGAGGGGTGCCTACTAAGGACATTCTAGAAGCTGCTGCATGGAGCTCCGTGCATACATTCTCCAAACACTACAATCTCCCTCTATACTCCAGATCCAGAGCAGGCTTTGCTTCGGCAGTCCTGCAGGGTTTGATTGCCACACCATCTTTTTCCTAGTGCATTCCTCCTCCCCCAGCTAAGCTATGGTATTCTACCCACATGTTATGACTGCAGTTGCATTCTTGAAGGACATAGTACAGTTTTGTACCTACCATAAATGTAGATGTCCGATAGACATGCAACTGCAGTCGGATTTTCCCTCCCTCCATACCCCTCTATGCCTAGGGTCCACTCCTATCCCTGTTTCTCTTAGCTGGGGATATCTGTTATGGTGTATTTGTTTTATTGCTCATTTATTTGTTTGGAATCCTTTTTGTCTTCCAATTTGATTACAGCCTTCCTTGGAGGGCACCTGGCATCTGGGGCAAGAAACACTGAAGAAAATGGCGTCGACTGATGCTTATGTACTCCAGCCGTTCTGACGTCGGAGAGAAATGCGACATCAGCCGACGTCGGACCCAGACTTTGGAATCCGGCCGACCGAGGGCTGCCTGAGGCAGGACAACCCACATGTTATGACTGCAGTTGCATGTCTATCGGACATCTACATTTATGGTAGGTACAAAACTGTACTTTTTCTTTGCTGGGACTTATCTGCACTTCTCTATCCTATACAACCTATTTGGTGTATTTGCTTGTAGATGAAGGACATGTTATTTTTGTGCATGTATTTTATTGGCATATTCTTTCAGCCTTCTAATTTGGGGGCACCTGAAATCTGGGGCAAGAAAAACTGAAGAAAATGGCGTCGGCTGCATCTTTTATACCCCTGGCGCACTGACGTCAGGGAAGAGGTGACAGCAACTGACGCCGGACCTAGACTTTGGAATTCTGGCTGACTACGGGTAGCCTGCCAGCAGGATAACCCATGAGTAATGTCTGCAACAGTGAATACACTTGAACATCTACATTTATGGTAGCTACACAACTGTACTTTCTTCGTGTTTCACTGTTGCAGTCTTTACATTTGGGTAATCTGCTGGCAGATTGCCCTCAGTCGGCCTGAATTCCAAAGTCTTGGTTCCTGCGTTGGTTGCTGTCTCTTCTTCCATGACGTCAGGTCGTCAGGGGTATAAAACAGGCAGCCGACGCCATTTTCTTTAGTCTTTCTTGCCGCGCGGTGCCCAAAGCAGAAGCAGATGTTCTTCGTGTTTCACTGTTGCAGTCATTACATTTGGGGTAATCGGCTGGCAGGTTGCCCTCAGTCAGCCTGAATTCCAAAGTCTTGGGTCCTGCGTCGGTTGCTGTCTTCTCTTCCATGACGTCAGGTTGTCAGGGGTGTAAAACATGCAGCCGACACCATTTTCTTTAGTCTTTCTTGCTGCGTGGTGCCCGAAGCAGAAGCATTTCGCAAGTGCCGGTCGGCCAACTACTGAAATATTCGAGTTTGAGTTTCAGAACCGAAGTCTTCCTTAAAGCTAAGTACCCCGTTGGGGAAACTTTTTTTTCTTGCTTTTTACCGATGTCAGAAAAAGTTCATAATTGTATTACGTGTGGGAAGCAAATACCTCATAAGGATTTCCATTTATACTGTATTCCTTGCCTAGGCCCTGATCACAACATGCCTGGCTGTCGGTTTTGTGCTAGATTTAACCAAAGCGCTATTAAGTGTCTGTATATTTTTGCATCAAAATGCTTTGGAAACAGATTTAACTACCCAGAAATGTCATCGGATAACTATCCGACTACCAGAGTACATAAAAAATGCAAAGAAAAGGACAGAGAAAGACAGTCGAGATCCAAAACCGACGAAGCTTCTCCTAAGCCAGTCGCCAGTTTGCTGGTACTCTGTAAGGTGCTTTTGCAGCCCCTGATACCTGCTACCTTCGAGTCACAGGCCTTTACCGACACCCATGTGGAGTCTGGCATGCCGCAAGATAATCAAGGTATTGGACAGACGAAAGTATCTCCCTCGGATGGGTTCAGAGCCGCTGAGCAGGCACCGGCTTCTGAGGGTGTATTCAGACCTCAACGTTTGTATATCAAACCGACGACAGCTGCAAAACCAAAAACAAAAGCAACTTCTAAAACTAAAAAAATGACGCAAGAGCCACGTGCTCAGGCCTCTATGCCTAAAAAACAGATGATCAAAATGGCTGAAGACCTTATTACCTTGATCAGGGGTACCCATCCCCCTCCAGATAAGAGGCCTAGGTAAGACACGGATTATGAATCTTCAGATCAGGTTTCTCTTTCTTCTGATTCCTCTTCTAATCAGGAATTATTTATACTTCCCTATGAGGATTCTGATGCTGAGGAGTCTATTCCATCTGCACCTCCTCCTGAGGATTATTCTTTTGGAGAAACCTTGCCTACTTTGAGGGAGCATTTTCACTGGGAGAGTCAAGACTTCTCAAAATCAAAAAACAGGCTCAATGATTTCCTTCTCCCTCAGCACAGGCCTTTAGCCATACCCCATGTTTTAGACATTGTGGATAATGCGTTTTCAGAGTCAAGCTTGACCCCAGACTCCTTACCTTCGGCTCCCAGTAAGCCTGACTGATATTACAGGGGCCCTGACTCACATAAATTATTATTTAGAAACCCTGCTGCTGATCCTGAAACTATTTCACAGGGTCCAAAGGGAGTTAAGGCCTCAACAGCAAAAAATCCTACCCCCCTCTGACAGAGATTCAAGGGCACTGGACAAATGGGGAAAAAAGGTTTATACACCTCCAACCTTGGCAATCATGGCCTTAAACTGTCAATTTCATATGCTTAAGTACCAACAACATTTTATGGCATTGCTGAAACAGAAAATGATGTTGATTTCAAAATGTGCAGAAAATAAAGAATTGCAGGAATTATTGCATGCAGCTGAACAAGTTGGAAAGCATACTTTGCAATGTGGTTTTGATTCTTTAGAGGCCTCCTGCAGGGCCACAGTTACTGGATCTGTGATTAGGAGGCATGCCTGGTTAAACTAACAACATTTGCCTGATCATGTTAAAGCTAAATTTCTAGATGCACCTTTACAGCATGATTCTTTGTTTGGTATTAAGGCAGAAGAGGTTTTAAAGAAAATGGAAGTCAAAGCTAAGTCTATGCAAACTGTTAAAGGCTTCTTACAAGTGCAGCCACCAAGATTCAGTACACTCTGGCCTACAAAAAATTGGTCCTTTCATGTGTCAGACAGAGCTCAAAGGGGCAAATCCAGACGCCCTAAGGGCTCCAGATACCAGGCGCTAGATTCATACAGGTCAAAGCAATGGGGCACATCCACCTCCAAATCTGGAGGAGATAAAGCGCAAACCTACAGAAAGCAGTCCCAATGACTTCCCTCTGCCTACACCAAGCACTTTTTGCCATAGGGGGAAAATTAGCACTTTTTGCTCAAAATTGGCAGTTAACCCAGGGCAAGTGGGTACTAAACATCGTATCACAGGGATACAGATTCCATTTCCACACTCTGCCAATGGCAAATGGTTGGCCAGATCTGCCAAAAAATCAATGGGCAGTGGCACAGAAACAGGTTATGTCCCTCATGGATATGGGGGGCCATTCAGACAGTACCAGAACAGGAAAAAGGACAAGGTTTTTACTCGACTGTTCTTGGTACCCAGAAAGGACAAGGCCTGGCTGCCAATACTGGATTTATCGATTTTGAACACAAACCTGGATATTCCAAAATTAAAAATGCTGACTTTGCAGCAGCTTCTGCCCATGCAGGGCAAGAATGCTTGGCTGGTGACTTTAGACCTAAAAGAGGCATACTTGACTATCCCAATAAGACAATCGTGCAGAAGATACCTCAGATTCAAGGCTGGCTTAATGCATTACCAATGCTCTGCAGTGCCCTTTGGCTTTATCTACTGCGCCCAGGGTCTTTACAAAGTGCTTGGCACCAGTAATTGCATTTTGCAGACAAAGAAGTATACATATATATCCTTACTTGGACGTCTTTCTCATTCAAGCAAAGAACAAGGACACTCTTCTTTGACACCTGGCTTTTGTGAAAAGGCTTCTAACATGCCTTGGGTACACACTAAACGAAAAGAAACCGCAACTGGTACCCTCTCAAAAGATAACATTCCTGGGTGCAAGCTTGAATACAACTGCCCAGATGGCTTACCTCACGCCAGGCAAACATAGGCAACTGACTACTTACTTCAAACTGATGGCAACAAAAACCCAGCCTTCTGCAAGACAAATTCTGCAGGCTCTGGGCTTCATGGCATCCTGCATCCTACTAATTCCATATGCAAGACTGCATGTGCGGAAACTTCAATGGTACCTAAAATGTTTATGGAGTCAACATTCACACAGTCCGGAAACAATGATTCCTCTCATTTCCTGCCTGCAACATGAGTTTCTATGGTGGGCAAAGGCCTGTCGCCAAAACATGGGATGGCCCTTCACTCTACCCCCTGCCAGCCAAACCTTAACAACAGACGCATCAGATTATGCCTGGGGGGCCCACATGGCAGGAAGATGCATTCACGGCATATAGGCACCAAAACAAATGCATCTACATATCAACCAGAAAGAGATGCTAGCTGTTCAAATGCCCTAACAGCCTTCAAGGACTTACTTCATCCAGGACAACTACTGATAAAGACGGACAACACCAGTGTCATGTGGTATATAAACAAGCAAGGGGGCACACACTCATACCCCCTTTGCAGATTAGCCATGGCACAGTGGGACACAGCTTTGACCTACCAAATACATCTTCAAGCTCAATTCCTGCCAGGAGAACAAAACACTCTGGCAGACGATTTAAGTAGAAACCTTATGGATCCTCATGAGTGGAAACTAAATCCACAAGTCTTCAGCATGATAACAGAGAAATGGGGGAGCCCAGACATAGATCTATTTGCCTCTCCACAAAATTATCAATTGAAAAGATTCTGCACAAGGACTTACCCCAGACCAGCATTGAAAGTGGACGCTCTGTTTATGCCTTTCCTCATCTACCTCTTCTCCCCAAGGTCCTCCTAAAAGTCAGACAAGAGAAACCAAAGATGATACTAATTGCGCTGTACTGGCCCTGCCAATACTGGTACCCAATCCTAAGGAACTTGTCTCGATACCTAGCTTGGACCTTGCCTCAAAGACCTCAACTACTGTCCCAGCAAAACAATCAGATCCTGCACAATTAACTGCAAACTCTGAACCTGGCAGCATGGCTAATCATGTAATCATACAAATGACACCTCTCAGTAAAGCTGTGATGGATGTCATTTTGGAAGCCAGAAGGCGTAGTACTAGAAAATCTTATGCTGACAAATGGAAGAGATTCTGTGCTTGGAATCAAGCACAAGGAACTGATACATCAGAACCAAATATTCCTCAGATATTACAATACTTAACTGAGATGCTTGACAACGGCCTATCTTTCTTACCAATCAAAATCCATGTCTCTGCCATTTCGGCTCATTACAATACAGCGCCACCAATCTATTCTCATCCTTTACTAAAACAGTATCTTAGAGGAGCCAAAAATTTAAGGCCTCCTAGAAGATCACCATTACCTGCATGGGACCTCAATTATGTGTTGCAAAAGCTCACCCTGTCTCCATTTGAACCAGCTGCTACCGCTGATATAAAGTTCTTATCATGGAAGACAGCTCTGCTACAGCAATTACTTCAGCAATAAGAGTTTCAGAGCTACAGGCCCTCATGGCTGTAGAGCCTTTTATCATATTTTACCCAGACAGGGTGTCTGAGAACAAATCATACTTTTATGCCTAAGGTGGTTTCCAGTGTGGTTCTTAACCAGACAATTCTTCTGCCAACTTTGTATCCAAACCCGCAGAACAAAGGGGAGAGAATTCTGCATTCCTTGGACGTACGCAGACAGCTAAGATTCTACTTGAGCAGGACTAAAGCTTTAAGAAAAACTGAGCAATTACTAGTGTCGTATGCTGCAGGATCAGAAGGAAAGGCTATTTCAAAGCAGACATTTTCAAAGTGGATAAGCCACTGCATCCATTTCTGCTACTTACACCATGGTAAACCTGTGCCCAAGGGCATTTTGTCTCATTCCACCAGAGCTGCAGCTACTTTAGCAGCCTTTCTCAGAGGAGTACCAACCAAAAACATTCTAGAGGCTGCTACTTGGAGTTCTGTTCACACCTTTACAAAGCATTACCATTTGCCTCTCTACCCTAAGTCCAGGGCAGGCTTTGCCACTGCAGTGCTGCAGGGCCTTATAGCCACACCTAATGCTGTTTAGCTCCAGCCTCCCAACCATAACTTTTGGATCCTACCCAAATGTAATGACTGCAACAGTGAAACACGAAGAACATAGTACAGTTATGTACTCTTACCATAAATGTAGATGTTAGAGTGTATTCACTGTTGCAGTCCAGGTTACCCTCCCGCCATCCCCCTGTTCAAGAAAAACAAAAGAAAATGGCATCGGCTGCATGTTTTATACCCCTGATGACCTGACGTCATGGAAAAGAAGACAGCAATCGATGCAGGACCCAAGACTTTGGAAATCAGGCCAGCTGAGGGCAACCTGCCTGCAGGATTACCCCAAATGTAATGACTGCAACAGTGAATACACTCGAACATTTACATTTATGGTAAGTGTACACAACTGCACTTTTGCAAGTGCTGGTCGGCCGACTCCTGAAATTTTCGAATTTGAGTTTCAGAACCGACGTCTTCACTAAAGCTAAGTACCCCGTTGGGGAAACTTTTTCTTGCTCCATACTGAAGTCAGTTAAAGTTAATTGCATTACTTGTGGGAAGCAAATACCTCATAAGGATTTCCATTTGTACTGTATTCCTTGCCTAGGCCCTGATCATAAAGTGCCTAGCTGTTAGTTTTGTGCTAGATTTAACCAACGCACTATTAAGCATCTGTATATCTTTGCTTCAAAGTATTTTGGAAACAGATTTAACTATCCTGAAATATCGTCGGTTAGCAGACTACCTGAATTCACAAAAAACGCAAAGAAAAAGACAGAGACAGACCGTCGAGGTCCAAAACCGATGACGAAGCTTCTCCTAAGCCAGTCGCAGGTTCGCCAGTACTCAGTGAGGCGCTTTCGTAGCCCGATACCCGCTACTTTAGAGTCACAGGCCTCTACCGAGATCCATGTGGAAACCGGCACGCCGCGAAATTCTCTAAGTGTTGTACCCGCAGATGTCTCTCCCTCAGATGGATCCGGAGCCACTGAGCAGGCACCGGCTTTTGAAGGTGTCTTCAGGCCTCAGCATTTCTGTATAAAACCGACACCAGCTTCAAAATTAAAGACAAAAGCAACTTCTAAAGCTAAACAACTGATGCATGAGCCACTTGCTCAGAACTCTATGCCCACAAAGCAGATGATCAAAATGGCTGAAGACCTAATTACCTTGATCAGGGGTTCCCAATCCCCTCCTGGTAAGAGGCTTAGGCAAAACACTGATTATGAATCTTCAGATCAGGTTTCTATTTCTTCTGATTCCTCTTCTGATCAGGAATTTTCTGTACCACCCTATGAGGATTCTGATGCAGAGGAATCTATCCCATCTGCATCTCTTCCTGAAGATTATTCCTTTGGAGAAACCTTGCATACTTTGAGGGAGCATTTTCACTGGAAGAGTCAAGATTTCTCCGAATCAAAAAAGAGGCTTAGGGATTTCCTCCTTCTCCCTCAGCATAGGCCTTTAGCCATACCTCCTGTTTTAGACATTGTGGATGATGTGTTTTCGGAGTCAAGCTTGACTCCATACCTTCGGCTCCTAGCAAGCCAGACAGATATTACAGGGTTCCTGATTCACACAGATTTTTATTTAAAAACCCTGCTGCTGACCCTGAAAATATTTCACAGGGTCCAAAAGGTGTAAATGCCTCAGTATCAAAAAGTCCTACCCCCTCTGATAGAGATTCCAAGGCACTGGATAGATGGGGAAAGAAGGTTTATACATCTGCAACCTTGGCAATTAGGGCCTTAAACTGCCAGTTTCATATGCTTAAGTATCAACAGCATGTTATGGGATTACTGAAACAGAAAATTATGTTGATTTCCGAATGTGTAGAAAATAAAGAATTGCAGGAATTATTGCATGCAGCAGAACAAGTTGGAAAGTATACTTTGCAATGTGGTTTTGATTCCTTAGAGGCCTGGCTGAAAGAGCAAAATTTGCCTGATCATGTTAAAGCTAAATTGCTGGATGCACCTTTACAGCATGATACTCTGTTTGGTATTAAGGCAGAAGAGGTTTTAAAGAAAATGGAAGACAAAGCTAAGTCTATGCAAACTGTAAAAGACTTCTTACAAGGCAGCCACCAAGATTCAGTAGACACTGGCCTACAAAAACTCGGTCCTTTCCTGTGTCCGACAGAGCTCCACGGGTCAAATCCAGGCACCCTAAGGGTTCCAGATAGCAGGCGCAAGATTCATACAGGTCAAAGCAATGGGGCGCTTCCACCTCCAAATCTGGAGGAGATAAAGCGCAAACCTACAGAAAGCAATCCCAATGACTTCCCTCTGCCTGCACCAAGCACTTATCTTTTGGCAGCACCCATAGGGGGAAAATTAGCACTTTTTGCTAAAAATTGGCAGTTAATAACCCAGGACAAGTGGGATACTAAACATCATATCACTGGGATACAGATTCCATTTCCACACTCTGCCAATGGCAAATGGTTGGCCAGATCGGCCAAAAAATCAATGGACAGAGGCATAAAAACAGGTTACGTCCCTCATGGATATGTGGGCCATTCAGACAGTACCAGAACAGGAAAAAGGACAAGGTTTTTACTCAAGATTGTTTTTGTTTACCCAGAAAGGACAAGGCCTGGCGACCAATACTGGATTTATCGATTTTGAACACATACCAGGACATTCCAAAATTCAAAATGCTGACTACAGCAGCTTTTGCCCATGCTGGGCAAGAATGCTTGGCTGGTGACTTTAGACCTAAAAGAGGCATACCTGCACGTCCCAATAAGACAATCGTGCAGACAATACCTCAGATTCAAGGCTGGCTTAATGCATTACCAATTCTCTGCACTACCCTTTGGCTTATCTACTGCGCCCAGAGTCTTTACAAAGTGCCTGGCACCAGTAATTGCATTTTGCAGACAAAGAAGTATACAAATGTATCCTTACTTGGACGACTGTCTCATTCAAGCAGAGAAGGAGGACACTCTTCTTCGACACCTGGCCTTTGTGAAAAGGCTTCTAACATGCTTAGGGTACACAATAAACGAAAATAAATCACAACTGGTACCCTCTCAAAAGATAACATTCCTGGGTGCAAGC
Organism: Protopterus annectens; assembly: GCF_019279795.1. Lineage (NCBI taxonomy): Eukaryota > Metazoa > Chordata > Ceratodontiformes > Protopteridae > Protopterus > Protopterus annectens. Next base: position 41,874,004 of record NC_056741.1, read on the forward strand.
ATGAATACAACTGCCCAGATGGCTTACCTTACGCCAAACAAGCAAAGGTAACTGACTGCTTACTTCAAACTGATGGCAACAAAAACCCAGTCTTCTGCAAGACAAATTCTGCAGGCTCTGGGCTTCATGGCATCCTGCATCCTACTGATTCCATATGCAAGACTGCATATGAGGAAACTTCAGTGGTACCTAAAGAGTTTATGGAGTCCACATTCTTAGTCTGGAAACAATGATTCCTCTCATTCCCTGCCTGCAACAGGAGTTTCTATGGTTGGCAAAGACATGTCACCAAAACATGGCACGGCCATTCACTCTACCCCCTGCCAGCCAAACCTTAACAGACGCATCAGATTATGCCTGGGGGGGGCCCACATGGCAGGAAGATGCATTCAGGGCATATGGACACCAAAACAAATACATCTTCATATCAATCAAAAAGAGATGCTGGCTGTTCAGAATGCCCTGACAGCCTTCAAGGACCTTCTTCATCCAGGACAACTACTGATAAGGATGGACAATACTACAGTCATGTGGTACATAAACAAGCAGGGAGGCACACATTCCTACCCCCTCTGCAGACAAGCCATGACTTTGCGGGACACAGCATTGACTTAACAAGTACATTTGCAAGCATAATTCCTGCCAGGAAAAGAAAATACTCTGGCAGACTAACTAAGCAGAAAACATTACGGATCCCACGAGTGGAAACTGGATCCACAAGTCTTCAGCATAATAACAAAGAAATGGGGATGCCCAGACATAGATCTTTTTGCCTCCACTCACAACTGCCAACTACAGAGATTCTGCACAAGGACTTATCACAAGCAAGCATGGAAAGTGGATGCTCTATCATTCAGCTGGAAAACCCTAACAGTATTTGCCTTTCCTCCTCTGCCTCTCCTTCCCAAGGTACTCTTAAAGGTCAGACAAGAGAAGACAAAAATGATCCTGATTGCCCCAGACTGGCCCCGCCAGCACTGGTACCCAATCCTAAAGAGCTTGTCTCAAGGCCCAGCCTGGACTTTGCCTCTAATTCCTCACTTACCGACCCAACGAAACAATCAGATCCTGCACAGCCAACTCAGGACCCTAAATCTGGCAGTATGGCGAATAATGTAGCCATTCAGAACACTCCTCTTTCAAAAGCTGTTATGGATGTCATCTTGGAGGCCAGGAGGACCAGTACCAGAAAATCTTATGCAGAAAAATGGAAGAGATTCTGTGCTTGGAACCAGGCACAAGGAATTGACACACTTGTACCAAATATTCCTCAGATTTTACAATACCTAACTGAGATGCTGGACAAAGGCCTATCCTTCTCATCAATTAAAATCCATGCCTCTGCCATTTCAGCTCATTACAATACAGAACCACCTATTTTTTCTCATCCATTGCTAAGGCAGTACCTCAGAGGGGCCAAAAACATAAGACCTCCAAGGAGAGCATCAATACCTACATGGGACCTCAATTATGTCTTGGAGAAACTCACACTGCTGCCTTTTGAGCCAGGCAATACAGCTGAAATAAAGTTCTTATCTTGGAAAACGGCTCTGCTCCTAGCAATAACCTCTGCAAGACGAGTTTCAGAGTTACAGGCTCTCATGGCTGTGGAACCTTTCATCATTTTCCATCCAGACAGGGTTTCTCTGAGGACTAACCCTACATTTATGCCTAAGGTAGTGTCCAGTGTGGCCCTTAACCAAACCATTAATTTGCCTACTTTTTATCCAAACCCACAGAATAAGGGTGAGAGAGTCCTGCATTCTTTGGACATACACAGACAACTACGCTTGTACTTGGACAGAACTAAAGCTTTCAGAAAGACTTGAGCAACTTTTAGTGGCATATGCTGCAGGATCGCAAGGAAAGCCTATCTCAAAGCAGAATATTTCGAAATGGATAGGCCACTCTATTCGATTCTGTTATTCACAACATGGCAAATTAATTCCTAAGGACATTAGGCCACATTCTACCAGAGCAACAGCCACTTCAGCAGCCTTCCTCAGAGGGGTACCAACCAAAGACATTTTAGAGGCTGCAACTTGGAGTTCAGTGCACACTTTCACCAAGCACTACCATTTACCTCTCTACTGTAAATCCAGAGCAGGCTTTGCCACTCCAGTTTTGCAGGGCCTCATAACCTCTCCTAATCCTATTTAGACCCAGCCAGCCTCCCTCAGCTTTGGGATTCAACCCAAGTGTAATGACTGCAACAGTGAAACACGACGAACATTGTACAGTTTTGTACCTACCATAAATGTAGATGTTTGAGTGTATTCACTGTTGCAGTCCAGGTTACCCACCCACCACCCCCCTTTTCTTTGCTGGGACTTATCTGTACTTCTCTATCCTATACAACCTATGTGGTGTATTTGCTTGTAGATGAAGGAAATGTTTATGTTATTGCATGCATACTTATTGGCATACATTTTTAGCCTACCACTTTGGGGGGCACCTGACATCTGGGGCAAGAAAAACTGAAGAAAATGGCGTCTGCTGCATCTTTTATACCCCTGGTGCACTGACGTCAGGGAAGAGGTGACAGCAACCGACGCTGGACCAAGACTTTGGAATTCTGGCTGACTGAGGGTAGCCTGCCAGCAGGATAACCCAAGAGTAATGACTGCAACAGTGAATACACTTGAACATCTACATTTATGGTAGGTACACAACTGTACTTTTTTTGCCACTGCTGGTTTAGTATGCCTATGTGAGGCTGGAGGTATGGTGCAAGTGTTAACCTTCTCCTCATGATTGCCTGTTCCAGTCTTGGGTGGAGAGAGCTTAGCCTCCAGTTTAGCTATATAATTGCATCTCTCGCATATGTTAATGTTTTGTGGTAGGAGGAGAGGGTTGCCTGTGTACATGAGGCAGTTGTAACATTGCTTCAGGATACCCAGGTTCACCATCTGGACTGGAGAGTATACCTGAAATTGCCCTTTGGTCATGCCTGAATAGTAGGGTGAGCTGCTTAGTCGCTTGGTTGGTGAGGGGTGAATAGTGAGTCTTGCCCTGCTGGGCAATCAAGTGTCGGGGTATGTTAGTGCTTGCTACTAGGTCTGAGCAAGTGCTGGACTGTAGGATGCTTTTTAAGTGCTTAGGTTGAGAGTTAGACTACTTTCAAGGTAAAAACTGGAGAGGAGACTTGGTGGAGCTTTGAATAATTTAGAGCTAGCTGCCCGGACGTGCAAAACCATGCAAACGCGGTTTTTATGGTAGGGAAATGAAAGAGAGAGAAATTAGCCCAAAATGGCCTATAAACTACTAACGTCTGGGCTGGAACCACTCCTCCAGGGACAGATGGCTGCTCAAAGCTCCCTCTCTCAAAAGGGAACAGAGAAACCTCCTTCTATCCAAGTAAGGTATGGGCAACTCAGAAACTTGTAACTCAGCCCTGAATTCAGCACTAGCCTGAAAACTGGACTATACTAGCTTAGAAAGGTGGGAAACAAGGACATTTTTTTTTTTGAAAAAAGAAGGCAAAAACAGTAAAAATATACTTAAAACAGCTTTAAACGACTACAAACAGTAAAGAAATGCACTTAAAACAGCTTTAGATGACTACAAACAATCAGAAAAGGGTTTTAAACAAGTTATCCAATTAACCAGTAAAAAAATCTCAAAAACTGAGCCCTGTTCCTGTAGTCTTCAATCAGACAAGTTCTGACTGCACACTCCTGCCACTGGGGTGCAGGGGAACCTTCTCCAAAAAAGAAAGCCTGGATTAGTGCTCAAGTTACACAAACAAAGCCAGATTCAGCCGGCCTGAATCTAGTTTATGCAACAGCAAACAAGGCACACCAAATTTCAGTAAGAAACAGTTCAAATATGCAGGCACTATAAGCCTCTAACCAGAAATTCCCAGCTCAGAAGGGGAGAGTCCAGCCTCTCCTCCCACTAGAGTGCAGACCACGAACCTTCTTAATGTAAAATAACTGGCCTGAAGCCCAAGTGTCTAAACCAGAACTAATAAACTTTTAGAATAACAGACACTGAGCCTTCAATCAGCAGTTCCCAGCTTAGAAGGATGTAAGCTACCTGTCCTGCCACAACAGTGCAGACCACAAACCTTCTTAATGTAAAACAACTGGTCTGAAGCCCAAGTGCTTAAACCAAAAGGCTTAGAATGATAGCTACACCAAGCAGTAATAATACAATTGAGTACTTTTAAGATGAAGCAAAAGCAAAATAAAGTAAGGAAGAAACACAAATGCAGATGAATAAAGTGCAATTTTTTTTTTGAGTGAGCAAATGAGATGGCACAGGAGGAGTATCCAAATGCAAATTTACCAGAGGGGCGGGCAGTTTCAAAGCCACCAAGATTAACACCAAAACAAAAGCAGAGAGGGTGGGTGGGGAACTAACTGAAAAAAACAGAGCCACAACTTCCAGCTAGATAGTATTCAATGCAACACAAATAAATCAATTTAAAAGGGCAATCCTTATTGCACCAGACTGGCCACGCCAGCACTGGTCCCCATTCCTACGCAGTCTGACAGCAGTACCACCCTGGCACCTACATCGTAGACCTTCCCTGCTGTCTCAGCAGGAGGGGCAGATTTTGCATCCACAGCTGCAAACCCTAAACCTTGCAGCCTGACTTATTCTGTAAATGCACCACCAGCATCCCACAGCAAACAGGTGCTGAGCGTTATCCTTGAGGCCAGAAGGCCTAGTACTAGGAAAAATCTTATGCTGAAAAGTGGAAAAGATATTGTTCTTGGAGTCAGACTCAAGGAAAGGACACAGCTGTGCCCAACTTACCTCAAATCCTTGATTAACTAGCAGAGCTGCTCCACAGAGGCCTATCCTTCTCATCCGTTAAGATTCATTCCTCTGCCATCTCAGCTCATTATAATACTGAGCCTCCACTCTTTTCTCACTCTCTCATCAAACAGTTCCTGAGAGGAGCTAACAATTTAAGGCCCCCTAGGAGAGCTCCCACCCCAACCTTGCACCTTAACTTTGTACTGGAGAAGCTCACCCCCCCCCCCTTTGAACCTGCTGCTTCAGCAGAGTTAAAATTCCTCTCTTGGGCGATAGCCTTACTTCTGGCTATTACTTCAGCAGGAAGAGTGTTGAGTTACAGGCACTAATGGCGATGGAGCCCTTCATTATTTTCCATGCTGACAGGGTTTCCCTCAGGACTAACCCTTCCTTTATGCCCAAGGTCATATCTAGAGTGGCTCTAAACCAATCCATCCATTTGCCAACCTTTTTCCCCAATCCTCAGAATAAAGGGGAAAGGATCCTGCACTCCTTGGATGTCCACAGACAGTTCAGGTTCTACCTTGACAGGACTAAGCCTTACAGAAAATCTGACCAGCTGCTAGTCAGCTTTGCTACAGGGGCAGAGGGCAATGTCATTTCAATGCAAACCATTTCCAAGTGGATAGCACATTGCATCCATTTCTGCTACAAGCACCAAGGAAAACCTACCCCTCTTGGGATCAGAACTCAGGGACATCCTGGAAGCTTCAACCTGGAGTTCTGTACACACCTTCACCAAGCATTACCACTTACCTATTTTTTCTAAATCCAGAGTTGGATTTGCTACAGCAGTCTTACAAGGCCTGCTAGCCAGCCCTAACACCTCTTGACTGCCACCACCCATTCTCAGCTTTGGGAATCAACCCAAGTGTGATGACTGCAACAGTAAAACACGAAGAACATAGTACAGTTGTGTACACCATAAATGTAGATGTTCGAGTGTATTCACTGTTGCAGTCCTGGTTTCCCTCCCTCCATCCCCCTGCTTTTCTATATCCTTTCCACCTATTCTCTTTATGGCCATATTTTACGGCAGGGGGTATTTACATTTTACTGGAGGTGTTCCACACCAAGTAATAGCTTCCTATTTTGGGGGCTCCTGACATCTGGGGCAATAAAAACTGATGTAATGGTGTTGGCTGCATGATTTATACCCCTGACGTCATAGAAGAGGCAACAGCAACTGATGCAGAAATCCCAAAATTCTGGTATTCGGGCCAACTGAGGCCTACCTGCAGGCAACTAACCCAAGTGTGATGACGGCAACAGTGAATATACTCAAGCATCTACATTTATGGTAAGTGTACAAAACTGTACTAGTGTTGTATGGTGCGGGTAAATAAGGCATCCCCTGATAAGAAGTCCTAATGCGTATTTTGGTAGGGGAAAGAGTATAAGACCCGGTCTTATTTTCGGGGAAATACGGTAGGGTTAAAATATTCCCAGGGCCATAAAGTCTGCTCTTTAAATTTCCCTTAGAACCAGACAGTTTTTTAGATGTTCTTCGTGTTTCACTGTTGCAGTCATTACACTTGGGTTATCTTGCTGGCAGGCTACCCTCAGTCGGCCTGAATTCCAAAGTCTAGGTCCGGCGTCTGTTGCTGTCGCCAGTGCTCCAGGGGTATAAAAGATGCAGCCGACGTCATTTTCTTCAGTCTTTCTTGCCACGCGGTGCCCAAAGCATAAGCAGTTCGCCCGTGCCGGTCGGCCGACTCCTGAGGTTTTCGTGTTCGAATTTCAGATCCGAAGTCTTCATTAAAAGCTAAGTACCCCGTTGGGGAAACTTTTTTCTTGCTCCAGACCGATGTCAGAAAAAGTTAATAATTGTATTTCTTGTGGGAAGCAAATACCTCATAAGGACTTTCATTCTTACTGTATTCCTTGCCTAGGCCCTGACCACGACGTTGCTAGTTGTCGGTTTTGTGCTAGATTTAACCAACGCACTATTAAGCGTCAGTACGATTTTGCATTACACTATTTTGGCAGAGGATTTAATTATACAATGTCGTCAGATAACCATCCGACTACCGGAATTCACAAGAAATGCAAAGAAAAGGACAGGAATCTGAGGTCCAAAACCGACGACGAGGCTTCTTCTAACCAGTCGCCGGTTCGCCGGTGAGGCGCCTTCGCAGTCCCTGACACTCGCTACTTTAGACCCGCAGGCCGCTACCGACTCCCACGTGGAGTCAACTAGGCCGCTAGAAGCTCAAGGTATTGTTCCTTCGTAGACTATTCCCTCAGGTGGGTCCGGAGCTGCTGAGCAGGCATCTGGCTTCTGAGGGTGTTTTCAGACCTACTCAATTATACATTAAAATGACTTTGGCTTCAAAGGCAAAGACTAAAGCACCTTTAAAGACAAAGAAACAAGTACAACAGCTTCATGGACAGGCCTCCATGTCCAAAAAACAGATGCTCAAAATGGCCGAAGACTTAATTACTTTGATCAGGGGTTCCCATCCCCCACCTGATAAAAGGCCTAGGCAAGAGACAGAATATGAATCTTCAGATCAGGTTTCCATTTCATCTGATTCCTCTTCTGATCAGGAATACTCTCTTCCTCCCTATGAGGATTCTGATGCTGAAGAATCTATCCCTTCAGCCTCTCCACCTGAGGATTACTCTTTTGGGGAAACCTTGCATACCATGAGGGAGCATTTTCACTGGGAGAGCCAAGATTTTTCAGAATCTAAGAAAAGGCTCAGAGACTTCCTTTTACTACCACAACACAGGCCCCTAGCTATTCCACCTGTGATGTTCACCGTGTTTCACTGTTGCAGTCATTACTCTTGGGTTATCCTGCTGGCAGGATACCCTCAGTCGGCCTAAATTCCAAAGTCTAGGTCCGGCGTCGGTTGCTGTCGCCTCTTCCCTGACGTCAGTGCGCCAGGGGTATAAAAGATGCAGCCGATGCCTTTTTCTTCAGTCTTTCTTGTCGCGCAGTGCCCGAAGCAAAAGCAGTTCGCAAGTGCCGGTCGGCCGACTCCTGACATTTTCAAATCCGAATTTCAGAACCAAAGTCATCATTAAAGCTAAGTACCCCGTTGGGGAAACTTTTTTCTTGCTCCAGACCGATGTCAGAAAAAGTTAACAATTGTATTTCTTGTGGGAAGCAAATACCTCATAAGGATTTTCACTCTTACTGTATTCCTTGCCTAGGCCCTGATCACAACGTTGCTAGCTGTCGGTTTTGTGCTAGATTTAACCAACGCACTATCAAGCATCTGTTCGATTTTACATTTCATTACTTTGGCCGAAGATTTAATTATGTAATGCCGTCGGACCAGCCGACAACCAGAGTTTACAAAAAACGCAAGGACAAGGAAAAGGATAGGCATCCGAGGTTCAAAACCGACTACGAAGCCTCTGCTAGGCCAGTCGCCGGTTGTCAGTGAGGCTTTTTCACAGCCCCTGGCACCCACTACCTCAGAGTCACAAGCCGCTTCCGACTCCCATGTGGAGCTGACTGGGCCTCTGGAAACTCAAGGTATTGGACACTCAGAAATCATTCCCTCAGATGGGTCCGGAGCCGCTGAGCAGGCATCGGCTTCTGAGGATGTCTTCAGACCTACACAACTATATATTAAGCCATCTTCAGCTTCAAAGACAAAGACTAAAGCAGCCCTAAAGACAAAGAAACAAGTACAGCATTCTCCTCCTCAGACTTCCATGCCTAAAAAACAGATGCTCAAAATGGCCGAAGACCTAATTAGTTTGATCAGGGGCTCCCATCCCCCTCTTGATAAGAGGCCTAGGCAAGAGACAGCGTATGATTCTTCTGATCAGGTTTCTATTTCCTTTGATTCCTCTTCTGAACAGAATTACTCCATGCTTCCCTATGAGGATTCTGGTGCTGAAAAATCCATTCCTTCAGCCTCTCCTCCTGAGGATTATTCTTTTGGGGAAACCCTGCATACCATGAGGGAGCATTTCCCCTGGGAGAGCCAAGATTATTCTGAATCTAAGAAAAGGCTCAGAGACTTTCTGCTACTTCCTCAGCACAGACCCCTTGCTATTCCAGTTGTTCTGGACATTGTAGATTATGTATTTTCAGAATCCGGCCTGTCCCCTGACTCTTTACCCTTTGCACCTGCTAAGCCAGACAGATACTACAGCGTCCCGAATTCTCATAAATTTCTTTGTAAAAACCCCACTGCTGACCCAGAAACTATATCTCAGGGTCCCAAAGGGGTTAAAGCTTCCACTTCAAAAAACCCTGTCCCCTCTGATAGGGATTCTAGGGCTCTAGACAGATGGGGGAAAAAGTCTACACTTTTGCTACCCTGGCTGTAAGGGCTTTAAATTGTCAGTTTTATATGCTTAAATATCAGCAATATTTAATGTCACTGCTTAAACAGAAAATGTTGACAAATACTGAATGTTTAGAGAACAAGGAATTGCATGCAGCTGAACAAGTGGGAAAGCATACTTTGCAATGTGGTTATGAGTCACTGGAGGCCTCTTGCAGGGCCGCTGTTACAGGTTCTGTTATTAGGAGGCATGCTTGGTTAAAGGGACAGAATCTGCCTGATCATGTTAAAGCAAAATTATTAGATGCACCATTACAGCATGATACTTTGTTTGGTACTAAAGCAGAAGAGGTGTTGAAAAAAAATGGAGGATAAAGCAAAATCCATGCAGACAGTCAAGGATTTCTTACAGGTACAGCCACCCAGGTTTAGCAGGAACTGGCCCTCTAAAAATTGGTCCTTTCCAGTGTCAGACAGACCACAAAGAGGCAGATACAGGCGTCCCAGAGGCAGATGTTCATCGTGTTTCACTGTTGCAGTCATGATTGTAGGGTTCTCCCCTGCCGGTAGGCAGCCCCAGGTCGGCCAGAATCCCAAAGTCTGGGTCCGGCATCGGCTGTTCAACCATGCTCCCTGACGTCAGAACGCCAGGAGTATAAAGCTGACAGCCGACGCCATCTTCTCCAGTCTTTCTTGCCGTGCGGTGATAGCAGTTCGCAAGTGCCAGTCGGCTGACTCCTGACAAATTTTTCTATATACTTCGGTCCGAAGACTTTCTTCTCCACTCCAAGCTAAGTACCCCGTTGGGGAAACTTTTTTCTTGCTCCACTCCGATGTCAGAAAAAGTTAATAATTGTATTTCATGTGGGAAGCAAATACCTCATAAGGATTTTCATTCTTACTGTATTCCTTGCTTAGGCCCTGACCACGACGTAGCTAGTTGTCGGTTTTGTGCTAGATTCAATCAACGTACAATTAAGCAAAGGTACGAATTTGCTTTTCATTACTTCGGTAGGCGCTTTAACTACGAAATGTCGTCTGATACGGTCCCGGCTACCGGAGTTCACAAACGTCGCAAGGATAAAGACAGGCCTCCGAGGTCCAAATCTGATGATAGCGCACAAGCGGAGTCAGCTTCAGGTTTGGCCGTCATCAGTGAGGTGCTTTTGCAGCCCCTGTCATCGGCCATTTCAGAACTGACGGCCGAAACGGACTCTCATGAGGAGCCAACCAGGCCTTTAAATATTTCTGTTGCAGGACCTTCGGACAATGCTCCTTCGGATGGGTCCGGAGCCGGTGTGCAGGTACCGGCTTCCAAAGGGGTTTTCAGGCCTACTCAGCTACTAGTAAAGGCAAAGCCAAAGACTCCTTCTAAATCAAAGATTTCAACACAGGCCTCTTCTGAACCGGCTCCCAAGTCACAGAAACAGTTACTCAAGATGGCAGAGGATTTACTTACTATGATTAGGGGTTCACATCCCCCTCCAGACAAAAGGCCAAGGCAGGATGTTTATTATGATTCCTCTGATCAGGCTTCTGTTTCCTTAGTTTCTTCTTCTGATCAGGAATATTCTTTCCCTCCTTATGAGGATTCTGATGCTGAAGAATCCATTCCTTCAGCTTCTCCCCCTGAGGATTTCTCTTTTGGGGAAACTTTGCATGAAATGAGGGAACATTTCCACTGGGAAGGACAGGAGTATTCGGAATCCAAGAAAAGACTGAGGGATTTTCTTCTTCTTCCCCAACATAGACCCCTGGCTATTCCTCCTGTTTTGGATATTGTGGACGATGCCTTTTCGGAGGCTAACTTAACCCCTGACTCTCTTCCTCCTGCTCCTGTTAAGCCTGATAGATATTACAGGGTTCCTGATTCCCATCAGTTTTTATACAAGAACCCTGCTGCTGACCCTGAAACCATTTCTCAGGGTCCTAAGGGAGTTAAGGCCACTTCTGCCAAAAATCCCATTCCTACTGAAAAGGATTCTCGATCTTTAGAAAGATGTGGCAAAAAGGTGTACACTTCTGCTACTTTGTCCATTAGGGCATTAAACTGTCAGTTTCATATGCTTAAATACCAGCAATTTCTCTTGTCTGTCTTAAAACAAAAGCTTACTTCCATTTCTGCCTGTGCAGATGATATGGAATTACATGACTTATTGCATGCCACTGAGCAGGTTGGGAAGCATGGTTTACACTGTGGATTTGATACCTTGGAGGCTTCCTGTAGGGCTGCGGCCTCTGGCACAGTCATTAGAAGGCATGCATGGCTAAAGGAACAATATTTACCTGAACAAGTAAAGGCTAAATTATTGGATGCTCCTGTTCAGCATAATGTTTTGTTTGGATCAAAAGCTGAAGATGTGATTAAAAAGATGGAGGATAAGGCGAAATCCATGCAAACAGTTAAACATTTCTTACAAGTACAGCCACCTAGATTTAGCAGGAATTGGCCTTCAAAAAATTGGTCCTTTCCCACTTCAGACAGTCCTCAGTGGGGTAGATATAGACGCTCCAGAGGGAGGCCTCAAACACAAGCTGCTTATAGACCAAGACAGTGGACTGTTTCCACCCCTGGAGGTGGAGAGGACAGGTCACAATCTCAAAGGAAACAAACTCAATGACTCCCTCTGTTGGGCTACAGGAACTTCTTGCCTGGAAGCCCCTCTGGGAGGAAAACTCTCTCTTTTTTATGAAAATTGGACTCAAATAACCCAAGACAAATGGGTTTTGGATGTGGATTTGAGAGGTTACAAATTCCATTTTCATACCTTGCCAAGGCCAAGCGGATGGCCAGACCTTCCAAAACTTCAGTGGACGGAGGCCTTAAACCAGGTGGAAGCTCTTTTGGCTATGAATGCCATAGAACTGGTTCCTCTTACAGAGATGGGAAAAGGTTTTTACTTGAGGCTCTTTCTAGTCCCAAGGAAGCAAAACTCATGGAGACCCATTCTGGATCTGTCGGTCTTGAACACCTTTCTAGAGATTCCAAAATTCAAGATGCTTACTCTACAGCAGCTACTTCCAATGCTGTCCAAAGATGCATGGATGGTAACTTTGGATTTAAAGGAGGCATATTTACACATTCCCATCAGGCAGGATCACAAAAAATACCTCCGGTTCAAGGCCGGATCGAGGCACTTTCAATTCTCTGCGCTGCCCTTTGGATTGTCTACTGCGCCCAGTGTCTTCACCAAATGCCTGGCTCCAGTAGTAGCTTACTGCAGACTCAAGGGAATTCAAATTTACCCTTATCTGGACGATTGTCTAATTCAGGCAGACAGCAAGGATGTCTTACTCCAGCATCTAGAATTTGTACAGAACCTCCTCAAGTTCCTGGGATTCTCTGTAAACATAAAATCGTCAAATTTGACACCATCACAACAGATAACTTTTCTGGGTGCACTTCTAAACACCACAACCCAGATGGCATTTTTGACATCCGAAAAACAATTACAGCTGGCTTCAACTTTCAAAACCTTGGCAACTCTAACTCAACTATCTGCAAGGAAATTCCTGCAGGCTTTGGGTTACATGGCTTCCTGCATCCTTCTCGTACCATATGCAAGACTACACATGAGGAAAATACAGTGGTACCTAAAAAGTGTATGGTCTCAGCATTGCCACAGTTTAGACATACTGATCTCTGTCCTTCCTTGCCTTCAAAAGGAATTTCTTTGGTGGTCCAGGGCATGTGCTCTAAACAAAGGGAAACCCTTCCGTCTGCCTCCTGCCACTCGGATTCTAACCACGGACGCCTCGGATTATGCTTGGGGAGCCCATTTTCAGGGCAATTGTTTGCAGGGCCTTTGGACAAAGGATCAGAAGCACCTGCATATCAATTTAAAGGAAATGTTAGCCGTTCAGAAAGCTCTATTGGCCTTCAGGAATCTTTTACAACCAGGACAACTGCTAATACGGACAGACAACACCACAGTTATGTGGTACATAAACAAGCAAGGGGGATCTCATTCCTACCCCCTTTGCAGATTAGCCATGGATCTATGCAACACAGCTCTAGCTTGCAAGCTGGATCTTCAAGCTCAGTTTCTACCAGGGAAACAAAACTTCCTGGCAGACAGTCTGAGCAGAAACCTTTCGGATCCACACGAGTGGATACTGGACACCAAAATATTCAGGATGATAACCGCAGTCTGGGGATGTCTTCACATAGACCTCTTTGCATCCCATCTCAATCATCAACTACAGAATTTTTGCACCAGGACTTTCCACAGAGAAGCTTGGAAAGTGGACGCCCTGTCATTCAGTTGGAGGAACCTCTCGGGATATGCCTTTCCGCCTCTTCCTCTTCTTCCACGGGTTTTATTGAAGATAAAACAGGACAAGCCCAAGATGATAATCTTGCTGGCTCCAAATTGGCCTCAGCAGTTTTGGTATCCAACTCTAAAAAACCTATGTCTGGAGCCCCCTTGGGTTTTATCTCAGTCTCCGAACCTTCTGTCCCAACATCAGGGTCAGGTTCTACACTCTCATGTCAGAACTCTCAGCCTAGTGGCCTGGTTAATCCAGGGCCTTTGATTTCTTCTCTACTGCCCAAGCAGGTTATGGATGTCATTTTAGAAGCCAGACGTCCTAGCACTAGAAAATCTTATGCAGGAAAATGGAAAAGATTTTGTTCCTGGATGCAGGCTCAGGATTCTGATCCTCTTCTTCCTAGCATTACTTTAATTTTACTTTACTTGACAGATCTCTTACATAAAGGGTCTCTCTTTCTCTTCCATTAAGATACATGCCTGTGCTATTTCTGCTCATTATAATACAGACCCTCCCATCTTTTCCCACCAGCTCATGAGACAGTTTCTCAGAGGAGCTAAGAACTTAAGACCTCCTAGATCTCCTCCCATTCCTGCTTGGGATCTCAACTATGTTTTGGAAAAACTAACCTTGCCTCCTTTTGAGCTTGCTGCCTCTGTTGACATCAAGTTTTTATCTTGGAAGACAGCTATCCTGTTAGCCCTAACCTCTGCCAGGAGAGTTTCAGAGTTACAAGCTCTTATGGCTGTGGAACCTTATATTATTTTTCATCAAGACAGGGCATCTTTGAGGACTAATCCTACCTTCATGCCTAAGGTGTTTTCCAAAGTGGCTTTAAATCAAACTATCCACTTGCCAACCTTTTTCCCCACTCCTCAAAATAAAGGGGAAAGGATCTTACATTCCTTGGATGTACACAGACAACTACGTTTTTACCTGAACAGAACCAAGGACATCAGAAAATCAGAACAATTGTTTGTTTCTTATGCTTCAAGTTCCCAAGGTAAAGCCATTTCAAAACAGACCATTTCTAAATGGATTGCTCATGGAATCAGATTTTGTTATTCTCACCATGGAAAGCAAATCCCAGGGAGTATACAGACTCATTCCACCAGAGCTGCTGCCACTTCTGCGGCCTTCCTCAGGGGAGTTCCTACCAAGGACATTTTGGAAGCTGCAACTTGGAGTTCAGTGCATACTTTCTCTAAGCACTACAACCTACCTCTCTACTCTAAGTCTAGGGCAGGCTTTGCCTCTGCAGTCTTGCAGGGCCTTTTAGCTGCCCCTTCCTCTTTATGACCACCTCCCTTTCTTTCAGCTTTGGGATTCTACCCTACAGTCATGACTGCAACAGTGAAACACGATGAACATAGTACAGTTGCGCACACCTACCATAAATGTAGATGTTCGAGTGTCTTCACTGTTGCAGTCTGGGTTTCCCTCCCACCTGTCCCCTCTTATTTTTACTTTTGTGTATTTCCTTTTTTCACCATTCTTCTGAGGTGTATTTGCAAAGGTTATGGGACCTTTTTCATTGTGGGACTCCTGACATCTGGGGCAAGAAAAACTGGAGAAGATGGCGTCGGCTGTCAGCTTTATACTCCAGGCACTCTGACGTCAGGGAGCATGGTTGAACAGCCGACACCGGACCCTGACTTTGGGATTCTGGCCGACTTGGGGCTGCCTGCCGGCAGGGGAGAACCCTACAGTCATGTCTGCAACAGTGAAGACACTCGATCATCTACATTTATGGTAGGTGTACACAAATCTCAGCCCCAAGGCTCATACAGGCCTAAACAATGGGGTGTTCCTACCTCCAAAAGCGGAGAAGACAAATCACCACCTTACAGGAAACAGTCCCAATGACTTTCCTCTACCAGATCAAAGCACTTTTCATTTGGCAGCCCCCTTAGGGGGAAAACTAGCACTTTTTTCATCAAATTGGCAAATGATTACCCAAGACAAATGGGTCCTGAACATAGTGTCCCAATGCTACAGGTTCCATTTTCACACCCTACCAGGAAAACTAGAACTTTTTTCATCAAATTGGCAAATGATTACCCAAGAGAAATGGGTCCTGAACATAGTTTCCCAAGGCTACAGGTTCCATTTTCACACCCTACCAAGGTCAAAAGGTATGCCAGGCCTGCCACGCAATCAATGGGCAGAGGCACAAAAACAAATCCCAGCCCTCATGGATATGAGGGACATTCAGCAAGTACCACAACAAGAGCAGGGGCAAGGATTTTTACTCCAGACTCTTTCTAGTACCCAGAAAGGACAAAACCTGGAGACCAATAGTGGACCTGTCTATATTAAATACGTTTCTAGAAGTTCCAAAATTCAAGATGTTGACTCTACAGCAGTTACTGGCCATGCTGGGCAAGAAGGCTTGGCTCGTAACCTTGAACCTAAAAGAGGCATACCCGCATGTCCCATTCAGACAGTCTTGCAGAAGATACCTCAGATTCATAGCTGGCTCAATGCTTTACCAATTCTCTGCACTGCCCTTTGGCTTATCTACTGCGCCCAGGGTCGTCACAAAATGCCTGGCACCAGTAATTGTGTTATGCAGACAAAAAGGAATCCAAGTATATCCATACTTGGACGACTGCCTAATTCAAGCAGAGAACAAAGACATTCTTCTGAAGCATCTGGCGTTTGTAAAATGATTACTAATTGGCCTAGGGTACACAGTAAACGAAAAGAAATCAAAACTAGTGCCCTCTCAAGAGATAATATTCCTGGGTGCAAGCTTAAATACAAATGCCCAGATGGCTTATCTCACGCCAGACAAACAAAAGCAACTGACTACTTACTTCAAGAAATTGGCAACAAAAACCCACTTATCTGCAAGGAAAATCCTGCAGGCCTTGGGTTTCATGGCATCTTGCATTCTACTAATTCCATATGCCATACTGCATATGAGGAAACTACAATGGATGTTCATCGTGCATACAGCTGCAGTCATAACAGATGGGGTTCTCCTGCCGTCAGGCGGGTCCTCGGTCGGCCGAATTCCAAAGTCTAGGTCCGGCGTCGGTTGTAGTCGCTTCTTCCCTGACGTCAGTGCGACAGGGGTATAAAGGAACCAGCCAACGCCATTTTCTTCAGTCTTTCTTGCCGCGTGGTGCCCGAAGCAGAAGCAGTTCGCAAGTGCCGGTCGGCCAGCTCCTGAAGTTACGAAAATTTTGAAACCGAAGTCTTCTTGAAAGCTAAGTACCCCGTTGTGGAAACTTTTCTTGCCTCAGACCGATGTCAGACAAAGTTAATAATTGTATTCCATGTGGGAAGCAAGTACCGCATAAGGATTTCCATTCCCTCTGTATACCTTGTTTAGGCCCAGACCACGACGTCTCAGTCTGTCGCTTTTGTGCTACATTCAACAAACGCACCATTAAGCGTCGGGCAGAGTTCGCCCAGCATTATTTTGGAAAAACATTTAACTATATGATGTCGTCGGATACTCCGACTCCAGTTTTGTCTAAAAAATGCAAAGATAAGGACCGACACACGAGGTCCGCGGCCTCTACCGACACCACGCCAAAGCCGACTACATGTGGTCTGGTTCTCAGCAAGGCACCTACGCAGCCCCTGACTACCGACGACACTTCATTGCCGGTGTCTCCTGTGTCCGAGGTCACAGGCTCCTCGGCCCATACCCTGACTACAGATACCGAAGCCACTCTTGGCGTTGAACCTCAAAATGTGGACAGGTCTACCTCCACCCAAGGTGTCTTCAGACCTTCCTCTTCTTTTTCCATCAAGGCTTTCACTTAGTCTAAAGCAGCCATGCATTCTAAGAGACAAGCTACACAGGGCCCATCTCCAGGCCCCATGCCTAAAAAACAGATGCTTAAAATGGCTGAGGATTTAATTATCCTTATCAGGGGTTCTCAACCCCCACCGGACAAAAGGCCCAGAGTGAAGGAAGAATCCCCCTCCTCTGATCAGGGTTCCATTATTTCAGAGCACTCTGATGATCAGGAACATTCTTACTCCCCTTTTGAAGACTCTGATGCAGAGGAGTCCATTCCTTCTGTATCCCCCCCAGAGGATTACTCATTTGGGGAAAGTTTGCATACCTTAAGGGAACACCTCCACTGGGAAGGCCAAGATTATTCAGATTCCAAGAAAAGGCTTAGAGAATTTCTCTTGCTACCTCAGCACAGGCCTCTGGCTATACCTCCTGTCTTGGACATCCTAGATGATGTTTACTCGGAGGCCTGCCTTAACCCGGATTCTCTGCTTCCAGCCCCAGTCAAGCCTGACAGGTACTACAGGGTTCCTGACTCGCACCAATTTCTATACAAAAGCCATGCTGCTGACCCAGAAACCATCTCACAGGGCCCAAAGGGAATTAAGGCCTCCACTGCTAAAAATCCATTGCCTTCTGAGAGAGATTCCAGATCCTTAGAAAGGTGGGGAAAAAAGGTATATACCTCGGCTACCTTAACAATGAGGGCCTTAAACTGTCAGTTCCATATGCTAAAATACCAACAGTTTTTGTTATCACAATTGAAAAGTAAAATGTCACAACCTGAACAACCAGACTTGAAGGAGTTGCAGGATTTGATGCATAGTGCAGAACAAGTGGGTAAGCATACCTTACAATGTGGTTTTGATGCTGTAGAGAGGCCTCATGTAGAGCTGCTGTTACAGGATCAGTCATACGTAGACATGCCTGGCTCAAGGAACAAACCTTGCCTGATCATGTCAAAGCTAAATTACTAGATGCCCCTCTACAAAAGGATGTATTATTTGGTGCTAATGCTGAGGAGGTATTAAGGAAAATGGAGGAAAAGGCTAAATCAATGCAAACTGTGAAAGATTTTCTACAGGTACAACCCCCGTGTTTCAGTAGAAATTGGCCTTCCAAAAATTGGTCCTTTCCAGCCATGGACAGACCCCAAAGAGGTAGATACAGGCGCCCGAGGGGCAGAGGACAATCCCAAGGATCGTTTAGAGGCAGACAATGGCAAGCTCCTACACAAAGAGGTGGTGAGGATAACTCGCAATCATTCAGAAAGCAAGCCCAATGACTTTCCCCTTTGCATGCCAAGCAAGACTCAAATGGCAGCCCCCTTAGGAGGAAAACTGGCATTATTTTCAAAAAATTGGCATATTGTCACAAAAGACAAATGGATCCTGGACATTATAAACAGAGGCTACAGATTCCATTTTCACAACCTTCCAAAAATTAGAGGCATGCCAAACCTGCCACACAATCAAAGGGCAGAGGCACAAAGGCAAATTACAGATCTCATAGACATGAAAGCTATTCAATAGGTACCTACGTACGAACAAGGTCAAGGTTTTTATTCCAGACTATTCCTGGTACCAAGGAAGGGAAAAGATTGGAGACCTATTTTGGACCTATCCATCCTGAACACATTTCTACTCGTACCAAAATTCAAGATGCTCACTCTACAGCAGCTTCTTCCCATGCTGGGCAAGGAGTCTTGGCTGGTAACATTGGACCTCAATGAGGCATACCTGCATGTCCCAATCAGACAAAATTGCAGAACATACCTCAGATTTCTTGCAGGTTCATCCCATTATCAGTTCTCTGCATTGCCCTTTGGCTTATCTACTGCGCCCAGAGTATTCACGAAATGCCTGGCATCAGTAATTGCCTACTGCAGACTTCAAGGGATACAAATATACCCCTATTTGGGCGACTGCCTGATCCAAGCGGACGACAAGCAAATTCTTCTGAAACATCTGGCTTATGTAATAATGTTGTTGAACTCTCTGGGATACACAGTCAACAAAAAGAAATCAAGGTTAATACCCTCTCAGAAGATAATTTTCCTGAGTGCCAACTTGGACACAAACACCCAGATGGCCTACCTCACGCCAGAGAAGCAGGGGCAACTAACTCAATACTTCAGAACACTAGCAAATTGCATCAGGCTGACTGCAAGGAAAATCCTGCAGGCTCTGGGATTCATGGCATCTTGCATCTTACTAATCCCATGTGCAAAGCTGCATATGAGGAAACTTCAATGGTACCTGAAAAACCTATGGTCTCAACACAGCCACAGTTTGGAAACAATAATACCACTAATTCCATGTCTGCAAAAGGAATTTCTGTGGTGGGCTCAAGCATGCCAAACTAACACAGGTTTTTCCATTCAGCAAGCCTCAAGCAAATCCAGTCATCACAACAGACGCCTTGGACTACGCCTGGGGGGCGCACATGACAGATTGGTGCATTCAGGGCAAATGGTCCCAAAAAGAAAAGCACCTTCACATCAATCAAAAGGAAATGCTAGCAGTAATAAATGCTATTATAGCTTTCAAAGACCTTCTGCAACCAGGTCAACTATTGATAAGAACGGACAACACCACAGTTATGTGGTACATAAGCAGGGAGGAACACATTCCTATCCCCTATGCAGACTCGCCATATCACTTTGGAACATGGCCATGGACTTACAAATGGAACTACAAGCACAGTACTTGCCAGGCAAGGAAAACACGCTGGCAGACAACCTAAGCAGAAATATGACAGATCCAGACGAATGGAAGTTGCATCCAAAAGTTTTTACAGAAATAATCCAAGCATGGGGAAGGCCAGACATAGATATCTTTGCCTCCCATAAAAATCACCAATTGACAAAATTCTGCTCAAGGATTTTCCATCCAAAGGCCTGGAGAGTGGACGCTCTCTCTTTCAGTTGGACATCAGTGACAGTTTATGCCTTCCCACCTCTTCCTCTGCTGCCCAAAGTTCTATTGAAAACCGGAGCAGACAGACCAAAGATGATTCTCATTGATCCAGACTGGCCAAGACAACACTGGTACCCACTCCTGAGGAGCCTGACGCATTCCCCACCATGGACCCTGCCTCTAATGCCTTTTCTCCTGACTCAGCACAGCTTCAAAACTCTTCACAGCCAGCTAAAAACACTCAATCTAGCCGCATGGAAGATTCCTTAGCATCACAACAGACCCTACTCTCCAAGGAGGTGCAGGATGTCATTTTGGAGGCCAGAAGGCCGTCAACTAGAAAAGCTTACTCCGTAAAATGGAAACGGTTTTGTGTCTGGAATGAGAAAAAGGGCCAGGATCCTAGAAAACTGAATTTACCTCAAATACTACAGTATCTAGCTGAGCTGCTAAGCAGTGGACTTTCATTCTCCTCCATCAAAATCCATGCCTCAGCCATTTCTGCAGAATACAACACTGATCCACCCTTATTCTCTCACCCTCTCTTAAGACAGTTCCTCAGAGGGGCTAAGAATCTAAGACCCCCAAGGAAACAACCAATACCTGCTTGGGATCTCAATTTCATTCTGGAAAAACTGACCTTGCCTCCCTTTGAGCCAGCTGCCTCATCAGATTTGCAATATTTGTCCTGGAAAACAGCTTTCCTTCTGGCTATTACCTCAGCTCGTAGAGTTTCAGAACTACAAGCTCTCATGGCTGTGCAGCCTTTTATCATCTTCCATCAGGACAGAGTTTTCTTACGAACCAACCCGTCCTTCATGCCTAAAGTGGTATCCAGGTTAGCTTTGAATCAGGCCATACATTTACGTACTTTTTATCCTAATCCTCAAAACAAAGGGGGGAGATTACTACATTCTCTGGATATCCACAGACAACTGCGTTATTATTTAGACAGAACAAAGCCTTTCAGAAAATCAGAACAGCTCTTTGTGTCCTATGCTGTAGGAGCTCAAGGAAAGCCAATTTCCAAACAGACAGTCTCAAAATGGATAGCCCACTGCATACGCTTTTGCTATTCTTTTCATGGCAAAACTGTACCTACAGGCATCAGATCTCACTCCACAAGGGCCACAACTACCTCTGCAGCTTTCCTCAGAGGAGTTCCTACCAAAGATATTTTGGAAGCAGCCACTTGGAGTTCTGTGCATACCTTTTCCAAGCGCTACCGTGGTGGTGCTGCGGTAGCGTTGTCGCCTCACAGTTAGACGTCGCCCGTTCGTCACCCGTTCGATTCTCAGTTAGAGCGTCTTCTGTGTGGTGACATGCATGAATGGGCATTCCTTTGTTGAAGGTTGTGCGTTAGGCCTGGCAAGCCAGCACGTAAAACTCTACTGCCAATCATTAGCGGACCGGAGTTCCGCTGTGGCGACCCCTAACCGGGAAAAGCCGAAAGACACAAACAAACAAACCACCTACCATTATACTCCAAAACTAGAGCAGGCTTTGCCACTGCAGTCTTGCAGGGCATCCTGGCTCCTCCTAGTTCCACCTAGTGCCTACCAACCCTTTCTTAGCTTTGGGATTCTACCCATCTGTTATGACTGCAGCTGTATGCACGATGAACATAGTACAGTTTTGTACCTACCATAAATGTAGATGTTCGAGTGCTAATACAGCTGCAGTCCAGGTTTCCCTCCCTCCTTCCCGTCTTGGGACAGGCCTATTGGCTAACACCTCCTCATACAACCTGATTGGGGTGTTCATTTATGGTGTATTTGCTTGCAACTACTGTATTTTGATTATATTGCATTGTTTTATTACACAAATGTATGTATTGCCTTCCTTCTGGGGGCACCTGACATCTCGGGCAAGAAAAACTGAAGAAAATGGCGTCGGCTGGTTCCGTTATACCCCTGTCACACTGACGTCAGGGAAGAAGCGACTACAACCGACACCGGACCTAGACTTTGGAATTCGGCCGACCGAGGACCCGCCTGACGGCAGGAGAACCCCATCTGTTATGACTGCAGCTGTATTAGCACTCGAACATCTACATTTATTGTAGGTACAAAACTGTACTTTTCTAAAAAGTGTTTGGACTCAGCATTGCCACAGCCTGGAGACAGTAATTGCACTCATTCCCTGCCTGCAACAGGAGTTTCGATGGTGGGCAGAAGCCTGTCACCACAACAAGGGTCTGCCATTCAGATTACCCACAGCCAGACAGACACTGACAATGGATGCATCAGATTATGCCTGGGAGGCCCATATGGCAGGAAAATGTATTCAGGGCACATGACCTGCAAACCAGATGCATCTTCACATCAATCAAAAAGAGATGCTAGCTGTTCAAAATGCCCTGATAGCTTTCAAGGACCTGCTTCATCCAGGACAGTTACTGATAAAGACCGACAACACTACGGTCATGTGGTACATAAAGAAGCAGGGAGGTACACATTCCTACCCCCTCTGCAGACAAGCAATGATCTTATGGGACACAGCATTGGCTTTTCAAGTTCACCTGCAAGCACAATTCCTGCCAGGAAAAACAAATACTCTGGCAGACGAGCTAAGCAGAAACCTCATGGATCCCCACGAATGGAAACTGGATCCACAAGTATTCAGCATGATAATAAGGAAATGGGGATGCCCAGACATAGATCTATTTGCCTCCCCTCACAACTGCCAATTGCAGAGATATTGCACAAGGATTTATCACAAGCAAGCATGGAAAGTGGACGCCCTATCCTTCAGCTGGAAAAATCTAATGGTATATGCTTTTCCCCCACTGCCTCTCCTTCCCAGGTTACTCCTAAAGGTCAGACAAGAGAAGCCAAGAATGATACTGATTGCACCAGACTGGCCACGCCAGCACTGGTACCCAATCTTAAAGAGCTTGTCTCAAGGTCCAGCATGGATATTGCCTCAAACTTCTACTGACCCAACAAAAAAATCAGATCCTGCACAGCCAACCCAGGACCTTAAATCTGGCAGCATGGCGGATAATGTAGCCATTCAGAACACTCCTCTTTCAAAAGCTGTTATGGATGTTATCTTGGAGGCCAGGAGGCTCAGTACCAGAAAATCTTATGCAGAAAATGGAAGAGATTCTGTGCTTGGAACCAGGAACAAGGCAGTGACACGTGTGTGCCAAATATCCCTCAGATTTTACAATACCTGAGATGCTAAACAAAGGCCTTTCTTTCTTATCAATTAAGATTCATGCCTCTGCCATATCAGCCCATTACAATACGGAACCACCTATCTTTTCTCATCCTTTAATAAGGCAGTACCTCAGAGGGGCCAAAACATTAGACCTCCAAGGAGAGCACCAGTTCCGGTCTGGGTCCTCAATTATGTTTTGGAAAAACTGACACTGCCTCCTTTCGAGCCAGCATCAACAGCAGATATAAAATTCTTATCCTGGAAAACAGCTCTACTCCTAGCAATAATCTCTGCAAGGCAAGTTTCGGAGTTACAAGCACTCATGGCTGTGGAACCTTTCATCATTTTTCATCCAGACAGGGTTTCTCTGAGGACAAACCCTACATTTATGCTTAAGGTGGTGTCCATTGTGGCCCTTAACCAAACCATTCACTTGCCTACCTTTTATCCTAATCCACAGAACAAGGGTGAGAAAATTCTGCATTCTTTGGACATACACAGACAGTTACACTTCTACTTGGACAGAGCTAAAGCTTTCAGAAAGACTGAGCAACTTTTAGTGTCATATGCTGCAGGATCACAAGGAGAGGCCATCTCAAAACAAACTATTTCTAAATGGATAGGCCATTGCATCCGTTTCTGCTATTTTCAACATGGCAAATCAGTGCCCAAGGGCATTAGGCCTCATTCCACCAGAGCAGCAGCCACTTCAGCAGCCTTCCTCAGAGGAGTACCAACCAAAGATATCTTAGAGGCTGCAACATGGAGTTCAGTGCACACCTTCACAAAGCACTACCACTTACCTCTTTACTCTAAGTCCAGAGTAGGCTTTGCCACTGCAGTTCTGCAGGGCCTCATAGTCTCTCCTAACCCTATTTAGCCCAGCCGCCCTTCCTCAGCTTTGGGATTCAACCCAAGAGTAATGACTGCAACAGTGAAACCCGATGAACATAGTACAGTTGTGTACCTACATAAATGTAGATGTTCGAGTGTATTCACTGTTGCAGTCCAGGTTACCCACCATCCCCCTTTTCTTTGCTGGGACTTATCTGCACATCTCTATCCTATACAACCTATTTGGTGTATTTGCTTGTAGATGAAGGAAATGTTATTTTTGTGCATGCATTTTTATTGGGATATTTTTCAGCCTTCCAATTTGGGGACACCTGACATCTGGGGCAAGAAAAACTGAAGAAAATGGTGCCGGCTGCATCTTTTATACCCCTGGCGCACTGACGTCAGGGAAGAGGCGACAGCAACCGACGCCGGACCTAGACTTTGGAATTCGGGCCGACTGAGGGTAGCCTGCCAGCAGGATAACCCAAGAGTAATGACTGCTATAATGAATACACTCGAACATCTGCATTTATGGTAGGTACACAACTGTACTTTAGACATTGTAGATGATGTATTTCCAGAGTCCAGTCTGACCCCTGACACCTTACCTACAGCTCCTGTTAAGCTGTCATAAATCCCTTTTCAAAAACCCTGCTTCTGACCCAGAAACAGTCTCTCAGGGTCCCAAAGGGGGGTCAAGACTTCCGCTGCTAAAAACCCTACCCCCTCAGACAGGGATTCTAGGGCACTGGACAGATGGGGAAAAAAGATTTACACTTCTGCTACCTTGGCTATAAGGGCTTTAAATTGTCAGTTTCATATGCTGAAATATCAGCAATATATTATGTCACTGCTTAAACAAAATATGTTGATAAATTCTGCCACTGCTGTTCTGCAGGCCCTCATAGCCGCTCATAATGCTATATTAGCTCCAGCCTCCCAACCATAGCTTTGGGATTCAACCCAAGTGTAATGACTGCAACAGTGAAACACGAAGAACATAGTACAGTTGTGTACACTTACCATAAATGTAGATGTTCGAGTGTATTCACTGTTGCAGTCCAGGTTACCCCCCCACCATCCCCCCTTTCTTTGCTGGAACTTAGCTGCACTTCTCTAATCTATACAACCTATGTGGTGTATTTGCTTGTAGATGAAGGTATAACATATTTTCGTGCATGCATGTTTTATTGGCATATTTTTTAGCCTACCCTTTTGGGGACACCTGACATCGGGGGCAAGAAAAACTGAAGAAAATGGCATCGGCTGCATCTTTTATACCCCTGGCGCACTGACATCAGGGAAGAGGCGACAGCAACCGACGCCAGACCTAGACTTTGGAATTCAGGCCGACTGAGGGTAGCGTGCCAGCAGGATAACCCAAGTGTAATGACTGCAACAGTGAATACACTCGAACATCTACATTTATGGTAAGTGTACACAGCTGTACTCTTTTGCACTCAAATCTGGTTCTTTGAGCTCAGCACTTGTTCAGAACTCATTGTAAGCACTAAATAAGCTACAAATTTGCTACCGCACTCAACTTTCCTCACTTGTCTAGAGGAAAACAGTTTTTAGTACTTAATAAGCACCTATCCAGGCATGTATATGGGTCAGCTCCTGTTTTTTTCTCCTGTCTACCTGATGAATCTGGGCATCTTGGGGCAATGCAGCACTTGCCTCATATACACAGACAACCCTCTCTTCCTACCACCCAACACTACAACCTGTGAGAGATGCACTTATAGCCAAACTTGAAGCAAAGCTCTCTTCACCCAAGACTGGACTATAGACAGTCAAGAGGAGAGGGTAGACACTTGCACAACACCACACTCATCACATAAGTCCCTCAAAACCTACACCACCAAAACACACACATAGCAACACAAAACACACACCAACATTCATGGAGGCTCTCAATAAAAATCTGCCCAAGCAGCAGAGACCCCCAAAGCAACGCAAGCAACCTCCACCCCTCAACGCAACCCAAATGACACATAGCCCACAAACTCAGTGTGCCACCCAACCACAGCCTATAAGGCATAACAACGTACCCAACACTCTAGTCATAGGTGACTCTGTAGTCAGGCACACTGATGTTCCACTCACCAAGCTAAACAAGGAGAAAGTTGCTGTCAGCTGCCTGTTAGGTGCCAGAATCCGCCACATAACGCATACACTCCGGTCACTCCACAACAAGTACAAATATGACTTTGTCATTGTCCATGTTGGTGTGAATGACCTGAGATGTACCTCCCTGGACTACATGAAAAGACATATGGAGGAGCTCTCCAGTCTTGTAGCCCAGGCAGGTATGACCCTAGCCCTGAGTAGCATCCTGCTGTCACCCAGAATGATACCACAGTACGAGGACAAAATGATGGGCTTCAACAATTGGCTAAGCTTCTGGTGCCATTCTAAAGGGGATCCAGTATCTGTCTGCCTGGGATGACATGATTGACTGACCAAGATGCTTTGCCAGAGATGACCTGCACCTGTCACCCTTGGGATTCTGGATACTGGCTAAGGTTCCTGCCACCCCTATAGTGCCTTTTTTAGGCAAGGTTCAAATGACAAATTCACCACCATAACAGGTACAAGCTAGCAAAATCTGAGGGTAATGTTACTCAATGCTAGAAGTCTAAACCTCAAAATGCACTCACTTAAGGCACTCCTTAACATTGATATCTGTGCAGTGACAGAGACCTGACTCAAGGCTCCTTAGAGCACCCCTGGATTACCAGGCTATAATTCATACCACACCTTTCGGCCACCTAACCTGGAGCAAAACACTAAAGGTGTAGGGGTGTCCATATTCATTAAGGATATCCACACCTCCTGGCTAGTTGCTCAGCATAATGCATCCGATGTTATCCATGTGCAACCAACTCTGGACAAGGCCGCAATCCAAATTGTAGCTTGCTACAGATCCCCCACCATGCCCCGGAATTCCCGCTCATTTCTTGATAAACTGGAAAATATTAGGGTGCAATCTAGCACCCTAATAATGGGCGATTTCGACTACCCCACCATTAACTGGGAAAACTACTCCTGTACCAACTCTTTTGCTCAGTGTTTTCTGGAATTCATAAATTCCAATGCCTTGTATCAACTTATCCACACCCCCACCAGGGGCAGCAATATCCTAGACCTGGTCATTACCAACATGGGCGACCCGTGTTCCACACCAGAGGTCAATTCCTCGTTGGTCATATCCGACCACAAGATAATCACCCTAGACATCCACATCCCGCCCCCACCCCCCATTAGGGAAACCACTGTAAAAAATTTCTCCAAAGCCAACTTCACTTCAAAGTGGCAAACTTTACGACACCCATGCAGACGGACAATAGAAGTACGACTGCTGAATCCTACACAAATGCACTTTGTAAGTACTTACACGAGTGCATGGATCGTGCTATCCCTAACAGAACCAAGATGCTATCCTCCAAAAAAAGGAAGCCAGTCTGGTGGTCCCCTGCCATAAACAAACTCTACAACTGAAGAAAGAAACTGCTGCAAAAAAGAGTAAAATCCCATGATTGGAGGAACTCCCTGGTCAGCCTCAGTAAGAAGCTGAGATCCCTCATAAAATCCTCCAAAGCTATTTCTAAAGACAACCACAAAGCATTCTATAGCTATGTCAAGAATCTCAATAGCAACACTCAGATCTGCTCTGAGTTACAGCACAGTGGCACTAAATATACAGAACCAACTGATATTGCCAATATCCTGGCAGATAGGTTCAGTGCTAAGTTTACCCCCCCTCTCACCCCCTAAAGGGCCCATCTCTATACTAGAAGAATGCAAAGTTCCTGTAATTACAGCTGCACAGGTCAAAACAACACTCTCAAAGCCAAGAACACAGCATCCATGGGACCTGACAACATCCCAGGCTGTGTTCTACATGAACTACAGAACGAACTGGCACCCCACCTAAGTACCATGTTCCATCATAGCCTCATCTCAGGCTTTGTGCCCACTGAATGGCACACAGCGATGGTTATCCCACTCCACAAAGGGGGATCCACCACGGACCCCGGGAACTACCGCCCTATTAGCCTGACGAGCCTGGTCTGCAAGGCCATGGAATGTATCATCATGGAACTTATAAACAAAGACATTGGTAATCTCCAAACTCTGGACCCCACCCAGTTCAGGTTTGTAAAAGGCAGATCATGTCTCCTAAACCTGGGTAAGGTGGTTCACACAGCCTTTCTAGATCTCGCCAAGGCTTTCAACACCATCCCCCACTCTGGAATTATAGCTAAACTCACTAAACTAGGTATAAATCCCTATGTCACAAGATGGGTTGCTAACTGGCGTACTGACAGAACCCACACTGTGAAAGTAGCAGACTCCAAATCCGACTTCAGACCAGTGACAAGTGGAGTACCACAGGGTTCAGTCCTGGATCCTCTCCTTTTTGGTATCTACTTCTCTGAAGTACAGCTAACACATACGGTCTTTGGTTAATGAAGTTCGCAGATGACTGCAATCTAGGAGCCATAATCAAAACTCCTAATGATGTGGACATCCTGCAAAAGGGCCTCACTGAGACAGATGCCTGGTGTCAAAGCCATGGCCTCAAGCTCAGTGCTAAAAAGTGCATTGTCATCCCTTTTGGTAAAAACTCTGTACCCATGAACTAGCACGTAGACGGTAGTCTACTTAACACCGAAAGTGTGATGAGACCTTTCGACACAGGTGGACAGTAGTGTCTACTTTGGTTATCACATCACCACAGTAGTCAGGAAATCCTTCTACGTGGCACACCTCATCACAAAATGTTTCTCATCCAGGAAAAAAGAGATAATTGTTCCCCTCTACTCATCACTCATTAGGCCCATTATTAGAGTACAATGCCCCTTTTGGTATGTACGTCACAAGACATCTACAACAACTGGAAAGGCCGCAGAAATACCTCACAAAGAGGATTACTGGCCTCAAACAGATGCCCTACATGACTGTCTCAAAAAACTCCGGCTTTACTCCATCTCGTATCCCCTTCTCAAAGGCGATCTCAGCCTAACATACAAAGCTATGTCAAACCCAGAGCTGTTGAACATGCTCCACTTAAAGAAATCCCAATCTCTCCGAGCTACACGCTCTAGGGACCTAAACCTTGTCACCACAATAAACAGAACATGCTGGAGGGATAGATTCCTGTCCCAGAGGCTTCCCATACTCTGGAACAAACTATCTGTTTATGTCAAACAAAGCTACTCATTAACACTCTTTTAGAAAAATCTTGATGATTGGATGGGAAATAGGAAATTCACCCCGGGGATCACTTCTGTGGCTCTGCTCGACAGGGGCACAGGAAAATTATTTTCTTGGGTGGCGAAAGCCAGGGTACCTTTTTGGTTAGGCTTATATAGGCCCTAGGACCAATAGCCTAGTACTTACCTATGAACATGACAATGATCCCAAGCATACATCCAAATCAAAAAAAGAATGGCTTCACCAGAAGAAAATAAAAGTTTTGGAATGGCCCAGCCAGAGCTCAGACCTAATTCCAATAGAAAATCTGTTGGGTGACCTGAAGAGGGCTGTGCTCAAGAGATGCCCTTTCAATCTGACAGATTTGGAGCGCTTTTTGCAAAGATAAGTGGGCAAATATTGTCAAGTCAAGATGTTATCCTGATAGACTCCTATCCAAGAAGACTGAATGTTGTAATTAAAACAAAAGCTGCATCATCAAAGTATTAGTTTAAGGGTGTGCACACTTATGCAACCAGCTTATTGTACGTTTTGTACTTTTTATATTTTTCTTCTAACATATTTGTTTGTTTTTCAATTGAATTGGACAGGTTATAGATCACATTAAAGGTGGGAAAAGTTTTGAAATGATGTATTGTGGTCTCATTTTTTTATATCACTCAAACCTGGAATTTTAACATGGGTGTGTACACTTTTTATATCCACTGTAGTTCTTTCTCAACCCACGTTTCCCTTCTCCCCTTTTGTGTTCTCTTCAGTCTGTTACAACATATAATTCACACTTTGGAAGGGGCTGTATCCAAAGAGGTGAAAGCGCGAGTCTGTGAAACAAACAGGACAGTCAAAAGCACAGTAGTGTCAGAGTAGCTAGCAGTATTCCGTGCTTTCAAAGCTTTAAATCCTCTTTCGTCCCCAAGACCTGTTCAGGTTATCACATACTACTCAACAGTGATATGGTTTGTAAAGACTTGCAACAGTAGTCTGGGATGTGGCATCTCAACTTGATTCGAGTCTTCAGGCCTTATACAGTCCATCAGAGCAAAATATTGTAGCTAACAAGCTGAGCAGGGCCAGGACAGACCCTCACGAGTGAAAGCTACACCTGGGGGTCTTACAGAAATTGATCCATTTGTGGGGAACTCCTCACATAGATCTGTTTGCCTCCTTTAAAAACAGACAGCTAAAGAACTTCTCCAAGATGCCTTGCATGCAGACTTGGAAGACATATGCCTTTTCATTCCCAAGGACAGGGATGTTCCTTTTTACTTCCTCACCTCCCCCTCTTTTCAGTAATGGTAAGGATGGTTCTTATAATCCAGAAGGAATCTCCAAGGATGTTGGTGACTCATTTTTGGTCCGGGCAACATTGGTTCTTCCTTCTTTTGAAATTGGCCAGTGAGAATTAAGTTTCACCACAGGCTAGATCTAGTCACACAGTACAGGGGATTGATACTCCCCAACCTAAAAACACTGCAGTTAACTGCCTGGCTAATAATGTTTTGATACTATTTAGGCACCTGTTGTGTCGATGTGTATTAGGTGCTAAATGAGGTTTAAAAACTGCTGTTCGAGAATCATATATATGTAAGTGGAAGATATTTTCTAGTTGGTGTCATGGTAAGAACCAGGACTCTTTGAAAAGCCTGCATCCCCCTGGTTATTGAGTTACTTGTGTGAATTATTGTCTAGCCTTTCATTACTCTTAAAGTTCATCTTTTGGACATTTTCTGCTTGTCTGCTCTTGGACCCTCTCATTCCTACCTATCTTCAAGTCAACCAGTTTTTTGAAAGAGGTTCTACATATCTGTCCACCTAGAAAACAGGTGGCTCCTGTGTGCTTGAAAAACTAGCACTTCTTCCATTTGAATCACTTCATCAGGCTGATTTGAGGTTCTCAACATGGAAGGCATTCTACTTATGTTGTACTGGCAATCTCTAGGACACACATTCCTCTTCCAGCATGATCATAAAATGGATGAAACATTCATGTCTGTATCTAGTGGGATTTGGCTTTATTGGCCTGAATATACCCGTAAATAGTTAAAAAGTAAGAAGTAAAAAGTCATGGGCATTGAGAAGCCATGTAGCTTAAACAATGGTGTGTCCTTAAGGGGTCATTTGCATATATCCAGAGGTTCATAGGAGATTACTAGGCTAATGGCTCAAGAGCTCTTACAAGACTAGCCAGTTTTACCCAGATTTTACTCGGTTTGCTATTCCTAGTGGAAAGGTAAGGTTCAGCAAGTGGGGTTTTGACTGTTTTTACCAGTATTCCCGTAAGGGACCTGGGAGCCACCCCAGGTGAGTTTACAATTTCCCTTCCATTGGTCCAGATTGTATTTGAAGATGGTCAGAAAAGGGCTCTGCTTCATGTGAATAGGAAGCCTGTTCCAGAGGAATGACAGTCTCTAGGGCACACATCCCTCTTCCAGCATGATCTGGTCATGTCACAGATCAGGTTTAGAGCCTTGTAGTTGGGTAACCCTTGTGCAATTTGCGAATATGCAATATTTCCATCAGGGCTGAAATAGAGACTGCCTTGTAGCTCAGGCACAAATCATCCTTCAGTAATCAGTAGGAAACTGAGTACAGTGATAGGGCTTTTAAGCGGTCAGCATATGACATATTGGTGATACTCTATTTTTTTGGTGAGAAACCTCTGAGGATGCTCCAGCTGTTGCAGGTACCTGGTAAGGTATATGCCAAAGGGTGCAATGTGCTCTGTTATTGGTCTGATGAGGGCCGAGTACAGTGGTACTAAGACATCTTGGATCTTGACGCCATGCCGTTACTTATAAGCTGAGCCACATAGAAGGATTTCCTCACAACTGTGGACATAGGGTGGTCAAAGTTCAGATTACTATCTGTTTGAGTACCCAACTCTCTCACCACTAGGTTAACTCTTAGGGGGTGCTGTCAGTGTTATAATTTGCAGCAGTGTTTGATTTTCCAAAGCCTCTACTACAGGAGGTTTAAGGCATTACACAGTTAAGACTCTAGCTTGTCTGGGTCTTGCAGTTTTCATTGAATGGTTTGGCCATATGACTTTTGGTTTGGATGATTGGGATATTTTGCAGACACCTTTAATGTTTATCAACATCAGGCTTTGTTTTTGTGGGGTTCTGGATTGGCATGATGGTTAAGGTGCTTATATAACAGACACAAGGTACAGGATTTAATTCTCCCCTTTGAAAGGGTAATTGGCTTATGTATGAACTTATGAAAACTGTTTTACTTGTTGCTCTGACTTCTGCAAGAAAAGTGACTGAGGTACAAGCTCTTATGGTGAGTCAACCCTACCCAGTGGTAGATTATGTACTTTGAGTCATGGGCTGTTTTCAAACCGTGGGGCACCTGCACACATTTTTAGGACCATGCATATGTGTTGTTTTGGATTTACTTCCTGATTGTTCTATGTTATGTAACAAATTCTGTAACATTTGTTAGTGTGTTCTAAATTTGTAGTTTTGACCATATTTTGTGTTAAGCAGTGAAACAAAATGTATCAACCAATAATGATAAAAGTACTCATTTCAGCCATAAAAGGCCAGTCCAACTACTGTCATTGCAATCCACCAGTATCTAGTCGTATCAGTTATGACCACTTTTTTGATTATGTACACAACACATCACATAGTGATTGTGATAAAAGTGGGCTCACGTAAGAATTCCAGTTTACTTTACACAAATGCACTCTAGTCCTGCAAAGACAAACTTTCTTTTTAACTTTATTAACTCAGCAGAGTTAGTCATTTTTATGCACAGACATACCCCAGATCCAGAAATTATAGTTACATTTCTGACCTCATCCTTGTCAGATGTCTGACTCAGATGCCTCTGTCAAAAAATGATCAAAGTAACATATTTCAAATTTTTCACACAAAAACACAGTAGCCGTAGTAAAGCATTCAGACATAATTTGCACACATTCACACTAGATGTTCTTCGTTCCCCATTGCTGCAGTCCTTACTATTGGGGTAGTCCGCTGTCCAGTCGGCCCGAATACCAGAGTATATGGCTGACGTCGGTCAGGGCGCATTAGACTGACGTCAGTACGTCAGGGTACTAATGCGCATGACCGACGTCATATCCTCAGTCTTTTTTGCCGCATGGTCCGATGCAGAAGCAGTTTTGCGAGTGCAGGTTGGCGTTCTGAAATATTTCCGAAGCCGGAGTTTCAGACCGAATCAGAGTTGGCTAAGTACCCCGTTGGGGAACATTTTGGTTTTTCTTGCCTCAGTATTTAACCGGATGTCAGAAAAAGTGAATAACTGTATTTCTTGTGGGAAACAGATACCTCATAGGGATTACCATACCTTGTGTATACCTTGTTTAGGGCCTGAGCACGACGTTGTTGGATGCCGCTCTTGTGCTAGGTTTAACAAACGCACTATTAAGAGACGGTTAGACTGTGCCAGGTTAGTGTTTGGGAAGCGTTGCAATTATAAAATGCCGCCGGATGCTCCGGCGCCGCTCCAAGAAGCGCAAGGACAAAACAGCGAAGCCTAGGGTTGATGAACCGGCAGTCCCGGACGTCGGTTCTTTAGAAGGCTCTGTGGAGCCAGAGGTTTTGCCAGGAGTTTCTTTGGAGTCTCAGGCAGAGACTTTACTGTTACAGGATGTGCCTTCTCAGGAGGTAGGCCAGGCTGAGGGGGCTTCTCAGGTAACTGTTCTTCCCTCTCTTCCCAAGGTAGTTAGAGCCTCTCCTTCTGTTGCCAAAACTTCTTTGAGAGGTAGGCCAAGTTTAGCTTCAGTGGGGGCTTCTCCTAGCACTTCAGGTTCTGTGCCTAAGAAACATATGCTTAAAATGGCAGAAGATTTGATTACTATGATTAGAGGTTCTATGCCCCCTCCTGATAAGAGGCCTAGGGTGGAACCGGAGTTTGAGTGTTTGGAACAGTATTCAGAGGCTTCAGAGTCTTCTGCGGAAGATTTGCAGGAGTTTCCTCCTTATTCTGATTCTGATGTGGATGATTCCACTCCTACAGCTTCTCCTCCTGAGGATTTCTCATTTTCAGAGACTCTGCATTCTATGAGGGAGCACTTTAAATGGGAAGGCCAGGATTACTCTGATTCCAGGAAAAGGCTTAGGGAATTCTTGTTTTACCCCAGCATAGGCCCTTAGCTATACCTCCTGTGTTGAATGTGGTGGAAGATGTTTTGCAGAGGCTTCCCTGAACCCTGACTCTTTGCCTCCTGCTCCTGTTAAACCCGATAGGTACTATAGGGTGCCTGAAGCTCATAAGTATTTGTTTAAGAGTCCTAGGGCGGACCCAGAAACTGTTTCTCAGGGGCCTAAAGGTGTTAAGGCCTCTGTGGTTAAAAATCCTGTTCCCACTGATAAAGAGGCTAGGGCTTTGGATAGGTGGGGAAAGAAAGTGTATACTTCTTCCACTCTAGCCATGAGAGCGTTGAATTGTCAGTTTCACATGCTAAAATATCAAAATTATCTCCTTTCACAATTGAAATCTAAGGTGGATGCTTTGGCGGAAGGTATTGAGTGTAAAGAGTTGCTGGATTTGGTTCATGTGTCTGAACAAGTGGGTAAGCATTCTTTGCAATGTGGTTTTGATGCTGTACAGGCCTCCTCGAGGGTGGCTGCCACTAGTTCTGTTCTTCGCAGGCATGCCTGGTTGAGGGATCAGAATTTAGCTGAGCATGTTAAGACAAGGATTTTGGATGCTCCTTTACAGTCTGATGTGTTGTTTGGTTCGCCTGTGGAAGCAGTTTTAAAGAAAATGGAGGACAAAGCTAAGTCTATGCAAACTGTTAAAGATTTTTGCAGGTGCAGCCACCAAGTTTAGTAGAAATTGGCCTGCTAAGGGGTGGACATATCCTGCTTATGATTCCCAGTCTAGGGGTAGGTCTAGACGTGGTAGGGGCAGAGCTCAAGGTTCTTTTAGGCCTAGAACAGGAGTTCACCTGCTCAGACTTCTGGTGAGGGCAGGGGTCAGTCCTTTCGTAAACAGACCCAATGACCTGCCTTTTCAGCTGCCAGTAGATTCTCGTCTGGTAGCTCCTTTGGGAGGAAGACTGTCTCTTTTCAAAGAAAATTGGGATTTAATTACTCAAGACAGATGGGTGTTGGATATCATTCACCATGGTTACAGGTTTTATTTCCATACAATGCCTCCTTTCAAAGGCATGCCAGACGTTCCTCCTCCACAAAGAAAAGAGGCTCACAAGCAAATTTCTCAGTTACTCCAGATGGGGGCCATTCAGCCAGTTCCTGTATCAGAAAGGGGCCTAGGATTTTATTCTCGCCTGTTCCTAGTACCAAAGAAGGGGAACACGTGGAGACCAATTTTGGATTTATCTCTCCTCAACACTTATCTGGACATTCCCAAGTTCAAGATGTTGACGTTACAACAGCTTTTACCTCTGCTGGGCAAAGATCACTGGATGGTAACTTTAGATCTCAAGGAAGCTTACCTTCATGTGCCTATAAGGCTAAGTTGCAGGAAGTATCTGCGGTTTCGAGCTGGAAATTCTCATTATCAGTTCTCTGCATTGCCCTTTGGCTTATCTACTGCGCCCAGAGTATTCACAAAGGTTCTGGCTCCAGTGATAGCTTACTTCAGGCTACAAGGAATTCAAATCTATCCTTACTTGGACGACTGCCTGATTCTGGCTCAAGAAAAGGAAGACCTTCTACAGCATCTGGAATATGTTATAGCAGTGCTAAGATGCCTAGGATATTCTGTGAACGAAATAAAGTCCAGTCTAGTACCCTCTCAAGACATGTGCTTTCTGGGTGTGAGACTGAATACAGCAGCCCAGATGGCCTTTTTAACCCCGGACAAACAAAAGAGTCTATCACTTTACTTCCATCAACTATCTCATCAGTCCGTGCTGACTGCAAGGACAGTCCTTCAAGCATTAGGGTTCATGGCATCTTGTATTCTGGTGCTTCCCAATGCCAAACTGCATATGAGGAAGCTACAATGGTATCTCAAAATGTATGGACACAGCACTGCCAGGATTTGGACACTGTCATTCAAATAATACCTTGCCTTCAAAAAGAATTTTTGTGGTGGGCTCAGGAATGTCACCTAAACAAGGGACTCTCTGTGACCCGGCCAGAGGCGAGTCAGATTTTAACGACAGATGCCTCGGACATTGCTTGGGGAGCTCATCTAAATGGAAAGTGGATACAAGACAAGTGGCCTGCCAGACTACAGCATCTACATATCAACATGAAGGAGATGTTAGCAGTCCAGTTTGCATTAATGGCTTTCAAGGAGTTACTTCTTCCAGGGCAGGTGTTGATTCTAACAGACAACACAACTGTCATGTGGTACATCAACAAGCAAGGGGAACACATTCTTATCCTCTATGCAGGCAAGCAATGATTTTATGGGAGACTGCGCTAAGCTTGCAACTAACTCTTCAGGCAAGGTTTCTGCCGGAGCACAGAACTCCTTAGCAGATGTGTTAAGCAGACAAATCATGGATCCCCACGAGTGGAAACTGGATCTTCATGTATTTCAGAAATTGACAGTGTCATGGGGAACTCCAGACATAGATCTGTTCGCTTCTCCACTAAACCACCAGCTGCCAAAGTATTGCACAAAGGGGTTTCATCACACAGCTTGGAAAGTGGATGCTCTGTCTTTCAATTGGAAAAACCTTCATGTGTATGCCTTTCCACCTCTGCCTCTTCTTCCAAAGGTACTATTAAAGGTCAGACAAGACAGGCCAAGGATGATTTTGATAGCTCCAGATTGGCCTCGCAACACTGGTACCCACTACTACGGAGTCTGGTAAAGAAGCCTCCATGGCCTTTACCTCTGATTCCTCATCTGTTATCTCAGAAGGACGGTCATCTGCTCAATGTCAAGCTTCACTCTCTTCATCTAACAGCCTGGCATATTCTGTGTTGAAACACAGCAGGTCTCAACTTCCTCAACAAGTTTTAAATGTGATTATGGAAGCTAGAAGACCTAGTACAAGGAAAGTGTGCAGAAAAATGGAAGAGATTTTTATTTTGGAGTACAGCAAAGAATTTGGAGATTTCTGAGCCTAATTTGAGTGTGGCTCTTCAATATCTTACTGAGTTATTGGACAAAGGTTTGTCCTTCTCTTCCATTAAGATTCATGCTGCAGCAATTTCAGCTCACTATGATTGTGACCCACCATTGTTTTCGCATCCTTTGTTCAAGCAGTTTCTTAGAGGGGCAAAGAATATAAGACCCCCACGAGAGCTCCTACTCCTGCTTGGGATCTCAATTTTGTGTTGGAAAAACTTACTCTACAACCTTTTGAGCCTGCGGCTACTGCTGAATTGAAATACTTGTCATGGAAGACTGCTTTTCTGTTGGCTATTACTTCTGCAAGAAGGGTGTCTGAGTTGCAGGCCCTTATGGCAGTAGAGCCCTTTTGATTTTCCATAAGGATAGGGTATCATTACGTACTAATCCTTCCTTTATGCCTAAGGTGGTTTCTAGTGTGGCTTTAAACCAAACTATTCATTTGCCTACTTTTATGCAGACCCCAAAATAAAGGGGAAAAGATTTTGCACACTTTAGATGTACACAGGCAATTGCGTTATTATTTAAGCAGGACTAAGGATTTTAGGCAGTCTCAGCAGTTGTTTGTTTCTTTTGCTTTGAGTTCGCAGGGCAAGCCTGTGTCAAAACAAACTATTTCTAGGTGGATTGGCTTTTGCATTGCATTTTGTTATTCCCATCATGGCAAGGAGATTCCAGCTGGGATTAGGCCTCATTCCACTAGGGCTACTGCCACTTCAACAGCATTTCTAAGGGGGTGGCAACTAAGGATATTTTGGAAGCAGCTACTTGGAGTTCAGTGCATACTTTCTCTAAGCATTATCACCTTCCTATCTACTCTAAGTCTAGGGCTGGTTTTGCCACAGCTGTTTTGCAAGGCATGTTGTCAGCTCCTGCTTCTTTATGATTTGCCAGCCTCCCTTACCTCTGCTTTGGGATTCTACCCAATAGTAAGGACTGCAGCAATGGGGAACGAAGAACATAGTACAGTTTTGTACCTACCATAAATGTAGATGTTCGAGGATCCCCATTGCTGCAGTCCAATTTACCCTCCCTCCTTCCCCTCTTTGTTTAGGGGTGGTTGTGTAGGTGAGGTTACATGCTGATATTTTTGTATATATTCTTGTATATATTGTACATATTTTTGGTGCAGGTATTTTGGGCCTTGTCTTTTTAGGGTCTTCTGACATCTGGGGCAAGAAAAGACTGAGGATATGACGTCGGTCATGCGCATTAGTACCCTGACGTACTGACGTCAGTCTAATGCGCCCTGACCGACGTCAGCCATATACTCTGGTATTCGGGCCGACTGGACAGCGGACTACCCCAATAGTAAGGACTGCAGCAATGGGGATCCTCGAACATCTACATTTATGGTAGGTACAAAACTGTACTTTATGCAAAGCCCAATTAAAGACCATTAAAAAATGATCAGATCATGATAGCATAAGGTATTTTCATCTACAGGTAGCCCCCCCTCCCCCAACACACACACACACACACACACACACACACACACACACACACACACACTCACCAGCAGTTATAGCTGCTTTAAGTGTGCTTTGGAGAAATAAAGTACATGTACTTTATTGGCAGCTTTGGACGATCTACATGAAATTGTGTGGAGATCACTACCATAACACCATAAGTTCCAGCCATGTATTGAAGAGTATTTATGACGAGAGCACAGGAAATATTAACCACCTTAATAACATATGCTAAGACAGTGTGCTTAATCTGTGCAGAGCTAAAAGTCATTTGAATAATTCCACATTAAAGAGAACTGTTACCAATGCAGATGTTGCTGTTAGCAAACAGTTTTGCATTTCAGTGCTTCATCTACAGATGCATTGCCTGCTACTCTTGAAGAATAAATGACGTGCTGCATTAAAATATGATGTGCTAATGATATTACCATAACATTCCCTGAATGAAAACAGCTATGCAGTAGTGAATGGCTGACAAAATAACCGCAGGTTCACATTTAGTTACTAGGCATGCATTCCAGGAAACCATTAAGTAGTCAAGGCCAAATTCCCAATTACCCAAGGAGCACTGTCTGGTTAAGTGACTTTCTCAAGGTTACACAGTAGGTTAGTTACAGTGGAAAGGTTCAAACCCTGCAACTTCAGCTCGGGAAACAGCTCTTTAACAAGTTGGAGCTTTATCCCTGTGTGCTACCTGCCAGACACAGTAACAGTTTTTAACTAAGTACAGAAATCCTTTACATTCTGATGTAGAGAAGACTGGATCACAGTAATATGCAACAGTGACTGCATAGTAGCTGCTGAAGTTCAGACTGTTCTAATCATCTCTCCAAATAATGCAGAATATATAACCTGATAATGTCAATGCTTTGCAGTTACTGGAAGCAGAGAAAGAAGGTACTGTAAAATGTGCTTGTAAAATACAGCATGTTTAGCCTATATTGCACAATTTATGGCTATTAATGAATTAATTCATTCTGTATTGCAATGAATAACGCAGAACAGTTTGACAATACAGATACTGCAGCAGCTTTTGTTTTACAATCCTCAAGTCTTACAAAAATCAGAAATATTATTGCATGCAACATACTGTTAATATAATTTCTGACTTCACTATGTCTTCCATGTCATAAAAAATAGCTGTCCCTTCTGACATCACTCGACACAAATCTGACTTAGCCCAAATGTGTGATGCTGTCATATTATCGCAGCATACACCTACAGAGTCGACAGAGATGGATCTTGGTCAAATGGGGCCATATGTAGGGTAATGAATCATGCTCCTGCCCAGACATATTAATATCCAGTTCTGTCTCTCCCCAGTTACCGTAAAATGCTGTTCACATCTATCAGCATGCATATATTTTTTCATTACTTTTACAATTTTCATAGAGATCTGAATTTCAATTAAAACTTTTATTTCAGGTTTTACAGGAAAAACACTGACAGCCATTTTCTAAACAAAACACGCTCACATGGGAAAACAGATTTAGCATGGGAGACCATACATTTCTCTTCTCTTGAAACTCATATTTAGTGAAAATGTATCTGGCAGCCCATTCAATTAGAAATGTGTTGGGTTCATAATTAAATAGCATATCGTGAAATAATAATTAGTGACTATGTAACTGCTGCAGAAATTCAAGACACATGAGTAACACATTTGCTAACAGCCTGAGACAGTTCACTGGACACAAATGTCACTTTTCAGAAGCAGGCCAGGATTACTGTTTGGTAAAGTAGCTTGGTCAGAGTCGCATAGAAGACACATGAAGGCAGAGAGAACCAAACTGTGTACTACAGGAAGCAGCTCTTAAAAATCTCATAGAGACTTCCATATCTTTTTGCACATGCATGCCTACAAAAAGAAAAAAAAAGCTAAATTAAAATGTATTCATAGTTAAAATATTAATTTCATAGATTCTCTGCTGTCCGGTTTATTCACAGCTAGGTAATCAATACACTACCAACATAGATTCATATGTTAATACTAGGCTAACTGCCATTGTGGGCCATTTTAAGTCTAGCCAATTATCCTATCTGGGAATGAAACTCTGCACCTTGTATTTGTAAGGCAAACATGTTGACCATTATCCCAACCCCCATAAAAGCTTTACTTGTATCATGGTTATATCACCCCAGCTGAGACTTGAACCCACAATCCCTTTTTAGGAACTCAGTACCTTATCTATTAGGCCACTGGAGCCAGAATATGTCTTGTAAGTGAAAGTGTATCCAATGGACCGTTTGACGAAGCCAGTTCTATCCAGCAGTACACACACACACACACACACACACACAAAATTTAAGCTATGCTTGATTCGAACCACCTACCGACCTAATTACACAGTGTAAGTACACATTGTCAACCGCAGGAAACACATGAGAAGTCTGATAATATAACAAGGAAACCAAGGACCATACCCAAAGAGCATGCCTTGTATGATGATGCTGCTGTTTACAATAACAATTTATTTCCTTTACAGCATAACTACTCTGTTTCATAGGTAGATGTTCTTTGTGTTTCACTGTTGCAGTCATTACAGTTGGGTTATCCTGCTGGCAGGCTACCCTCAGTCTGCCTGAATTCCAAAGTCTAGGTCCGGCGTCGGTTGCTGTCGCCTCTTCCCTGACGTCAGTGCGCCAGGGGTATAAAAGATGCACCCGACGCCATTTTCTTCAGTCTTTCTTGCCGCGCGGTGCCCGAAGCAAAAGCAGTTCGCAACTGCCGGTTGGCCGACTCCTGAGATTTTCGTGTTCGAATTTCAGATCCGAAGTCTTCACTAAAAACTAAATACCCCGTTGGGGAAACTTTTTTCTTGCTCCAGAAGGATGTCAGAAAAAGTTAATTGTATTTCTTGTGGGAAGCAAATACCTCATAAGGACTTTCATTCTTACTGTATTCCTTGCCTAGGCCCTGACCACGACGTTGCTAGTTGTCAGTTTTGTGCTAGATTTAACCAACGTACTATTAAGCGTGGGTACGCTTGTGCATTTCACTATTTTGGCAGAAGATTTAACTATACAATGTCGTCGGATAGCCATCCGACTACCGGAATTCACAAGAAACTCAAAGAAAAGGACAGGCATCCAAGGTCCAAAACCGACGATGGGGCTTCTTCTAAGCCAGTCGCCGGTTCTCAGTGAGGCGCCTTCGCAGCCCCTGACGACCGCTACTTTAGACTTGCAGGCCGCTAACAACACCCACGTGGAGTCCACCAGGCCACTGGATACTCAAGGTATTGGACCTTCAGAAACTATTCCCTCAGATGGGTATGGAGCCGCTGAGCAGGCATCGGCTTCTGAAGGTGTTTTCAGACCTACTCAATTATATGTTAAAAC
The DNA here is from genome assembly GCF_019279795.1 of Protopterus annectens. NCBI lineage: Eukaryota > Metazoa > Chordata > Ceratodontiformes > Protopteridae > Protopterus > Protopterus annectens. The sequence goes on from NC_056741.1 coordinate 41,916,038, forward strand.
TACTTCAGCTTCAAAGACACCTTTAAAGACAAAGAAGCAAGTACAACAGCCTCATGGACAGGTCTCCATGCCTAAAAAACAGATGCTCAAAATGGCCGAAGACCTAATGACTTTGATCAGGGGTTCCCATCCCCCTCCTGATAAGAGGCCTAGGCAAGAGATAGAATATGAATCTTCAGATCAGGTTTCCATTTCATCTGATTCCTCTTCTGATCAGTAATATTCTCTTCCTCCCTATGAGGATTCTGATGCTGAAGAATCTATCCCTTCAGCCTCTCCTCCTGAGGATTATTCATTTGGGGAAACTTTACATACCATGAGGGAGCATTTCCACTGGGAGAGCCAAGATTATTCAGAATCTTAAGAAAAGGCTCAGACACTTCCTTTTACTACCACAACACAGGCCCCTAGCTATTCCACCTGTGTTAGACATTGTAGATGATGTATTTTCATAGTCCAGTCTGACCCCTGACTCCTTACCTCCAGCTCCTGTTAAGCCGGACAGGTACTACAGGGTTCCTGACTCTCATAAATTCCTTTTCAAAAACCCTGCTGCTGACCCAGAAACTATCTCTCAGGATCCCAAAGGGGTCAAGGCTTCCACTACAAAAAACCTTACTCCCTCTGACACGGATTCTAGGGCATTGGACAGATGGGGAAAAAAGATTTACACTCCTGCTGCCTTTGCTATAAGGGCTTTAAATTGTCAGTTTCATATGCTCAAATATCAGCAATATATTATGTCACTGCTTAAACAGAAAATGTTGATAAATTCTGAAAGTGCAGAAAACAAAGAAATGTAGGATTTATTGCATGCAGCTGAACAAATTGGAAAGCATACTTTGCAATGTGGTTTTGATTCCCTGGAGGCCTCCTGCAGGGCCGCAGTTACGGGTTCTGTCATTAGGAGGCATGCTTGGTTAAAGGAACAAAATCTACCTGATCATGTTAAAGCAAAAGTATTAGATGCTCCATTACAGCATGATGCTTTGTTTGGTGTTAAAGCAGAAGAAGTGTTAAAGAAAATGGAGGACAAAGCTAAATCTATGCAAACAGTCAAGGATTTCTTACAGGTACAGCACCAAGATTTAGCAGACACTGGCCTACAAAGAATTGGTCCTTTCCAGTGTCAGACAGGCCACAAAGGGGCCGATACAGATGCCCTAGAGGCAGATGCCAGCCCCAAGGTTCGCACAGGTCTAAACAATGGGGTGCTTCTACCTCCAAAACTGGAGAAGACAAAGCACAGCCATACAGGAAACAGTCCATATGACTTCCCCCTGCCTGCACCAAGCACTTATCTTCTGGCAGCACCTTTAGGGGGAAAACTAGCACTTTTTTTCTCAAAATTGGCACATAATAACCAGTTTCCTCCCACATCCCAAAGACATGCTGCAGGTGGATTGGACACTCTAAATTGGGCCTAGGTATGAGTGTGTGCATGTTTGTGCCTTCTGTGGAAGGTTGGGCTGGCAACTCGACACCGTAAAACTCCACTGCCAATCATGAGCGGACAAGTTGATCCGCTGTGGCGACCCCTCACCGGGAAAAAGCCGAAAGAAGAAGAACCCAGGACAAATGGGTCTTAAACATAGTGTCACAAGACTACAAGTTTCACTTCCATACCCTGCCAAGGGCAAACAGTTGGCCAGACCTGCCAAAACATCAATGGGCAGAGGCACAAAAACAAGTCTCATCCCTCATGGACATGAGGGCCATTCAGCAAGTACCAGAGCAAGAGCAGGGACAAGGATTCTATTCAAGACTGTTCTTGGTATCCAGAAAAGACAAAGCCTGGAGACCAATACTGGACCTATCTATTCTAAACACATATCTGGATATTCCAAAATTCAAAATGTTGACTCTACAGCAGCTTCTGCCCATGTTGGGCAAGAAGGCTTGGCTTGTGACTTTAGATCTAAAAGAGGCTTACCTGCATGTCCCAATCAGACAAACATGCAGAAGATACCTCAGATTCAAAGCTGGCTCAATGCACTGCCAATTCTCTGCACTGCCCTTTGGCTTATCTACTGCGCCCAGGGTCTTCACAAAGTGCCTGGCACCAGTAATTGCATACCGCAGACAAAGAGAAATACAAATATATCCTTACTTGGACAACTGCCTCATTCAAGCAGAGAACAGGGACATTCTACTACAGCATCTGGCGTTTGTAAAGAGATTACTACCATGCCTAGGGTACACAGTCAACGAACAGAAATCAAAACTAGTACCCTCTCGAGATAATATTCCTGGGTGCAAGCTTAAATACAACTGCCCAGATGGCTTATCTCACGCCAGACAGACAAATCAACTGACTACCTATTTCAAACTGTTGGCAACAAAAGCCCAGTTATCTGCAAGAAAGATTCTGCAGGCTTTGGGCTTCATGGCATCCTGCATTCTACTAATTCCATATGCAAGACTGCATATGAGGAAACTTCAGTGGTACCTAAAAAGTGTTTGGACTCAACATTGCCACAGCCTGGAAACAATAGTTAGTCTCATTCCCTGCCTGCAACAGGAGTTTTGATGGTGGGCAAAGGCCTGTCACCAGAACAAGGGACAGCCATTCACTCTACCCCCAGCCACACAGACATTAACAACGGATGCATCGGATTATGCCTGGGGAGCCCACGTGGCAGGAAGATGTATTCAAGGCACATGGTCCGCAAACCAAATGCATCTACATATATATCAAAAAGAGATGCTAGCTGTTCAAAATGCCCTGACAGCCTTCAAGGACCTACTTCATCCGGGACAACTACTGATAAAGACAGACAATACCATGGTCATGTGGTATATAAACAAGCAGGGAGGCACTCATTCTTACACCCTTTGCAGACTAGCCATGACTTTGTGGGACACAGCATTGACTTGCCAAATACATCTGCAGGCACAATTCCTGCCAGGAAAGATAAATACTCTGGCAGACGAACTAAGCAGAAACCTCATGGATCCCCACGAGTGGAAGTTGGATCCACAAGTCTTCAGCATGGTAACAAGAAAGTGGGGATGGCCCGGACATAGATCTATTTGCCTCACCTCACAACTGCCAACTAAAGAGATTCTGCACAAGGACTTATCATAGACAAGCATGGAAAGTGGATGCGCTATCTTTCAGCTGGAAAAACTTAACAGTATATGCCATTCCTCCTCTGCCTGTCCTCCCCAAGGTACTCCTGAAGGTCAGACAGGAGAAGTCAAAAATGATACTGATTGCCCCAGACTGGCCACGCCAGTACTGGTATCCAATCCTAAGGAACTTGTCTCAGTGCCCAGCCCTGGACCTTACCTCAAGTGCCTCATCTACTGTCCCAGCAGAACAATCAGACCCTGCACAGCCAACTCAAGACCTTAAATCTGACAGCATGGCAGATAATGTAGTCATACAAAACACACCTCTCACTAAAGCGGTGATGGATGTCATTTTGGAGGCCAGGAGGCCTAGTACTAGAAAATCCTATGCTAGAAAATGGAAGAGATTCTGAGCTTGGAACCAGGCACAAGGAATTGATACAGCTCTACCAAATATTCCTCAGATTTTGCAATACTTGACTGAGATGCTGGACAAAGGCCTATCCTTTCCATCTATAAAAATTCATGCCTCTGCCATTTTGGCTCATTACAATACAGAGCCCACCAATCTTTTCTCATCCTTTATTAAGGCAGTACCTCAGAGGGGCCAAAAATTTAAGGCCTCCAAGGAGATCACCAATACCTGCATGGGACCTCAATTATGTCTTGGAAAAACTCACCCTGCCCCCTTTTGAGCCAGCCGCTGCAGCTGATATAAAGTTTTTATCTTGGAAAACAGCTCTGCTCCTATCAATAATTTCTGCAAGACGAGTCTCAGAACTACAGGCACTCATGGCTGTGGAAGTTTTTATCATTTTTTATCCAGACAGGGTTTCTCTGAGGACAAACCCGACATTTATGCCTAAGGTAGTGTCCATTGTGGCCCTTAACCAAACTATTCATCTGCCTACCTTTTATCTAAACCCACAGAATAAGGGGGAGAGAATTCTGCATTCTATGGACATACACAGACAGCTACGCTTCTGTTTGAACAGAACCAAAGCTTTCAGAAAGACAGAGCAATTACTAGTGGCATATGCTACAGGATCACAAGGAAAGGCTATCTCAAAGCAGACTATTTCAAAGTGGATAGGCCACTGCATTCGTTTCTGCTTTTCACAACATGGCAAGCCAGTGCCAAAGGGCATTAGGCCACATTCAACCAGAGCAGCAGCCACTTCAGCAGCCTTCCTCAGGGGAGTACCAAACAAAGACATTTTAGAGGCTGCTACTTGGAGTTCAGTGCACACCTTCACAAAGCACTATCACTTACCACTCTACTCTAAATCCAGGGCAGGCTTTGCCACTGCAGTTCTACAGGGCCTAATAGCCGCTCCTAATGCTATTTAGCTCCAGCCTCCGAACCTTAGCTTTGGGATTCAACCCAATTGTATTGACTGCAACAGTGAAACACGAAGAACATAGTACAGTTGTGTACATTTAACATAAATGTAAATGTTCGAGTGTATTCACTGTTGCAGTCCAGATGTCCTTCAAGAATGCAACTGCAGTCATAACATGTGGGTTGTCCTGCCTCAGGCAGCCCTCGGTCGGCCGGATTCCAAAGTCTGGGTCCGACGTCGGCTGATGTCGCATTTCTCTCCGACGTCAGAGCGGCTGGAGTACATAAGCATCAGCCGACGCCATTTTCTTCAGTCTTTCTTGCCGCGCGGTGCCCGAAGCAGAAGCAGTTCGCAAGTGCCAGTCGGTCAGCTCCTGTATTCTACGATACCGAAGTCATCAAAAAAGCTAAGTACCCCATTGGGGACCTTTTCTTGCCTCAGCCGATGTCAGAAATTACTGAAAAAGTTAACAATTGTCTTTTTTGTGGTAAACAAATACCTCATTAGGATTTCCACTCTTACTGCCTCCCTTGCCTGGGCCCAGACCACGACGTCTCGGCCTGTGTAGCCTGTGCTCGCTTTAACAAGCGCACTCTCAGGCGCCGGGCGGAGTTCGCTGAAGATTTTTTCAGCGATAAATTTGCTTACACCATGCCGTCGGATCTTCCGACATCGCAAACTCCCAAAAAGCGAAAAGACCGGGACTGACATCCTCGGCCTGCGTCTACCACCGACTCCACGCCAAAACCTAGCGCGAGTGCTCCGGTTCCCTCTGAGACTGTCTCTCCACCACTCCGAACCGAAGACACCGCGTACCGGCGACTCGATTCCAGACATTACTCCGACGCCAGTTATAGACTTTCCTCCGGATACCGAAACCGAGGAAATGCCCGAGACCATTGCTGTAGACAAGGTCACTCCTGCACGTGGAGCTGCCAGGCCTCCTATGGCCATGTCTATTAAGGCCTACACTAGGGCTAAGGCAGCCAGCAAAACAAAGCATATTACTTCCAAATCCTTACCTCAACCGACTCCGGAGACACAAATTATGTCCATGGCTGCTGATTTAATTTCCATGATTAGAGGTTCACAGGCCCATCCTGAGAGAGCATCCCAGCCTCCTCCTGATAAAGGCCCGGGTTGAACCCTCTGACCCTTCTCCTTCAGATGAAGACTCTGAGGGCTCTGTCCACTCTGATAGCCAGGAAGAGCTCTTCCAGACCTATGAGGACTCGGATGCAGAAGATTCCATACCTTGGCCTCCCTCCTGAGGATATTTCTTTTGGGGAAGTTCTGCACACCATGAGGGAACATTTCAAGTGGCAGGGTCAGGAATATTCTGATTCTAGGAAACGCCTTAGGACTTTCCTTAAGAAGCCTCAGCACAGGCCCTTAGCTATTCCTCCTGTACTTGATGTTCTGGATGATTTGTATTCTGACTCTAGTGCTACCCCTGATTCTCTTCCTCCTGCAACAGCCAAGCCAGACAGGTATTACAGGGTCCCAGAAACTCATTCCCATTTATTCAGGGCCCATACTGCTGATTTGGAAACTATTTCACAGGGGCCTAAAGGAGTTTCAGCCTCCACCTCAAAAAATCCTTTGCCCTCCAACAGGGAAGCAAGGTCATTAGAGAGATGGGGTAAAAAGGTTTACACATCCACTACCTTATCTATGAGAGCTTTAAATTGCCTTTTTCATATGTTCCAATATCAGGATTATCTCTTAGAAGATTTACAAAAAACATTAGCTTCTCCTGATCCTTTAGACAGGAAGACTTTGCAGGAAGCTGTACATAACACTCAGCAAGTAAGCAATCACTTCCTGCAGTGTGGATATGATGCACTGGAAGCTTCATGTAGGGCAGCTATGACAGGGGCAGTGATGCGTAGACATGCTTGGTTAAAAGATCAACCTCTACCAGATCATGTAAAAGCAAAACTTCTGGATGCACCTTTGGAAAAGAACAAGCTTTTGGTGCAAATGCTAAGGATGTGTTAAAGACCATCGAAGAAAAAGCAAAATCAGTTCAGACTGTGAAAGATTTCCTCCAGGTTCAACCCCCCAGATTCAGTAGGAATTGGCCTGCAAAAAACTGGTCCTTTCCTAATCCAGAAAAGTTTCAAAGGGGTAAGAACAGACGTGGCCGAGGAAGAGGCCAATACAGAGGCCCTTACAGGGGACGACAATGGCAGCCAGGAAACCAAAGAAGTGACGCAGGCGTTTCACCTGCCCAACAACCACAAACTCAATGACTTTCCTCTACTACCGCCTACCAGGGAACAACTAGAAGCTCCCTTGGGCGGGAAATTATCTCTGTTTGCAGAAAACTGGCACAGACTGACAAAGGGCAGATGGATTTTGGACATTATAGACCGAGGGTACAGGTTTCATTTTCATACCTTACCAAGAAAACAAGGCATGCCAAACCTACCACAACATCAAAGGGCAGAGGCTATCAAGCAAATCACTCTGCTGACTCGAATGAAAGCAATAGAAAGAGTTCCACAACAAGAACAAGAACAGGGGTTTTACTCAAGACTGTTCCTTGTTCCAAGAAAAGAATCTCAATGGAGACCAATACTGGACTTGTCCGCATTAAACACCTTTCTCATAGTACCAAAGTTCAAAATGCTGACTCTACAGCAACTCCTTCCCATGCTGGGCAAGGAGTCGTGGCTGATTACTCTGGACCTCAAGGAGGCATACCTGCATGTCCCTATCAGACACAGCTGCAGAAGATACCTCAGATTTCTTGCAGGGCCAGAGCATTATCAATTCTCAGCATTGCCATTTGGCTTATCTACTGCCCAGAGTATTTACAAAATTCCTGGCTTCAGTAATTGCTCATTGCAGGCTCCAGGGTATACAAATTTACCCATTACCTGGACGACTGCCTCATACAAGCGGACGACAAATTGATGTTGACAAAAACCTGGATTATGTCATACGATTACTTCAAGCTCTGGGATACACAGTCAACTTCCAAAAGTCAAGACTGCAGCCATCCCAGCAAATAATCTTCTTAGGAGCCAAACTAGACACAGCCTCTCAGATGGCTTACCTGACAGAAGACAAGCAAGAGAAGTTAACTCAATACTTCAAAGGTTTAGCAAAACTCACCCAGATGACTGCAAGGAGATTCCTACAGGCCCTGGGTTACATGGCATCCTGCATTCTACTGGTTCCATTAGCAAAACTACACATGAGAAAGCTTCAATGGTACCTAAAAAGCATTTGGTCTCAACACAGCAACAACTTGGAGACAATCATGCCACTCATTCCATGCCTACAAAAGGAATTCCTATGGTGGGCCTCGGTGAGCCAGGAAAACACAGGTATGTCATTCAAAAAACCACAGATAACACAGACCATGACTACAGACGCCTCAGACCTTGGATAGGGCACATGGAAGGCAGGTGTATACAAGGACAATGGTCTCCAAAGGAAACACATCTGCATATAAACCAAAAGGAAATGCTGGCAGTAATGCATGCCATCGAGGCTTTTCAACACCAACTCCAGCAAGGCCATTTAATGATACGGACAGACAACACCACTGTGATGTGGTACATAAACAAGCAGGGGGGCACCCACTCTTACCCCCTTTGCAGACTGACAATGCAGCTTTGGGAGAAATCACCGAGTCTAAACATCCAGTTACAATCCCAGTTTGTTCCAGGAAAAGACAATGTGTTGGCGGACAGCCTAAGCAGGAATTTCACAGATCCACACGAGTGGAGGTTACATCCGAAGGCTTTCAGACAACTCACTTCAACATGGGGCAAGCCAGAAGTGGACCTATTTGCCTCTCACCTCAACCATCTTCTACCAAAATTTTGCACAAGGACATACCATCCAAAGGCTTGGAAAATAGATGCCCTTTCATTCAACTGGAGCTCCCTAGCAATCTATGCATTCCCACCTCTGCCACTGATGACCTCAGTATTACTAAAGATCAAAGCAGAGAAGCCCAAGGGAATCATAATAGCTCGGATTGGCCAAGACAACACTGGTACCCACTACTACGGAGCATATGTCACACCAGGAGGTGGGCCCTCCCTCAGTGGCCTCTACTTTTGACTCAACACAATTTCGAAACACTGCATCCAAACCTTCAGACACTGCAGCTAACAGCCTGGGAGATCCCATAAATAACTTCAGCTTATCTCTCTCCAAGGAAGTTCAGCGGATACTAACAGAGGCTCGAAGACCATCCACCAGAAAGGTTTACTTAGCAAAGTGGAAAAGATTCAGCAATTGGAATACCAGCAAGGGACATGATGCATCATTACTGAACATCCCACTTATCTTGGAATATTTGGCAGATATTTTACAGAGCGGCCTCTCATATTCTTCAATAAAGATACATGCATCTGCTATTTCAGCTAGATACAACACTGATCCTCCTGTTTTCTCTCACCCCTTACTAAGACAATTCCTCAGTGGAATCAAGAACATTAAGCCACCAAGAAAGTCCCCAGTGCCAGCCTGGGACCTCAATTTTGTCTTAGAAAAACTGACTCTACTTCCTTTTGAGCCAGCAGCTTCAGTTGACTTGCAATTTCTCTCATGGAAGACAGCTTTCCTGTTGGCAATTACCTCAGCAAGAAGGGTTTCGGAGCTACAGGCCCTAATGGCAGTACCACCCTTTATTATTTTCTACAGAGACAGGGTTTCATTAAGGACCTACCCTACTTTTATGCCAAAGGTGGTATCTAGGGTTTCTCTAAATCAAGCCATTCATCTGCCTGCTTTCTTCCCCAATCCTGAGAATAAGGGGGAAAGACTTTTGCATACCTTGGACATTCATAGACAACTTCGATACTACCTGGACAGAACCAAGGCCAGTAGGAAGTCTGAACAGCTTTTTGTAGCTTACGCCCCTGCGGTCCAAGGAAAAGCAATTTCAGAACAGACTATTTCTAAATGGATTGGACATTGCATCAGATTCTGTTATTCCTTTCATGGAAAGACTGTTCCAGCCTATGTCAGACCACATTCCACCAGAGCTACAGCCACCTCTACAGCATTTTTAAGAGGGGTGCCTACCAAGGACATTCTAGAAGCTGCTACATGGAGCTCCGTGCATACATTCTCCAAACACTACAATCTCCCTCTATATTCCAGATCCAGAGCAGGCTTTGCTTCGGCAGTCCTGCAGGGTTTGATTGCCACACCATCTCTTTCCTAGAGCATACCTTCTCCCCCAGCTAAGCTATGGTATTCTACCCACATGTTATGACTGCAGTTGCATTCTTGAAGGACATAGTACAGTTTTGTACCTACCATAAATGTAGATGTCCGATAGACATGCAACTGCAGTCGGGTTTTCCCTCCCTCCATACCCCTCTATGCCTAGGGTCCACTCCTATCCCTCTTTCTCTTAGCTGGGGATATCTGTTATGGTGTATTTGTTTTATTGCTCATGTATTTGTTTGGAATCCTGTTTTTGTCTTCCAAGTTGATTACAGCCTTCCTTGGAGGGCACCTGGCATCTCGGGCAAGAAACACTGAAGAAAATGGCGTCGGCTGATGCTTATGTACTCCAGCCGCTCTGACGTCGGAGAGAAATGCGACATCAGCCGACGTCGGACCCAGACTTTGGAATCCGGCCGACCGAGGGCTGCCTGAGGCAGGACAACCCACATGTTATGACTGCAGTTGCATGTCTATCGGACATCTACATTTATGGTAGGTACAAAACTGTACTGTTTCCCTCCTGCCATCCCCCATTTCTTTGCTGGAACTTATCTATACTTCTCTATTCTATACAACCTATGTGGTGTATTTGCATGTAGATGAAGGCAAAATATATACTTTGGTGCAAGCATGTTTTATTGACATATTTTTAGCCTACCCTTTTGGGGGCACCTGACATCTGGGGTAAGAAAAACTGAAGAAAATGGCGTCAGCTGCATCTTTTATACCCCTGGCACACTGACGTCAGGGAAGAGGCGACAGCAACCGACGCCGGACCTAGACTTTGGAATTCAGGCCGACTGAGGGTAGCGTGCCAGCAGGATAACCCAGTTGTAATGACTGCAACAGTGAATACACTCGAACATCTACATTTATGGTAAGTGTACACAACTGTACTTTACTTGTAGTCCAGCAGACCATTGAGGAGACTAGCACACATTTCTGCTTTCCCCAAAGCACTGTCTGGTTAAGTGACTTGTTCAAGGTCATAGAGTACGCAAATGAGGGTTGAGGGAATCAAACCCTGTACCAAAGGAACTACAGCTCACAGCATTAACTTGCTGCACCAGCTGTCTTAAAACAGAAAGGGAAGGAGAAGATTCAAGCTCACACACTTGACCAGGAAACAGCAGCAGTAGTCTATTATGCTAATTTATAAGTTACAAGTGTAATAGTGGGATGTAGGGACCAAGTATTTATACAGACACACACGTATGTGACCCTTAGTTACAGCTTGCTCAGTCTCACAGTGGGCAGAGTGGTAAAAGGGTTCAAACCCTTTACTTTTGACTACAAGAACCACTACAATAATATCACACAGCCTTAAGTACCAGACAACTCCACATCATTTAAAGCCTTTACAGAACAGTAAGTGTTGCATTGGCATGCATTTTCTGAACAGTGGAAACTGTGAAACTAATGACTGGCATTACTAACTGGCTGTAATAATCAGTGGTTTATCAGAAAAAAAGTTAACAAGGGACAGGGCATAAGGATGAGGCAAAATCAGGGCAGTTTTGGAAAAGTGGAGGCATATAAGAGGCAGACTGCTGTAATTCACTTAAACAGTAACAGTTGTGAATCCGAATGTATTCTGTTAACATCAAAAACTGAAACTTTAGCTGCATTAATGACCGACTGTAAATGTTGTCTTAACCTTTAGTGATTTATCAGAAAAAAATAAGTGATTGAGTGTCTGGTAGTTAGTACAGATAATACAGTTAGCTGCTTCCTGTAGTAAGGATACTGTGCTTGACTCTTTATACCTCCAATTTCCTACTATGTAACTCTGAGCACACAACTTAATTAGAAAGTGTTCCTGGGACCTGTTGTCAAGATTGCAAGGTTTGATTCTTTGTACCTCCATTTGCCTACTGCATGACATTGTGCAAGTCTCTTAACCAGACAGTGCTTTCTACTTTCACCTGCTGGGCCACTCTGAGCAAGTTACTTAACCAGAAAATGCTCCTGAGATCTGTAGTCAAGGATGGAGGGTTTGATGCTTTCTACCTCTTTTTGCCTACTGTGTGAATCTGTGCAAGTCACATAACCAGATAGTGATGCTGGGACATGGTATAAATATCAATACATATTATGTGTACTTGAACAAGTACTGACTCTGGGCTAGTAACTGATCACCTCACCCTCATAATTCAGAAACACATCCCTTTCACCTGTCTAGATATTAAACCCACACAAACTCTCAAACTTGTACAAGCATGCTTTTATCTGCTACTGCTTCTACTTCTTTTACATCAGTCCTTGGAAAAGAGATGTTTTGTCATTTTTACTCAAGTCTCATTGTAGGCAAAAATCAGTTTTAAATTGTTTTGTTGGCTGCTTATGGGTCTCTCTGATGCTGTGGGCTCCAGGCAGCCGCTTGTTTCACCCACTGTTATAATGTGTCACTGACTTATTTTTTCACAAGGATAGTGTTTCCTTGAGAAGAAATCATTTTTATGCTAAAATGGTTTCAGAGTGTAACATGAGCCAATCTATTAATCTCTCTCTATTTTTCCAGAACCTAAAAACAAGGGAGAAAGAATATTACAGACTCTGGATATCCACTCACAGCCCAGATGTGCTTGGACAGATCTAAATCCTTCAAGAAATGCTCTCTAGGAAGGGCTGAGGCAGACTGGTGTCAGAGCCAAGAACTAAAACTAAGTGCCAAGAAATGCATAATGGTATCTTTCGGGAAGTCATCCACCCCCTGGTAACTATCATATTGACAACACACCCCTTAGAGTTGACCCAGTAGTCAGAGACTTAGGGACACAACAGACAGTAATCTGTCCTTTGACCATCACTTGTCTACAGTAGTGAGGAAACCCTTCTATTTGTCCTACGGGGTTCCACCTGTGTCCCTCATTTGACTGTGTTGTGCAACTTATGACCAAAGTATGGCATCTAGGTCCAAGGAAATCATTGTTGCATGGTATTTGGCATTCATCAGACCTATCATTGAGTGCAATGCCCCATTTGTTATGTACCTAACCAGGCATATCCAACAATTGGAACATTCACAGAGGTTCCACACTAAAAGAATACAGGGAGTAAGTAACATTTCTTAGGCAGACCGCCTCAAGGTCCAGTCTTTGTATTCTGTCTCCTACAGGCTGTTGAGGGGGATCTATGCCTGGCATATAGGGGATTGTCAAACCCCTCTCTGGTGGACCTCCTGCATATCTGCAAAACAAACAGCACCAGAATAACCTGTTCTAAAGACTTAAACCTTGCCTTGATGTAAATAGAACCTGCTGGAGAGACAGGTATGTATCCCAGAGACTACCTGTCTTTGGAACAGGCTACCCATCCATGTGAAGCAGAGTTCCTCCCTAACCCAGTTCAAGTGCAGTTTGGACAGTTGGATGGGGAACAGGAAATTCATCCCTGGTTTGGCACCTATGTCTCTAATGGATACAGCCTATAAATGGTTCGTCTCCCAGGCCCCTGCTTGTAAATGTTTCATCTCCCAAATACCTGTTTACCCTTATCAAGGGTACCAGAACTTCTCAAAGATTCGGGATTCATGGCTAGGCTTAAAAAGGCTGTTGTGGTCGTAAGCCTAGTAAACACCTATGAACCTGTTGCAAACTAGATTCCTTTTCCATGTTTATAACCAGCTTTTCTAGGACCATTCTCCAGGGATCCTGGATTCTTGAACTCTTTCCTCCTCCCTATATGTTCGTAAACAAGCTAACCAAATAGCTTAGGCTATTGCAATTGTGATTCTGTTGAACATGGTACAGTTGTGTAATTTACCATAAGAAAAGGTGTTCTAATAGATCAGTGTTGCAGGTGCCATCCTCTCCCACCACCCCTTTGTTGCTTGTGATATAGTGCTAAGGTGTTAATGTATATACCCTTGTGTATATAATTGTTAGTGTTGCTTTACATGCAGTTGCCATCCTTTCCCCTTTGTTTGCTTGTGATCTAGTGCTAAGGTGTTAATGTATACACCCTTGTGTATATAATTGTTAGTGTTGCTTTACATTCCTAGCATTTTTCTTTCAGGACTGTCGCCTCACTTGTTTAGACAGGAATTGTTTGGTGCCCAAACTGCCTTTTTGTCTGACACTGTTTGAGCCCTTGGCAGATAAGGCACATAGAATGTGTAGTGAAGCTTTGAAAGATGGCCAGCGGTGATATCCTGGGCAGGTATAACCCCCAAATAGCTTAGGCTAGTACAGCAGTGAACATCTGCTGTTAAGGTAAGCTTACTTATAACTGTAGTTTACATCCAATATTTTTACTTCATCTTCCCCTATTAAAACCCCTAACCCTGAATGTGCCTCATTTCCAACTGTACATATAACCTTCCTCCCCAATACTGTTCCCTTTGCCCTTTTACTTCATTGTGGGCCCGGTTTCTTTCACTTTCTTCCTCATTTACATCAGCCATTTCACTTTATTCCTGAATATTGTTTTATTCGGTTTACCTTTAAAATGATGAAGTGCACATCTGCGACGGTTAGATGTGCGAAAGGATGTTTGCAAAAGTTCATATTAACGAACCAGAAATTGGCAAACTCACAAAAGAATGAATGCCAGTGTGTATTCGCTCATGTGAATTTGGCATTCTGAGTGGGGTCGGGACATGTACCCCTTTCCTCACTGTCTTGCAATCTCGGAGTTAGTGTAAAATTAGCAGGGGGGTGTGCGGGGACTTCAGAAATTACGGATGTTTTGAAGAAAGTCTACATTCCCGGAGTGTCAACTTTCTTTGGGTAGCGGATTCGGTCTTTTAAGGATTCGACGGTGAAGTTTCCGACATTACGAGTTGGGTGTATGAAGAGTCACACACGTGTGTTGCGACATTTTAAAGGGAAACTGTTTTATTCGTATTGTCTTTCTTCCCTTTCAGTTTCTTGATGTATCCTTTTTCTTGCACCGGGCATTTGAACCAGAAATGACCAAACTTATTCCCTCTCTGCAGGATTGTTTAGTTTGAGCAGTATGGCCTCTACAGGATTGTTTAGTTTGAGCAGTATGGCCTCTACAGGATTGTTTAGTTTGAGCAGTATGGCCTCTACAGAATTGCTTAGTTTGAGCAGTATGGCATTGATCTCCAGCTTGCTCACATCTTCTTTTTGTGCATTCCTGAACTAAATGTGTTTCTTTTCCATCGTAAAAACAAGCCTTGAGTTGGCCTCGCTACCTAACAGTTGCTATTTTCCCATTCACGATTATTTTTGAAGTATGCTGTAATTTTCCATGTTGCACATTCAATATAATCCACACTTGCCAACCTTCTGTCCATTCATTTCTGTTGTCAAAAAACCTTAAGTTCCTTCACTTCTGATTTTCTTAATTGCAGTCAATTTTTTTAACTGCATACCAACATTCTGAAAAATGAAGCCCTTCCAGGTTGTCATTTCTTATATTTGACTCAAGCCTTTCTGCACCTGAAAATGTCTCAAAAATTACTTCACAAAAGTCGGTGTGTCAGCAGTCTTATGTCTTTAAGTAAACTATAATGACAACTCCAATATTGTCCATAATATCATTCCTGTCAATAGAATCCCTGTTTTTCTTCTGAGTCTAATCACTAGTTTTATTTTTTTGAACTGCTGCCCTTCTGCTCCTTGTTTCCCATTGGATAATGCTTCTTCCTTGACCTTCTAACACTTGCATACAATATTTTCTTCATTATTTCATATGTACTACTCTGCTGAACTTGCTTTTGTGCTGTCAGCCGGTTCTGCATTACGTTTGATACCACATTATCGGCTTCATCATCAAACTGCTGCTGTAGCACTCAGTCCATTACAACACTCCAACTTGGCCTCCTTCCTTCATTAAGTATTCCAGTACCTCTGCATCCAGACCTCCCCTGTCCAGCTCCATAACAAGAATCTTATCTCTCTGTTCTTCTCTCTCCAGCTATGTTTACTCCTTCCACCACTTTGAAAGTCTTGGAGTACCCGCGACAGCCCACCAACCCCACTTATTGCTTGAAAAGAGTAGGAAGTTCCTCCGATGCTTTGACCAAATTTTCTCTATTCATTATATGAATATCACCTAGGGTCTCCGTTGAGAAGAGGCCACTGGCTTAGTGGAACTATCCCGGTCAACAAGGCTGAAACAAAATGAATAAAAGTTTTATTTGTAAATTATAGATTCCTGGCAAGCTTCCCAGTGTAAGTAAATCAACGTACTCATGCAGGCTATTATTATTTTGGCTTTGCACACTGTCTCTCTACCAGGCTGACTCCTGTAAACATGCAGTCGTTTTTTTTCCCTCCTTTGAAGCTTTCCCATTCCTAACATCTTAAGTAGCACATGACCTAAAATGTTAAGAAACGTTATTTCTTTAAGAGCAACAGTTTAAAACAGAAACTTGTATTTTTTTTTAAGTTTTGTACTTCATCAATTTTTTACTTGTTGTCACCTGGTGGCTAGGACAGGTTAAGTATTTTCCAGTCCCAGCTCTTGAAATTTGCTTTCTGACAAGGTATTAGTACACCTCTTTCTACTTAAAATTGTACTGTCTCCCCATTAATTCTCTGTATTTCTTTCCATCAGCTTGTCTGTTTTACTGATTCAGACTGACTCTCTTCACTTCCACATTAACAAATGGGTGGTTCCTTTTCATGTTTCCGTTCAACAGTATACTTTGATCATATGCACACACAAATCCTGGGAACATATACCAAGCAGAAACTTGCTGTAGCAAATAATTCTTTAATAAAAAATATTCTCCACAAGCAAGTCTTGTAGGATAAAACGCAACTTTATTACGAAAATGCAGTAGGTGAGCGCTTTCATGGGACTACCTCCCACTTCATCAGACCATTACAATAAAAGTACTATCCACCTATTTATAAGGCAAGTCAAATTGGTAATACTAATTAAGTAATAATTACCCATTCATTTTAGAGATATTCAACTCTACATAAATCACTTGCATTATTTCTGTTCAAACATTACTAATATAAAAAAGCACATATACAGTAATATATAAAAATGTAAAAAAAAATACATATAAAATAGTAAAATCCTTTAACTATTTCAAATATTATGCTTCAATTTTCATCCTAAATATGCACCATTCTGTTTTGAACTTCATAACTTTCATTTTAACATACATAGTTTATGCTGCTGCTAACATAATTCTTATTCATAGTAGGTCTCATTAACGTAAAGACCTGTTCTTTAGTATAGGCATTAATGGTATCCTGTCATTTAGTCCCTTACCTCTGTTGCCTCTTAACCTAACTGTCCACCTTACTTCTGAAGTTTCTGTTTTGTTAATTATATCTCCCCCTCTATCATTTTCACTAACCACTTCAATGGCCATAAATCTAAAATTATGTGTGGAAGCCATTTTCAACACGTTTAGCCAAAGCATTAGTTTTGTCTAGATTCCTGATGCTTAGTAAATGTTCTCTTATCCTTGTTTTAAATTCCTTATTTGTCTTACCTGTATAATAAGATGAACACACATTACAGATAGCTAAATATACTGTATTTTGAGTATTACAAGTGGCCGTAACTTTAAATGTAAACTCTATTCCTGTATTGGGGTGTTTAAATTTATTGCTGTGATCTATCCATTTACATTGGTTACACTTAACACATGATATTGTTCCTACGTGTTCTTTTACTTTCTTCTCTGTACTAGCATAACAAAAGATGTCTTTTTAGTGACTTCTTATTTCTGTAGCAAAATACTGGTTCTTCTCCAACTAACTCTCTTACATGCGGGTCACTTGTAAGTACAGGCCAGTGTTTCCTCACAATATCTTTCATAATCCTAACATCAGACATATAGTCCGTAACTATTTTAACTTTATCTGAGTGGGATGTTTCCATATTTTTCACCATGTGACTCTCTCCTTGTGAAAAATAGGGTTTGCCCTTTGTGGGCCTCAGTCTTAACTTCTGTCATTACTTCTTGTATTTCATTATCATTATAACTTCTTTTTAAGAATTTCCCACTCAAATCTTCTATCTCATTTTCAAATATTGTTTCTATAGCTGTTAATCTTGAAATTCTAATATGTTGGGGGTGCATACTTCCTCTATGTATGTGTTCTTATAGCACTCCTTTCTATATACTTGGGATGAGAAACTCCCTTATGGATACCTGTTCACCATTACATCAAGGAAGGTGATGTTACTTTCTGAATAACTCATCTCAAATCTTAAAAAGCTAGTGCTCTCATTCAAACTCTTATGGAAACACATTAGCTCTGACTCTGCACCCTGTCATAACAAGAAGAGGTCATCTATAAAGTGTCTATAAAATGTAATTTGTTGCCACTTCTCAAATACTATCCACTTCCTTTCCCAGTTGGCCATTACTATATTTGCGTAACTGTTCGCACTTGAAGTGTCCATGGCTACACCTTCTTTTTGTCTATAGGTTTTATGACTAAATATCATTATATTATTCTCTAGTACTTGTTCCATTAATAAGCATATAAGTTCTACTCTACCAGCTGTGTATGTTCCATCTAACGTTCGGTATTCACGTAACATCTCTACACCCAATAGGGAATTAACATCCAATGTAACCATTAACAGTGTTTCACCGGTCCTTGACAAAACTTCAGTGTGTCTAAATAACTCGGTTAGGAATTGCTTAGTGTCTGTTAGAATCGCTTCATTTTTATTAACTATGGGCCTTAACATTTTCTCTATATAAATAGATATGGGTTCCGTTATCCATCCCCTCCCTGAGACAGTGGGCCTTAAGGGGGGATGTATTGGATCCTTGTGGATTTTCGGAGTAACCTTGTATTATAGGAATTAGTGGCTTCTCTACCAAAAAATAGTTATATTGTTCTTTCGTAATTCGTTGCTCTAATAAACAATCATATAAATGTATTTGAAGTCCATACTTGATATTTTCTACATCAACAGCATTAACACGTTCATAAACCTTTTCATTTTGCAATAAACTCAACATCTGTGAGTCATACTATAGTCTGTCCATTATAACAGTAGGGCCTCCTTTGTCAGCTGCTCTTATCGCTATGGATGTATCATTCTTTAACAGTTGTAATGCCTTATTTTCCTCTCTAGATAAATTATATCTCTTACATTTACTTTTATTCACATATAATTTTTCATATAATTCTTGCTCACATAAACTATTAAAAACTTCTACAACTGGATTATTTGGGGGAATATATGTACTAGGTATTTTCAAAATAGATTTGTCATGCAGATTCTTTACCAAACAACAATTTCAGTTCTACATTTCTTGTAAATTTCTTAATGTCCGAAATATTGTTAATTACCTCTGTCCCCTAGGTGGGAATAAAAGATAAACCCTTCCCCAAAAGTTCCTTTTCATGAACTGTCAATATTCTGGATGACATGTTCTATACCAATTTACCCGCTTCCATTAATTGTGCCATTGGCGCTTCGCATTGCGGGTTTCTGATCGATCCTGGAAACCTTTACTCTTCACTCGGCCCCTGCTCTGAGACTTTATAAGTTTTGCCAAAACTAACAATATTTATATAAAAATAAAATATACAATCTATTTTGAAAAAAACCCTTTGCACAAAGGTGGAGTGTTCACCGATCTAGGAAATTATAGACCCATCAGCCTAACTAGCCTGATCTGCAAGGCCATGGAACAGATTATCATGGACCTCCTCAACAGCCTCTAAACACTCGATCCCACACAGTTTGTTTTTTGTCAAGGGGAGGTCATGCCTATTAAATTAGGTTGAATTCTTTGAGACAGTCACCAAAGCTATGGATGAGAAGATTGCACACCGCCCACCTTGACCTGGTCAAAGCCTTCGATACTATTCCCCACTCAGGTATAATAAATAAACTCTCTCAACTAGGCATCAATCCTTATGTTACCATATGGGTAACAAACTGCCTCACTGATAGACCCCACCTAGTCAAAATAGGGTAGCCACCCCAAGCAGTAGACCTGTAACAAGCGGTGTATCCCAGTAATCCGTCTTGGGGCGGCTCTTGTTTGGGATATAGGTGCTGACTAGTTGGAACATGGGGTAAATTCTTGGCTAGGCTTGCAAGGACCTTAGGGCCAGTAGCCTAGTAATTTCCTATGAAAATAGCTCCTCCATCTATCCAGATAAAAATAGCACAATTCTCCTTATATTCAACATTGAGCTGTGTCTTGCTTATCAAGTCATGAAAGCGTCAGTACTGTTTGGCTTCTTGTTTCTTCACAAAACCAGTGCCTCTGCAAATAACCACACTAGGGATCCCTAGGTATACTAGTAAAAACACAAAACACTCTGGAGAGGTCACTTCCTAACTAAAAGTATTACCAGCCTGTGGAATAAATTACCAGTACAGGTCAAACAAAATGTTACCATGGCTACTAGTCTTGTTAACTGGTTGGGTAGACATAAATTTACCTCAGGGTTATTGTATGTGACCTTGATTAGTTTAGGAGATGAGCATTGTTGACCCCTCAAAATATATGGCAAGAACTTTCAGGCATCTGTGCTTATAGGTGAATGTCTCGTCGTGTTATGATTCCTTTATTATTGTTCCTGTGCCAGCAGTGTACTGTAGTCCTTATTCAGCTGGTATGTATGAGTGGTGTACGCTTAGTAGGTACTGGTCCTTATTCAGCTGGTATGTGTGGGTGGTGTATACTTAGTGTAGGTATTCGTCCTTATTCAGCTGATATGTGTGAGTGGTGTGCACTTAGTAGGTACTGGTCCTTATTCAGCTGGTATGTGTGAGTGGTGTGCATTTAGAGGGTCATCATCATCATCTTCTTTCGGCTGTTCCCGTTAGGGGTCGCCACAGCAGATCACCTGTTTCCATTTCTTCCTGTCCTCTGCATCATGCTCTGTCACACCAACCACCTGCATGTCCTCTCTCACCACATCCATAAACCTTATCTTAGACCTTCCTCTTTTCCTGTTACCTGGCAGCTTCATCCTTAGCATCTTTTTCCCAATATACTCAGCATCCCACCTCAGCACATGTCCAAACCAACGTAATTGTGCCTCTCTGGCTTTGTCTCCAAACCTTCCAACCTGGGCTGACCCTCTAATATACTTATTCCTAATCCTGTCCACCTTCGTCACACCCAGTGCAAATTTTAACATATTTAATTCTGCCACATCCAGCTCATACTCCTGCCTTTTTGTCAATGCCACTGTCTCCAACCCATATAACATAGCTGGTCTCACTACCCTCTTGTAGACCTTCCCTTTCACTCTTACAGGTACTCGTCTGTCACAAATCACTCCTGACACTCTTCTCCACCCACTCCATCCTGCCTGTACTCTCTTCTTCACCTCTCTTCCACATTCACCGTTACTCTGAACTATAGACCCCAAGTATTTAAACTCATCCACCTTCGCCACCTCTACTCCTTGCATCCTCACCATTCCTCTATCCTCCCTCTCATTCACACACATATATTCTGTCTTAGTCCTGCTGACCTTCATTCCTCTTCTCTTTAGAGCATATCTCCATCTCTCCAGGGTCTTCTCCACCTGTTCCCTACTCTCACTACAGATCACAATGTCATCTGCAAACATCATAGTCCGCGGGGACTCCTGTTTGATCTCGTCTGTCAACCTGTCCATCACCATTGCAAATAAGAAAGGGCTCAGAGCTGATCCTTGATGTAACCCCACCTCCACCTTAAACGCATCTGTCACTCCCACCGCAGACCTCACTGTTGTCACACTGCCCTCATACATATCCTGTACCACTCTTACATACTTTTCTGACACTCCTGACTTCCTCATACAATACCACAACTCCTCTCTAGGCACCCTGTCATATGCTTTCTCTAAGTCTACAAAAACACAATGCAACTCCTTCCGACATTCTCAGTACTTCTCCATCAACACTCTCAGAGCAAAGATCGCATCTGTAGTGCTCTTTCCTGGCATGAAACCATACTGCTGATCACTAATCATCACGTCCCTTCTTAACCTTGCTTCCACTACTTTCCCATAACTTCATGCTGTGACTGATCATTTTTATCCCTCTGTAGTTACTACAGCTCTGCACATCTCCCTTTTTATTAAAAATCGGTACCAAAACACTTTTTCTCCATTCCTCAGGCATCCTCTCACTTTCCAAGATTTCATTAAATGATCTGGTTAAAAACTCCACTGCCATTTCACCTAAACACCTCCATGCTTCCCACAGGTATGTCATCTGGGCCAACAGCCTTTCCATTCTTCATTCTCTTCATAGCTATCCTTACTTCCTCCTTGCTAATCCATTGTACTTCATGATTTACTATCCCTACATCATCCAGCCTTCTCTCCCTCTCATTCTCTTCATTCATCAACCCCTCAAAGTACTCTTTCCATCTCCTCAACACACTCTCCTCGCTTGTGAGTATGTTTCCCTCATTACCCTTTATCACCTTTACCTGCTGCACATCTTTCTTAGCTCGGTCCCTCTGTCTAGCCTAGGTGTGCATTTAAAGGGTACTGGTCCTTATTCAGCTGGTATGTAGAGTGATGTGCATTTAGTGGACAGTGGTCTTTATTCATCAGGTATGTGTGAGTGGTGTGCATTTAGCAGACAGTGGTCCTTATTCAGCTGGTATGTGTGACTGGTGTGCATTTACCGGGCACTCATCCTTATTCAGCTGGTATGTGTGAGTGGTGTGCATTTACCGGGCACTTTTCCTTATTCAGCTGGTATGTATGAGTGGTGTGCATTTAGCAGGCACTGGTCTTTATTCAGCTGGTATGTATGAGCGGTGTGCATTTAGCAGGCACTGGTCCTTATTCAGCTGGTATGTCAGAGTGGTGTGCAGTTAACGGGTACTGGTCTTTATTGAGCTGGCATATGTGAGTGGTACGCATTTAGCAGGTACTGGTCCTTATTCAGCAGGTGTGTGTGAGTGGTGTACATTTAGAGGACACTGGTTCTTATTCAGCAGGTGTGTGTGAGTGGTGCACATTTAGTGGGCACTGGTCATTATTCAGCAGGTTAGTTGTTGGGAGTGTGGCAGTGTGTATGTGTGCACTAGTTCTTATTCAGACCTGTTTACGCTCTGACTGACTATACATTTTGTAGATGTCCTTCAAGGATGCATCTGCAGTCCTTACAAATGGGTTGTCCTGTCGTCAGGCAGCCCTTCGGTCGGCCGGATTCCAAAGTCTGGGTCTGGCCTCGGCTGGTGTCGCACTTCACCCGACGTCATAGCTGCAGTTCTTCGGGTATAAAGGCATCAGCCGACGCCATTTTCCCCAGTCTTTCTTGCCGCGTGGCGCCCGAAGCAGAAGCTGTTCGCAAGTGCCGGTCGGTCAGATCCAGAGATTACTACTACCGAATACTACTTCGAAGACTTCTAAAAAGCTAAGTACCCCGTTGAGGACTCTTTCTTGCCTCAGCCGATGTCAGAAAAAGTGAATAACTGTTTAACTTGTGGGAAACAAATACCTCATAACGATTTCCACTCTTACTGCTTACCTTGTTTAGGCCCAGACCACGACGTAGCAGCTTGTTTAGCCTGTGCTTCTTTCAACCGAAGGACGCTTAGACGTCGGTCAGAGTTTGCTGAACAGTTTTTCGGCTCAGATTTCGCGTACATAATGCCGTCGGATCCTCCGACTTCACAAGTTGTTAAGAAACGCAAAGAAAAGGACCGACACTCGCGGTCCGCGGTTTCGGCCGAAACCGCGGTTAAGCAAACCGCGAGTATCTCGGTTTCGGCCGAAACCGAGCAAACGGTTCTAACTTCAGCCGAATCCATGACTACTACCGAGGCCCCTTCTAACCTGGTTGAATCGGCCTCTGAAATTCAACCTGCTACTGTGGTTTCACAAGAATTATCGGACACCATCCCTTTGGATGTTTCAACCCCTGCACGTGGTGCTGCTAGGCCGCCTGCAGCCATGTCCATAAAGGCCTTTGCCAGGGCTAAAGCAGCCAAAACTTCTAAGTCTGTGCCTGTTAAGCCCCCCTCTCACAGGCCCAGCTCCAGTTCCCAAATGCTTACTCTGGCAGAGGATTTCATCTCTTTAATAAGGGGATCCCAACCTCATCCAGACAGGGCCTCTCAACCACCTCCAGGAAAGAGACCTAGAGCAGTGCCCCCTGAGCCAGTGTCATCAGATGATTCTTCTGATGATTCAGAAAATACAGACCATCCAGAGGCTCCTTTTTCTCCTTATGAAGACTCCGATGCTGAGGAATCGATTCCTTCTGCCTCTCCACCAGAGGAATTTTCCTTTGGGGAAACCTTACATGCCATGAGGGAGCAATTTCAATGGCAGGGGCAAGATTTCTCAGATTCAAGGAAAAGGCTTAGGACTTTTTTGCATTTACCACAACATAGGCCTTTAGCTATACCTCCAGTTCTTCCTGTTGTAGATGATGCATTTAATGATGCCTGCACTGCTCCTGATACTTTGCCTCCAGCCCCTGCTAAGCCCGATAGGTTCTGCTACAAACTCTGTAAAGCATTGTTCTCCATACACTGAGATGCTGTTATTTGTAATTAATCTGGGCTGATGACTGGAAGGTTGCTGTCTGTAATCAAGTTTACATTTTTAGATTTTTTGTGTAAAATAAAGAAGAATTTTATTAGACAAATTGGGTGATTTAATTTTTTTTAGTTTTGCCCTTACTCGGCAGTATATTCTTAACTGGATAAAACCATTGGGTACAAGTGTCCTTTTTCATAGGTGACTCAGATACGCTGCCCTGTTAAGTGACTTACTCAGAGTTGCACATTTGGCAGGTAAATGTCGAGGACCTCAAACCTGGGATTGCTGCATAAAGATCATCAGCAGTTTTTGTACCATTAACTGCCTGAGCTAAACTACCAGACAAGGTTACATGTTTGAGCAGAAATTATGTTAATGATGCCTATTCTCATAGGTATGTAGAGACGATAAACAGTACTGACAGAAGAGCGCACTAGCCTAAAGTCACATGGCAGAGTGTACAGTGCCCTTTTCAGTAGTTTATTGATCCCGTAGGACTATTACTGATTATATTTTGTAATTACTAGAAATCTATTTTTCCCCTTGTCAGTATTTTTTATCTTTTGTGAATATATTGAATATTAAAAAATGTTAGCAGTCTGTTCTTCTCAAATAGGAATTACCTGTGAGCATCATGATTCCGAGCAGCAACTTTTAAAATACTTATCTGAAATTTGTCAGGTTTTGACAAAAAGCAGCTACAGAAGGGGAAAAAAAACCAAAGTATTTGTCAGAAAAATCTGAAATAACCTTTGTGTTGTCCAAATTGCGATGTCTAAAAATGCTGCTTTTTTTTCCTTGTTGCAGATGTCGGATGTGTTCCTTGACTTTCTTCTCCAAGTCAGACATGCAGATTCACTCCAAGTCGCACACAGAAACAAAACCCCACAAGTGCCCACACTGTTCGAAGACCTTTGCTAACAGCTCCTACCTGGCACAGCACATACGCATCCACTCAGGTGCCAAGCCTTACACCTGCAGCTACTGCCAGAAGTCCTTTCGCCAGCTCTCCCATCTCCAGCAGCACACACGGTAAGGCCTGCTTATCACCTGTTGGAAGACTTTTTTACAGGCTTCTCTAGTTTGTCTGATTTTTTGAGTTAGTATATGAGGGTATCCTACTGTTGATTTGTACCTTTACGTGGGCTTTCTTCCCTTTGAGAGTTAAGTACTAGCAGGAACATTTGTTAAGGTTTCACTTTATCCTCCCTTTCTCTTACTTTCATAATCACAGTAGCTGCTGTAAGCAGACAGCAGAAATTTGTATTTTATTAGTTGTTTCTCTTCTAAAGAGGAATTTTCAGTCCTTACCAACTGTTACCACTTTTAGTGTGCATTGGTCAGTAAGGGAGTCCAGGCTGTCCTGGCAGGAATGTGTGAATATGAGGTATCTTGTCTTCTGAGATGCCATTCATGGCAGCATAGCTGCCTCCTCCCCACCAGACAAGGAGAATTACATCTAGATGTACCCGATTCTGACCTTTAGTTAGTCTTCTACACTGGTAGTGAACATTACTGCATGAGTACGTTTTACTGAACCGGCTGCTTGATTAGCGTTTGGATGTATGAAACAATGCGGTACATCAAGGTCTTTCCCTTTTAACTCATTCACACCGTTAAAACTTTTTTATCTTTTTCCATTTAACACCCATATCTCTTTCTGGTGACATGCCATTTTTTAAGATAGTTAACTAAATGACTTACCAGTTACTGATGAGCCGCAGTGTGAAAAGACAAGGTGCAAGGAACAATGTTACATTAACATCATCATTCTAGGATACATTGCATTGGAGGTATTAGCCAGTGTTTAGCTGTTTTTCATGTTTATATTATTTTTATAGCCATATTAACTGTTAGGGCTCATAGTGTGAAATGCCTCTGAGACGCAGAAAAATACACTCTAGGGAGAAGATAAGGGAAACTGATGACAGCTTTTTCAAGTCCATGGTTTTGTGTAGGTCTGGCAACACCAATAGTGGTGAGAGACTTTTGCATTCGCTGTCTTTGAAGTTGGCTTAGTCCATGGTCTTTGTCCAAACCCTTTGGAGGCTGCCACTCAATCAGTTTTATGCATGTCCTCCCAGACCAAAACAGCTGTGCTGTCAGTCAGCTTAGAGTTCTGTCTGAGGACCCTTAACGGCTCACGCCTGCATAGTCATCAGTGAAGAGGATGGTGGTATTCCTTTATGGTTTGCTTGAGAAGAGATTTCTGGAGATTGAACTGAGATACTGGGTACGCATTTGCAAACTGAGCCTCTATGGCAATTGACCCAATATAGTTGAGGCCTAAAATGCCAGAGCACAAGCCAGCACCCATAGCTTGCCTCTGACAAGGTGAAGCAGATGATCAAACTTGACCCACAACCCAGGCTTCATCCAAAGACCTTTTCTGTTTGGTTCAGGATTTCATGATTTTTTTGAAATCCAAACATTCAGCACTGGAAATTACAGAGGTACCAGGGAGTTGTGTTAAGAGGAGTGTAGAAGCTACCCTGATGGAGGATGCCAATACCCCAAATTGTGAGGTAAATGAATTGGTTTATGTGGGACAGATACTGTGCCGCTCTTGTTTGGCATCTACTTCTCTGAAGTACAGGTCAACACTAAGGGACTCTGGCTAACAAAGTTTGCAGATGACTGCAAACTGGGAGCCATTATTGAATCCCCAAATGATGTGGATACTCTACAAAAGGGCCTTACAGAAACAGATGCTTGGTGCCAGAGCCATGGGCTCAAGCTCAATGCCAAGAAATGTATTGTTATCCCCTTTGGGAAAAAACATGTATCCATGAATTACCATATAGGTGGCAGTACACTAAACACAGAAAGTGTGATAAGAGACTTAGGGGCACAGGTGGACAGTGGTCTCACCTTCGATAACCACATCACCACAACAGTCAGGAAATCCTTCTATGTGGCACACCTCATCACGAAGGGCTTTTCATCCAGAAAAAAGGAGGTCATTGTCCCACTGTACTCATCCCTCATTAGACCCATTATAGAATACAACACCCCATTTGGTATGTACCTCTCAAGACATCTGCAACAACTGGAAAGGCCTCAGAAATACCTCACTAAAAATCACAGGCCTAAAGCAGATGCCCTCGCTGACCGCTTAAAAACTCCAGCTATACTCTGTCGCATATCGTCTACTCAGAGGCGATCTCTGCTTAACATACAAGGCCATGTCAAACCCAGAGCTGTTGGACATGCTACACTTAAAGAAATCCCAATCCCTCAGAGCTACACGCTCCAGGGATCTAAACCTTGTCATCACAATAAACAAAACATGCTGGAGGGATAGGTTCCTGACCCAGAGACTCCCCAGACTCTGGAATAGATTGCCCATACATGTCAAGCAGAGTGCCTCTTTGGACCTCTTCAAGAGGAACCTTGATGTTTGGATGGGAGAAAGGAAATTCACCCCAGGGATCACGTCAGTCGCCCTGCTAGACAGGGGTCCAGGAAAGTAAATAATGTGGGAAGAAATAGCCAGGGAATTGTTATGGCTAGGCTTGTATAGGCCCTAGGGCTGATAGCCTAGTACCAACCTATGAACCTATGAACCTAAGACTACCCTGTCGTCTTCACTAGAGGATCTGAATTTTGGAAATGCCTTTCCCAGAGGGAAGAAAGTCCTCCACTGAAATGTAGGAAAGTACTCACAGGCTTAGTTGAGGTACAGGATTTTCATGGGCTTAAGCTTAATGCTGCTGTTCCTGTTCTGTAGTGCAGAAAGGCACATTTATCAGTCCATCAGTAGAGCCAGACTTCCTGCACCCTTCTCCTAAGAAGTCTGATTATTTTTATAGGGTCCTGGATTCCCGTAATTTCTTATACTAGAACTTTTTTTGTTAATCCCGTTTGTTTCTTGATAGAACCACTACCAAAAGTTACCAGTAGTTCACCTTCAGGCGTGATCTCCTGTCATAATGGTTTTATAGAGAGCTTAAGCAATAAGGGATGCTTATCATTTGATCACTGCTGTAGTAGCTGTATAGGTTATATCTGGCACCCTCCATGCACCTAAACTATTAATCTGCTCAAGCTGAGCAGACTGAAAAGTTGTATTGGGCTCCAACACTTTCAGAGCTTTCCTGCTGCTGAAGAGGCCTCCTCTTGTGGACTTTCGAGGATCAACACTCTGCTAATGCTGTTCCAGTGCCAAGCAGATGGTTCCCTTTGGGGTAAAAACCTTCCACTTTAGTTTTTATGACACAAGTCTTAGTTTTTCTGTAAAACCTGATTATTTAAGTTATTAGAAGATAGGTTCATAGGTTCATACTGGGCTATCTGCCCTGGGGCAATTATAAGCCTAGCCCGATTTTATTTGGCTTACGCCACCCCTTGATTTGAGTATACTGTGCCCTTTTTACGGTTTAGTTTACTGTGCCTCTGTCTAATAGTGACACAGAAGTAATCCCCGGAACAAACCTACGATCCTCCATCCACTCATCAAGATTCTTCTTGAAGAGATTCAATGAGGTGCTCTGCCTAACATGAATTGAAATTCTATTCCAGAGCGAAGGGAGCCTCTGGGTTATGAATCTGTCCCTCCAGCAAGTCCTATTTATTTCTGTGCTGAGGTTCAAGTCCCTCGAGCGTGTGGCTCTAAGGGATTTAGATTTACTGAGGTGGAGCATGTCCATTAATTCTGGATTGGACATAACTTTATATGTCAGGCATAGATCGCCTCGAAGTAGGCAGTATGCAACTGAGTAGAGCTGGAGTTTTTTTAACTGAGCAGCATATGGCATCTGTTTGAGTCACTTGAGCCTCTTGGTGAGGTACTTTTGGGGTCTTTCTAATTGCTGCAGGTGTCGGGTAAGGTACATCCCAAAAGGGGCATTGTATTCTGTGATGGGCCTGATGAGGGATGAATAAAGGGGCACGATTACCTCTCTTGATCTAGATGAGAATCCTTTCATGATGAGGTGGGCCATGTAGAAGGTCTTTCTAACCACTTTGGCAATGTGGTTGTCAAAGGAGAGATTGCTATCAACTTGGGTCCCCAGATCCCTAATTACTTTATCTGTACTTAATGGTTTACCGCCTATGAGGTAGTTTGTGGGCACATTGTTTTTGCCAAAGGGTATGACTATACACTTTTTGGCATTTAGCTTTAGACCATGGCTCTGGCACCAGTTATCCGTCTCTGTGAGACCTTTTTGAAGGATGTTTGTGTCAGCTGGAGAGTCGATTATGGTGCCCAGTTTGCAGTCATCTGCAAACTTGGTGAGCCATAGTCCTCCCACGTTGGCCTGTACCTTGGAAAAGTATATACCGAACAAGAGCGGTCCCAGGACAGAACCTCGTGGGACACCACTTGTGACTGGTTTCGAGTCTGACATGGCTCCAGCAACTCTCACTCTGTGGGTTCTGTCTTTGAGCCAGTTTGTGACCCATCTTGTGACATAGGGGTTTATATTTAAGCTGGATAGCTTATCTATGATGCCCGCTTGGGGTATTGTGTCAGATGCCTTTGCTAGGTCTAGATAGGCTGTGTGGACTATCTTCCCTTCATCTATGGCTTTGGTGACTGTTTCAAAGACGTCAACCAGGTTCAAAAGGCAGGATCTGCCCTTGACGAAGCCGAATTGGGTATGATCTAGTGTATGTAGGTCCCCGATGTCTTTGTTTATGAGCTCCATGATGATCCTCTCCATAGCCTTGCAGACTAAGCTAGTCAGGCTTATGGGGCGATAGTTTCCAGGGTCCGTGGAGGCTCCACCTTTGTGGAGTGGGACCACTTTTGCTGTACGCCATTCTGTGGGCACATATCCTGTAGTGAGGCTGAGACTGTACAGCTATTTTATTTGAGGGATTAGTTCTTGGAGTTCATGTAGGATGCAACCCGGGATGCCATCTGGTCCCATGGAAGCAGTGTTTTTTGCTTTGAAGAGGGCAGCCTTCACCTGAGCATCAGAGATGTTTAGGAGGCAGCCCCCTGCCGGGATAGACACTTGCTCTTTTGGGGGGGAGGGGGTGGAGAAGTTTGCACTGAACCTGTCTGCCAGGATATTGGCGATGTCTGTGGGTTCAGTGTATTTTTTGTTGTTTAGAATCAACTCAGAACAAGTCTGGGAGTTGCATCCCAGGTTCCTAACATAACTGAAAAAAGCCTTATGATTGTCTTTAGTGTCCTGTGCAATTTTTCTCTCAAAGCTGGCCTTAGAGGATTTTATGAGGGATCGTAATTTTTTGCTAGTACTGATCAGAGATGCCTTCCCTATTAGGGATTTTGCTCTATCATGTAGTATCTTCCTCCTTCTGTTGTACAGTCTATTTATGGCTGGGGTCCACCAGACTGGACGCCTGCCTTTGGATGATTGGGTCTTGGTTTTGTTTGGGATAGCTTGATCCATGCATTCCTGGAGATGTCCGTAGAATGCGTTTATATAGGATTCTGCAGTTT
This sequence comes from Protopterus annectens, assembly GCF_019279795.1. Classification (NCBI taxonomy): domain Eukaryota; kingdom Metazoa; phylum Chordata; order Ceratodontiformes; family Protopteridae; genus Protopterus; species Protopterus annectens. The sequence goes on from NC_056741.1 coordinate 41,946,496, forward strand.
GGGCCGTAGTTTCCACTGGCCCTGGGGCCTTGAAAGATTTCACTTCGGTTTTGAGAAGTGAGAAGTTCGCTTTTGAGAAGTTTTTCACTGTGGTTTTCTGGGCTGGGGGTGGGGTAGGGATGTGGATATCCAGTGAAATTAATTTATGGTCTGATCTTACAAATGAAGGATATACTTCTGGTATGGAGCATAGAGTCCCCATGTTGGTAATGATCAGGTCTAGTATGTTATCCCCTCTTGTGGGAGTGGTGACTAGTTGTTCCATAGCATTTGAGTTTATAATTTCCAGGAACCTTTGGGCTAAGGTGCTGGGGCTTGAGTAGTGCTCCCAGTCTATGTTTGGGTAGTTGAAGTCACCCAGTATAATGGTGTTCGGAGAGATCTTCATGTTCTCAAATGTTTTCAGGAAAGCCGAGTGGGATTCCTGACTTTGAGAGGGTGGTCTGTAGGATGCTATAAACTGAAAAGCAGTTTTGCCCACTGTTAGTTGCACATGGATGGTCTCCGATACTTCATGCAATGCCACTAACCTGGAGGTGTGGATATCCTTGATAAATATGGAAACTCCCCCTCCTTTTGTGGTTCGGTCTGGGTTTTGGGGCCGAAAAGCATGATATGAGGTATAACCTGGTAGTGTTGGGGTGCTCTCTGGAGCCTTGAACCAGGTTTCTGTCACTGCACAGATATCGATGTTCTCCATACTGAGGAGAGCTTCGAGTGCATGCATCTTGAGGTTAAGACTTCTGGCGTTTAGCAACATTACCCTTAGTTTCTTGTACCTTGTGCTGTCTATGGAGGTGGGTTTGACTTTTGAGCCTTGCCTTAAAAAGGCACAATGTTTTAATAATGACTCTTACATGACTTTTAAACCGGAGTGTCACCTTTTTTTTTTTACTTTTGGTACAAGTTGTGTTATTTTACTTTTGGGGGGGGGGGTAAGTGTTTTAAGTGCTTTTTTACTATGTTTTTACATGGGAAAGTTACTTTTTTGCAGCTTACCTAGTTTACTGACAGCTGTTGCCAGGCTTCACTGGATACTGAACATCTTTTTCGGCTTATCCATGCTCCGGCCATGAAGAGGAGAAAATTGTTAAATAGCCTTTTCCACCACAGCAGGCTGCTAAATTGCCTCAGAGACAGGTGGGTGAATCTGCTGTGGCCAAAACTGTTTCCTCTGACCAGTCCATCTTTTTTCTAGGCTCTTGCTGATGTATTCCTTACAGTTACCATAGACCGGGGTTAGACATGTTTTTTGCAGCTGTTGGAGAGCCAGTCTTGTCTGTCCTGGGAGAAGTTGCAGAAAATACCACTCTGCCTAGCCAGAAAGCTATGGTCATCCCTAGGGAGATTTTTCCTGACAAAAGTTGGGAAAATTCAAAAATTCCTGTCAAAAAGAAACAAGACATATTTCTTCTCATATCTCAAGTTACTCCGGACAGGAGTTATTTATTGAGCTTAGCTCAGGGTTTAGTTCAGGCTCTTGACCCTTCTGTTATGCCCGTTTCTGGTTAAAAAAAAAAGGCTCTGTGCCCCCAGGAAGGCAGGCATATTGTGTAAAGTCCTTCAGTCTTTTTAAGTTTTTATACTTTCATTTCAGATGTGATCCAGCAGCTGTTGCTTTAGTAAATCTTTCTGTTGCTAAACATTTTGTTAATACTAATCCCATTCCTCCTCCTTTTGCAACACTTGTTTTTAGAATTCCCAGCTGTCAAGCACATTTGTTTGTGAATAATTGGATTTTTTGAGAATATGAGGAATAGTTTGACATCGGTTTCCTGTTCTGCTGAGAAGTCTGCTTTGTGCGATTTTCTTTTTTTCGCTGTTTCAAGTGGCTTCCCATTGTTTGGAATGTGCATGTTTTTGTGATACCACTTCCTGGGTTGCTGCCACTGGAACTATTATGAGGAGGTTTGCTTGGTTCTCAAAATCTCTTAGCAAATGTAGAAAATTAAATGTTGAATTCTCCTTGGACAGAGACTTAGTTTTTTGACCTTCTGCTGCAGATGTCCTTAAAAGTGTGATGAGAGAAGTAAACTAATTCAAGGGATCTCTCCGATTTTTCAGTTCTCTTCCTCAAAGTTTGCCAAGGGATTTAGTTGTCTATCTACAACTTTCTTTAAAAAGCAAAATAAGCAGACTCAACAAGATGCTGGTAAGCAAACTTTTAAAAAGTAATAGCCTTGGAGGTTCCAGAAGTAAAGCAGGAATCTTCCATAACAAAGTCTGAATGATTGTATGAAGGACTCCCCCACCCTGGTAGTCCCTTTAATCCTTCCAGAAAGTCTGAACCTCCATTTCTATATTTGTTAACATATGGGATTCGGGAGTAATCCATCAAGGTTACAGATGCAGTGGGAGTCTCTCCCTCCTTTATGAGGAATTCCACCTCACCCACCAGAACAAACTTTTTCCCTCCTGGCATTAAGCATATGCTCTTCCAAGGAGCTAAAGAACCTAACCTATCTTTCCTTCTCATTAGGAGAAGGGTTTTATTAGGAATGTTTTTGTTGCCAAAGAAAGAAGTTTCTTGAAGACGTGTTCTAGATCTTTCTTTTTTTAACCTGTTTGTGATGATGCCCAAGTTCAAAATGTTGTCACTTCACAATTTATTACCCCTTGTTCTCCATTTGAGTTTTCCTAATAATGTTAGATTTAAAAAATGCACAGTATCACATTCCTATAGGTTTCAGATGTTTCAAGGTTTTATGCATCTGGATCATCTCTGTTCTTTGTATTCCTTTGGTCTATCCACTGCTCTAAAGGAATTCACAAATTTATATCTCTTTCTGCAGACTGTTTTCCCATTTTCCTTATTTGAATGATTTGCTTATCATTGCAAAGTCTTCTTCAAAGTGTCAGGAATTTCTCACCTGGGCAAAGAATCTCCTACACAAACTGGGATTCCAGGAGTTGATTTCTTTCCAAGGGATTTTTTTTCCGTGGTGTCTACTGGACACCTCAGTTCAAAAAGCTCTTCTTCCACAGGAAAAAAGTAGATCTGTATATAGATTTGTTCCTGAGTTTTTCCACTCAGTCTATGCTTTCAGCAAAGGAATTCCTCAGGATTCTTGGTATCTTGTCATTTGTACTTCTTATGATATTCCTTATAAGACTCTCCATGAGAAAAATAAAGTGGTACCTGAAATCTATTTGGTCCTAGACCCCCCCTGACATTTCAGATGCCAGTTTTGTGGTTTATGAAGAAGGAGATTTTTTTGTTTGAGATTTTCAATCTCAGCTCTAGCATAGTCCGTCACAACAGATACCTCAGACTTTATTTGGGGAACAGTATCTGTGGGTATAGAAGTGCAGGGTCTTTGGAAAAGACAAGACAGACCACAATGCACAAACATAAAAGCGACGTTGGCACTTGTACATGCTGTCACCTGTCTCAGTTATCTATGGTTTCTGGAACCTTTACAAGTGTTTGCAGACATCACCATAGTGATTAGTCATGGTTGCCTGGGATTTCAGTACACTGTCAGTCTACAGACATCTTATATACTGTCAGAGCAGAATTTTGTGGCAGACAAAGTGAGCAGCACCAGCACAAGCTCTCACAAATGGAGGCTGTATCGAGGGTCTTCAGGAATTGATCCAGCTGTGGGGAACACCTGAAATGGACCTTTTTGCCTCAGTTCACAAAAATCAGTAACATTCTGCTCCAGGACTTCATGCAAAGTCCTGGAAGATAACTGGCTTTTCTTTTCCATGGATAGGAATGTTCCTGTATGATTTTCCACCTTTTCTAGCAATATCCAGAATCATTCTGAATAATCAGAAAGACCCCCCCCCCAATATATCATTGTGATAAGTGCCTTCTGGCTTGGGCAGCAGTAGTTCTCCCTTTTTTGGAAATTGCACTTACCACAAGCTTGCTCACAGATTTGACCTACTTGCACAAGACCACGGGTATTTAATGCATCCCGACCTCAAACATCTACCACCTGGCTGCCCAGATGATAGAATCTTAATACCTTTTAGGCACCTTTTTGTGATGATGTGCATCAGGTAGTAAAGGAGGCAAGAAAACTTGCTATTACAAGTCATGTACTAGTAAATGGAAATGGTTTTCTAGTTGGTGCCAGTAAAAGAAACAGCACCTGTTCAGAACTAGTTATGTTTTCCTATCTCGCCTTCATTCTTACATGTGAGTTCAGAGCCAATCCTCGGCTCTGACTCCACCTATTACAGAAGCTCAAAGTCTCTAAGTTGGCTCCTGGCAAGGTAGGTATCCCATCATGCAGTGATATCAATCCTCGGTTCTCATTTGCTGCTTTACGAGTTCAGAAGTGCTCTTCTTGGCCGTGGCTAAGTTAAACTTTTTCTTCTGTATTTTTATATATATAGCTTGTTTTTCTCCAATGGAATATAGTTAGAATAATTTTATTTAGATAGTAGTTAATCTTGGGTATTGTTAAACAGTTGTCGCTGGTTTGTCAGCAGTTTGGCCGACGTTTTTTCCACAGGCCTGATGTCCTTCAAGGATGCAGCTGCAGTCTTTACAAATGGGTTGTCCTGTCGTCAGGCAGCCCTTCGGTCGGCCGGATTCCAAAGTCTGGGTCTGGCTTCGGCTGATGTTGCACTTCACCCGACGTCATTGCGGCAGTTCGGGTATAAAGGCATCAGCCGACGCCATTTTCCTCAGTCTTTCTTGCCGCGTGGCGCCCGAAGCAGAAGCTGTTCGCAAGTGCCGGTCGGTCAGATCCAGAGATTACTACTACCGAATATTACTTCGAAGACTTCTAAAAAGCTAAGTACCCCGTTAGGGACTCTTTCTTGCCTCAGCCGATGTCAGAGAAAGTGAATAACTGTTTATCTTGTGGGAAACAAATACCTCATAAAGATTTCCACTCCTATTGCATACATTGTTTAGGCCCAGACCACGACGTAGCAGCTTGTCTAGCCTGTGCTTCTTTTAACCGACGGACGCTTAGACGTCGGTCGGAGTTTGCTGAACAGATTTTCGGCTCCCATTTTGCATATATTATGCCGTTGGATCCTCCGACTACGCAAAATACCAAAAAACGCAAAGAAAAGGACCGACACTCGCGGTCCGCGGTTTCGGCCGAAACCGCGGTTAAGCAAACCATGAGTGTCTCGGTTTCGGCCGAAACCGAGCAAGCGGTTCTTTCTTCAACCGAAATCATGCCTTCTACCGAGGCCTCTTCTAACCTGGTAGAAACGGCTTCTGAAATCCAACCTTCTGTTGCGGTTTCACAGGATTTATCAGATACCATTCCCCTGGATATTTCTACCCCTGCACGTGGAGCTGCTAGGCCTCCTGCAGAAATGTCTATTAAGGCCTTTGCCAGGGCTAAAGCAGCCAAAGCATCAAAAACAGTGCCTGCCAAGCCCCCCTCTCACAGGCCCAGCACCAGCTCCCATATGCTTACTTTGGCTGAGGATCTCATCTCTTTAATTCGTGGAGCCTAGCCTCATCCAGACAGGGCCTCTCTCCCTCCTCCAGAAAAGAAGCCTAGAGCAGAGCCCCCTGAGCCAGTATACACAGATGATTCCTCTGATGACTCAGAACATGCAGACCCTCCTGAGGCTGCTTATTCTCCTTACGAAGACTCTGATGCTGAGGAGTCCATCCCTTCAGCCTCTCCTCCTGAGGAATTTTCCTTTGGGGAAACCTTGCATGCTATGAGGGAACAATTTCAGTGGCAGGGCCAAGATTTCTCAGACTCCAGAAAAAGGCTTAGGACCTTTCTACATCTGCCACAGCATAGGCCTTTAGCTATACCTCCAGTGCTTTCTGTTGTTGATGATGCATTTAATGATGCTTGCACTGCTCCTGATTCATTGCCTCCGGCTCCTGCTAAGCCCGATAGGTTCTACAGGTCCCGGACACTCATCACCATTTATATAAGGCTCCTTTTGCAGATCCAGAGACTATCTCCCAGGGTCCCAAAGCTGTAGCAGCTACTTCCACTAAAACCCCCCTCCCCTCTGAAAGGGAATCCAGGTCCTTAGAGAGATGGGGTAAAAAAGTTTACACCTCTGCTACTTTGTCAGCTAGAGCTTTGAACTGCCAATTTCATATGATTCAATATCAAGAGTTTATGCTTGACCAGTTGACTAAAAAGCTGTCCTCTGAAGAATCTTTAGATAAGAAATATGTTCAAGAAATGGTACATAACATACAGCAGGTTAGTAACCATTCTTTAAAATGTGGCTATGATGCACTGGAGGCTTCCTTTAGATCAGCCATGACTGGCACAGTTATCAGGAGGCATGCATGGCTGAAAGAACAGGCATTACCAGACCATGTCAAATCGAAGCTTTTGGATGCACCTATGGACAAGGTCAATTTATTTGGTTCCCCTGCGCAGCAGGTACTAAAAAAGATGGAGAAGGCAAAATCTGTACAAACAGTGAAAGATTTCTTACAAGTTCAGCCTCCAAGGTTTAGCAGGAACTGGCCCTCCAAGAATTGGTCCTTTCCGGACTCCTCTAGGGCACAGAGAGGCAGGAATAGGCGCTCGAGAGGCAGAAACCAAACCAGGGGTGCCTACAGGGGACGCCAGTGGCAAGGTAACAACCAGCGAGGCACGGATGCAGCCACCACCACTACAACAACTCAATCACAGTGACTTGGCGGTGGCACCGCCTACCAGGGAACAACTAGAAGCACCCTTAGGCGGAAAGCTAACCTTATTTTCAAAGAACTGGCATTGCATCACAAGAGAAAAATGGATTTTGCAAACTATAGACCAAGGTTACAGGTTCCATTTCCATACTCTACCAAGCAAGAGAGGAATGCCAAACCTGCCACCTACTCAAAGGACAGAAGCTCTAAAGCAAATATCTCAATTATTAAGAATGAGAGCTGTGGAAAAGGTACCATCTTTGGAGCAAGGAAAGGGATTTTACTCCAGACTCTTCCTGGTACCAAGAAAAGAAAACAAATGGAGGCCTATTCTAGACCTGTCTGCTTTAAACACATTCCTCATTGTTCCAAAATTCAGAATGCTGACCCTACAGCAGCTTCTTCCCATGCTGGGCAAGGAGTCTTGGCTGGTAACTCTAGATCTCAAGGAGGCATACCTGCACGTCCCCATAAGACCAATTTGCAGAAGATACCTCAGATTTCTTGCAGGATCAGAGCATTATCAATTCTCAGCATTGCCCTTTGGCTTATCTACTGCCCAGAGTGTTCACGAAATGCCTGGCATCAGTAATCGCTCATTGCAGACTTCAGGGGATTCAAATCTATCCCTACCTGGACGACTGCCTGATACAAGCGGACAACAAAATAAAACTAACAGAAGACCTACAAAGGGTCATTTACCTGCTGCAAGCCCTGGGATATACAGTCAATATAAAAAAGTCAAGGCTGATTCCATCCCAAAGAATAACCTTTCTGGGTGCAGAACTGGACACATCAAAACAAATGGCATCCCTAACTGCAGAAAAGAAAGAGCAGCTTCCTCTCTACTTCTTGGCATTAACAAAGCAGAACCATCTAACTGCAAGAAAAGTGTTGCAAGCTCTAGGCTTCATGGCATCCTGCATAATACTGGTCCCTCATGCCAGGCTGCATATGAGAAAGCTACAATGGTACCTAAAGAATTTGTGGTCTCAACACAAGCACAGCCTAGAAACCAAAATTCCAATGATTCCCTGCCTGAAGAAAGAGTTCCTATGGTGGGCTCAGGCCTGCCAATCAAACTCAGGATTGCCCTTCTGCAAAAGTCAACCAAGACAAACCATCACGACAGATGCCTCAGACCTCGGTTGGGGGGCACACATGCTGGACAAGTGCATTCAAGGCCTATGGACTCAAGACCAGCTGCACCTGCACATAAATCTAAAGGAAATGATGGCAGTAAAATTGGCAATCCAGGCCTTCAGACCTTTTCTCCAAGAAGGTCAGCTGATGATAAGGACAGACAACACCACAGTTATGTGGTACATCAACAAACAGGGAGGCACACACTCATATCCTCTATGCCGGCTGGCACTGGACCTATGGGATGTGGCTCTGAGCTACAACATTCAGTTACAAGCAATTTATGTACCAGGGAAGGAAAACATTCTAGCAGACATATTAAGCAGAACTACAACAGATGCCCACGAATGGATGCTGCACCCGGACATCTTCAAAGCCATCACAAGAGAATGGGGATTACCACAAATAGACTTGTTTGCATCCCCACTCAATCACCAGCTAAAGAAATTCTGCACAAGGACGTACCACCCACTTGATTGGAAGGTGGACTCCCTATCTTTCAGTTGGAAAAACCTGATAGCATACGCATTCCCACCACTTCCTTTGATGCACAAGGTGCTTCTGAAAATCAAAGAGGAACGTCCGAGGATCATTCTGATAGCCCCAGACTGGCCAAGACAACATTGGTATCCATTGCTGAGGAGCATGTCCCGGGAACAAATATGGACACTGCCCCTGATCCCATTACTGTTAACACAGAACAACTACAACATCCTGCATCCAAACCTGAAAACTCTGCAGCTAACTGCCTGGAACATTACATGACAACAATTAACCCAAATTTATCCCAAAGGGTTAAGGACATAATCCTGGAGGCTCGAAGACCTTCAACAAGAAAGAGTTATGCAGCAAAATGGAAAAGATATCTCACTTGGAGTACTGCAAAGGGGCAAGAAGTGACACTGGTGAACATAGCCAACATCCTGGAGTACTTGGCAGAGCTCTTCCATACAGGCCTGTCCTATTCTTCCATCAAGATACATGCCTCAGCTATTTCAGCAGAATACAGCTTGGATCCTCCTGTCTTCTCGCATCCTCTGCTCAGACAGTTTCTGAGAGGAATTAAAAATGTGAAACCTCCCAGGAAACCTCCATTACCAGCATGGGACTTGAACTTTGTGCTAGAAAAAATTGACACTTCCCCCTTTTGAACCAGCAGCAACAGCAGAATTACAATACTTATCCTGGAAGACTACATTCCTGCTGGCAATAACTTCAGCAAGAAGGGTCTCTGAACTACAGGCATTAATGGCAGTGCAACCCTTCCTGATCTTCCATCAAGATAGAGTGTCCATGAGAACAAATCCTACATTTATGCCTAAGGTGGTATCCAGAGTCTCTTTAAATCAGGCTATCCACCTTCCTGCATTCTTCCCCAACCCACAGAACAGGGGAGAAAGGCTACTACATACCTTGGATGTGCATAGACAATTACGCTACTACCTGGACAGGACAAAAACCAATAGAAAAACTGACCAGCTTCTGGTAGCATATGCAACAGGGAAGGAAGGAAAACCAATTTCAAAACAGACAATCTCCAAATGGATAGGAAATTGCATTAGATTTTGTTACTCCTACCATGGAAAGAAAACTCCAGAGAACATCAGGCCTCACTCCACAAGGGCTACAGCCACTACCACTACCACAGCTTTCTTACGAGGAGTGGCTACCAAGGACATTATAGAGGCTGCTACTTGGACCTCCGTGCATACATTTGCCAAGCATTATAATTTACCTTTATACTCTAGATCCCGAGCTGGTTTTGCCACTGCTGTTTTGCAAGGGATCCTAACTACACCATAATCTCTACTCATTTCCTCCTCCCCTAGTTTAGCTATGGTATTCTACCCATTTGTAAAGACTGCAGATGCATCCTTGAAGGACATAGTACAGTTTTGTACCTACCATAAATGTAGATGTCCGATAAGAATGTATCTGCAGTCAGGATTACCCTCCCTCCTTCCCCTCTGAGGTACTCCTAGGGTATTTGCCAACCTTCAGCTAGCTTGGGGGGAATCTGTTATGGTGTATTTGTTTGTATATATGTACATACATGCTTATTTTGTGTGTTTGCTTTCTACTATTTGGAAACTTTGGCATTTATCCAAATTTAGCCATCCAAGAGGGCACCTGGCATCTGGGGCAAGAAACACTGAGGAAAATGGCGTCGGCTGATGCCTTTATACCCGAAGAACTGCCGTAATGACGTTGGGTGAAGTGCGACACCAGCCGAAGCCAGACCCAGACTTTGGAATCCGGCCGACCGAAGGGCTGCCTGACGACAGGACAACCCATTTGTAAAGACTGCAGATGCATTCCTATCGGACATCTACATTTATGGTAGGTACAAAACTGTACTTTTTGTCAGTATCTCCTAGTGGTAATTAGATTATTTCTATTTATAATTTGCTTCTTGTTGAACCCTTTGTCCGCTCTTTACTAACTGATAAGTGTGTATTTACAACACAGGACTTACTATATTTTAGTCCATTTGTTTGGTATTAGCTTCTGCCTGCGTGTTTGTCTAGGCTTAGGTAACTTACTTAACTGTTTCCGAGGACTAGGCCCATTTAAGTTAGAGGACCTAGTCCTCTATTAATCTTGCCTTTTCTTTTTATAGTGTGGTATGTTCCTTTCCCGTTCTTGGTAGGGCTAGGCCCGTTAGAGGCCTAGTCCTCTCTTTGGCATTTACTATTTACTGTGGTGTGGTGTTTCTCCTCCTTCCAGTAGTTAGGGTCCGTATTTAGTTAGAGGACCTAACTAATCCCTTTTTGTACCTGATAGCACTTTTCTGCCTTTGCTACAGAGTGACAGTTATGTCTAAGGAGTCGAAAGAGAAGGATCATAAACCTTCAGGTTTTAAAAAATGTCAAAAATGTACTCAGAAAATGTCCATAATGGACAGGCATAGTGTATGTGTCTACTGTTTGGGGGCCATTCATTTACAAGAGACTTGTACCTTTTGTCACTCATTTAGCTCGAGTCCTTCAAGAAAGGAAAAACAAATTGATTTTGAAAGGTCTCCTGAAACCATCCTTTGAGGAAGATTTAGGTAGTTGTTCTTCCTCACAATCTACAAAGTCTCTCTCTAGCCGGAAAGAAAAGACTATTAAAAGGCCATCTCCAGTGTCCCCTGAGAAATCTGGACCTTCTGAGAAAATACCAAAAACTGCTAAGACTCGCACCTCAGCTGCTCCACTGCCTCGGAGCCGACTGAGGTTTTTACAATTGACATGCCTATATTGGCCCCAAGAACTTCGGAGACTAAAAAGGATTCTTCAGCTCGGAGCCGGTCAAAAGATATTCCACCGGTCTCCCCAACTCTGAAATCATCTATTTTTCAAAGATCTCGCTCTCCTACCCTTTCCTCCAGGTCCTCTAGGAGCCTATAGGTTGAAGATGTGGAGAGGGTGGTGCGCAGACTCTTGAAGGTGCCGGGCTTGGCAAATTTGCTCTCGGCTCCTGCTCAACTGGCCTCGGAGCCGTCCAAGTCTTTGGCATCCACTACTGTTCCTCCTCCGAGCTGTACCGGTCTATTGGAGTCCGAATATCCAGTACCGCTTGCAGTAGAACTTTTGGCTCCAGCACCCCATGAGGCCCTACCAGAACCGATATCTGCTCCAACACTCTCAGTGCCATCCGTAGTGTCTAGGAGCCGAAGCTCACCGGTCGGCCCCGAGGGAGATTCTCGGACCCGAGCCTCTTCTGTTCCGAATCTACATCTCGGTGCGTCGGCTCGACGGAGCTCTCCTCCTACATCAGCTTCGGAGCTGATCTCCCTGGAACCGGGGGCTACCTCTGCTTCCTCGGAACTGGGGGGAGTTGGCCTTCGAGCTGATGTGGAGTGTGTTGGCCAAATCTACAGCTCTGCGAAAGGATGCTGATGTTCTTTCCTCAAAAGCACCGGCTTCTGTCTTGGCACCACCCTATCCACAGGAGAGCAGAGATCCGCAGCCTCAGGAACACCCTCTGGGTGGTCCCCATTCTTCTGAGACCTCCCCAGAATACCCTTCTGAGGAGCCTCCTCGGAGGAAAGCATGCAAGTGGAAGTATGTAGACTCCCCTGATGAGTCTGTCACCTCTGACACTGACCACGAGGAGTCAGAAGGGTCTGCACGGTCATTCTCTGATATCTCCTTTGCAGAATCAACCTTCAGCCTTTTGGGTGTCTCCGCATTTTGACAAGCTCATGGACGTGGTCAGTCAAATGGCGTGGGAATCACCTGGCATGATGGAGCCAATCCCAAGGCCAAACAAGTTTTTGTCAGCCCTCAAGAAAAAAGATTTCTTGACTAAAGGTGTACCAGTAGATGCTATGGTGGTGGAAGCAGCCACCAAGAAGGAGCTTGCAGAGACATCCTCATCTGTACATCCGCCGAACAAAGAGTCTCGAAAGATGGACAGATATGGGAAGCATGTTTTTTCTTCAGCAGCTTTTATAGGTTCATAGGTTGGTACTAGGCTATCTGCCCTAGGGCCTATACAAGCCTAGCCATAACAATTCCCTAGCTATTTCTTCCCGCACTATTTACATTCCTGGACCCCTGTCTAGCAGGGCGACTGACGTGATCCCCGGGGTGAATTTCCTTTCTCCCATCCAATCATCAAGGTTCCTTTTGAAGAGGGCCAAAGAGGCGCTCTGCTTGACATGTATGGGCAGTCTATTCCAGAGTCTGGGGAGTCTCTGGGTCAGGAACCTGTCCCTCCAGCATGTTTTGTTTATTGTGATGACAAGGTTTAGATCCCTGGAGCATGTGGCTCTGAGGGATTGGGATTTCTTTAAGTGTAGCATGTCCAGCAGCTCTGGGTTTGACATGGCCTTGTATGTTAAGCAGAGATCGCCTCTGAGTAGACGATATGTGACAGAGTATAGCTGGAGTTTTTTAAGACGGTCAGCATAGAGCATCTGCTTTAGGCCTGTGATTCTTTTAGTGAGGTATTTCTGCGGCCTTTCCAGTTGTTGCAGATGTCTTGAGAGGTGCATACCAAATGGGGTGTTGTATTCTATAATGGGTCTAATGAGGGATGAGTACAGTGGGACAATGACCTTCTTTTTTCTTGATGAAAAGCCCTTAGTGATGAGGTGTGCCACATAGAAGGATTTCCTGACTGTTGTGGCAATGTGGTTATTGAAGGTGAGACCACTGTCCACCTGTGTCCCTAAGTCTCTTATCACACTTTCGGTGCCAGTTATGTGGTAATTCACGGGTACATGTTTTTTTCCAAAGGGGATAACTATACAATGTTAAGTTGTCAATCTCGCCTTCATTCTTGCTTGATGGGTTCGGAGCCGATCCTCGGCTCCGACTCGGCACTTGCTAAGCTCGAGAGTCACTTTTACCAGCTCGAGGCAGCCCCATATCCCATGATGCAAGGCGGTAAGTATCCAGATCTCGTTTGCCGCTTAGGAGGTCTTCTTTTTACCAGCTCCTGGTAAGTTGTTCACTTTTGTGATATTTAAGCCCCTTTTTAGTCAAAAACCTTTTATTGATAGTTTTTAAGTTTATTTTGTACCTTTTCTGACAGAAATTCCCTGTCTCCTTTAATTTTTTGTTAGTCAATCTTTTCCCTATCCCATCCCCCCCCTGTTAGGGTGTGTGTGTTGGTTTTTATAGAATACCTTTTGGTATTTTATTTAAGTTAATTTTGACTGGTGTGTGTGTGTGTGTTTTTTCGGCACCATGTCAAAGGAGAGGGTCTCAGGTTTTAAGAAGTGTGACTCGTGCTGTCAGAAGATGTCTCTGACAGACGGTCACACTTCTTGCCTGTATTGTCTGGGCCCTCTTCACTTGCAGGACTCCTGTGCTATTTGTCACTCCTTCAGCCAGAGAGTCCTGCAGGAGAGACGGAATAAGCTGATTCTTAGGGGCCTTCTTAAGCCGGAGGGCTCTCCGGCTATGTCGGCTCCACCTAAATCAGCAAAACCTTCCAAGGCCCAGGCTTCTGTATTTAAGCCTGCGGCCTCGGCTCCGACTGCATTGAGTCGAGATCGCTCGGCTGGAGCCGATTCTGGCTTGACAAAGCCTTCGGCACCGATGGCTATCGGTGCCGAATCTGCATTGACCACTTCGATGTCGGCTCCGATCGGTTCCGACACCCATGTGGCACAGGCATCGGTGTCGGCTCCGATCGGCTCCGACACCGTTACTTTGGTGGCTGTATCGGCTCCGGCTGGGGCCGATATCGAGCTTCCTGTCGGCTCCGAGGTCGGCTCCGACAGGATCTATTGTATCGGCTCGATGGCTCATTCCAGGAAGAGGTCGAGGTCTCCTTCCTTGGAGCCGATACTTTCGCCCGGCTTCACCTCTTCTATCGGAACGGAGCCATCGGAGCCGATCTTCAAGGTCATCCAGGTTGTCAGATCATGACCTAGAGAGAGTGGTCAGTAGATTACTCAAGTCACAGGTACTGACCCAAATGTTACACAGTCCGTCTCAACAGACGACTGTTGGTCCACACCCCGTTACAGTTCCTCCTTCAACTCTACCCCAGAGCTTGGAGTTGGAGTCTTCGGGAATGGTTACTGCTACGGCTGGAGGACGGATACCCCCTTCTTTTCCTTCAGCCTCTACTCTTATCTCCTCTTCGAGACCTTCCTTAGAGGGATTCGGTGGTCGGGCTTCCATGGTCTCCTCCGAGGGGGTGAGTGGCATCGGACCCTTGTCCGAACCCGCTCTTCCCCTTGGAGCCTCGGCCTTGGTGAGCTCGGCTCCGACATCTGCCTCGGAGACTTCCCTTCGGTGGTCCCTGGAGTTCCTAGCTCTTCGAGCGGGTTCTCTCGGACCTGCCTGGGAGGGGAGCATTCGAGGTGATGAAGAGTGTACTGGCCACTGGTATCAGTCAGCAGTCTGTTCCCGTAGCTCCTCCCTCTATAGTACCTGTTGACATCTCTGCCACTTCTCTTGCTACAGGACCCAGAGATCCTCCGCCTCAGGTTTCCCCATTGGGAATTTCCCCTCTTCCGAGGATTCTCCTGATGTTTCGGGAGATCCTCCTAGGAAGAGGACTTGTAAGAGGAAGCATGTAGACTCCCGAGTCTGTCACTGGATACTGACTTTGATGAGTCAGAGGGATCCCCTAGATCCCCTCTGAGGATGTCTCCTTCTCAGACATCCTAGAACTTCTGAAACAGAGGGAAACTGGCCCACCAACAATCCCTCTGAGGATGAGTCAGTATACCTAGAGGCGTTTGGATCTCGGCCCTCCACCTCCTGGGTGTCTCCGCCTTCGACCCCTTATGCAGGTGATTGCACGAAGGCGTGGGCAGCTCCTGACTCTGTAGAGCCAGTCCCTAGGAGGCCTTCAAAATTTATCACTGCCCCGAGCGACAAACAATTCCTTACTAAGGGTGTCCCGCTGATGCCATGGTGGTGGCTGCGGCCACCAAAAGGAACTTGCAGATCCTTCCGTGCCCGTCCATCCTCCTAATAAGGACTCTAGGACCATGGATAGGTGCAGTGGCGGATGTTTTCCTCAGCGACCTTTGCTATGCGTCGCTGAATTACCTATGTCACTTCACCAGACTCCAGAGGGATATCCTGAAGGAGCTGGGAGAAGTGGTTCAGGATCCTACAGCTGCAGGGGCTCAAGAAAAAATTGCTTCTCAGCTAGGAACCCTCAATTCCATTGCAAACTCCTCCATGCGGCTAATATCTTATGCTGCGGATGGAGCGAGTAGAGCCGCAGGCACAGGTGTGGCTCTTAGACGCCAAGCCTGGATGCGGCTATGTGATTTTTGCGGATCCCTTTAAGGCGTCCTTCACAAATTCTCCCTTTGATGGGTCAGCTTTGTTTGGCCCTCAGGTGAAGGAAACCTTGACCAGGTGCGAGCAGGACGGCAAGACTCTTTCTGCTGTTGGAGTCCGTTTTCCACCCCTTCTAGGCCTTATCCCAAAGGACAGAAGGGTGGGAAGATGTGGTTCCGTAAATCCCAAGGAGTCACGCCGATTCACGTGGTCAGTTTACCCCTAGAGGCAGAGGGGTAACAATAACAGACGCCGCTCTAGAGGCAGAGGGGTCCGAAGAACCAGGGAAACAGGGAGCCTCTCTCTGACAAGCCCTTTCAGCATCCCTGAGGTGTTGCCCGGCTGTCCCTCCTTGGAGGCAGTCGGGGAAGATTATCACTGTACCCAGAAGCCTGGCATTCCCTCACTCAAGACAGATGGGTACAGTCGATCATATCCAAGGGTTACATAATTCCTTTCGAGGAAAGTCCTTTCCCCTCAAATTCCCTTCCAGATGTACCACCGGTCTAAGGGACATTGCAGAGTCAGAAATCGCAAAACTACTGCAAAAGAGCCATTCAGCCAGTTACAATAGACCATTCAGAGCCGGAATCTACTCAAGGTTCTTTTTGGTCCCCAAAAGACGGGAGACTGGAGACCAATATTGGATCTCAGCAGACTCAACAAGTCTGTCAGGAAGACAAGATTCGAATGGTCACTCTTCAGTCAATTCTGCCCTTCTTACAGAAGGACAACTGGATGTGCTCAATAGATCTTCAGGATGCGTACTATCACATCAAAATTCACAGACGCTCCAGGAGATTTCTCCGCTTTCGGCTGGGGTCCAGTCATTTCCAGTTCAGAGCCCTGCCCTTTGGTCTCACTACAGCCCCCAGAGTGTTCACCAAATGCATGGCAGTGGTCACGGCTCACCTGAGACGTCAAGGATTCCAGGTGTTTCCGTATCTCGACGACTGGCTCCTTTCAGCCACCACCAGGCATCAGCTTATTCAAGCCAGGGATTACACAATAAAGCTTTGTACTCTTTTGGGCATCTCGATAAACTTCGAAAAGTCATCCTTATCGCCCTGCCAGTCTATTTTGCAAAAGTCAGAGCAGTTAGTATCTGAAATGCAAGCTGTTGTGGTGGGTCAACCTTATCTAATTTTCCAGAAGTATTGGTTTCGTTAAGAATTAATAATTTCTATATGGCTAAAGTGGAATCCGAGTTTACCTTAAACTAAGCTGCTTCCTGTCATCTTTCTAGAACCTGTAACCAGTTCACTTCAGCATGGAAGTAAAGCCAAAAACAAAACCCGTAAACATGTACACTGGCTTGCTGCTACACCACTCCAAAAATGATGCTTAGAGCAATCAGTATTTCAGAAACTACTTTTAAACAACTAAACATCAAATATCAAAAGTTTATTCAAAAAGGTCCAGTACTTTTGCCCCAGTGAGTGTAGGGATTACAATTAACTATCTTACACAAGTTTAAATAGGCTTCTTAATCAGCTGATGTAACATTAATTAACACTAATTGAATAGTTGAAAATATAGTTTAAAGGTGCCAGCATTTATATTAAAATAAACACAAAATATAAGAATCATTTGAAATAAATATTCAGTAAAAATAGTCAAACAAAATTATAAAAAATCCCTGAGGTATGAATTGCCCTAAGTGTGTGTGTAAATAAAATATTTTGTGTATTTACAGTGAATGCCTACCCAGTCATGATAATTCTAGTGCAGAATTAAACGTGAAACCAACAAAAACACATCCATTGTAACCATTTGTTCCATTTGATCTATAATTTTTGTGCCTTTATCTTTAAAATGGGTAAAATTGATAAGTTTTCATTAAGCCCTTGAAATGAAAACTTGTCAATTTTCTTATTTACTTTTCTGAATGTCAGGAGGGTAGTCCTCGACGGAATATGATGAAGCTTCAGAAAATTCTAGGTAGGAGGTATTGCAGTGTCAATAAAGATGAGTGCAGATAGATCAGTAGTGCCCTGCAGAAGCAAAAAGATCTTCTGTGTGAAAGGGTGTTGTATAAAGCATCACAAAACATTTGTATTTTCATAACATTGTGGGAGACGCTCCCATTCCTGATGCAGATTTCCCAAGAATAGTTACTGCACTGTGTGCCATTTATTCAAACGGACGTATGCCTGCATGTGTGTTTAATGTGAAGCTTCATGACTGAGATCTGCTTTATAGTAATGTCCCTCCTTCTGTAGGCCTGGTACATGAGAGTATGCACATGTAAGAGACACCCCTTGTGTTTATTCGGGTCTGGGGGGCAAAATAAATTACCAGCAGCTGCTTTATTACATTGGTCTGCACGGCTATTCAGTCACTTCTACCTTTTAGGTAATGCTTGGATGGAGATTATAGACAAGGGTGGCTATCGTAATCACTGTTGCTGTAGTAAGGAAAAGTGCAGAAAAATGTCAAAAATAGAAAGGAGATCTTACATTACTTAATGTGTCTTGAACATCTGTTGTTGTCCCTCTGTAAAGCACAATTAAAGTACTGTATTTTTTAGCATTTAAAGTTATCATTTGAAGCAAATTTGATGGCACAAGTGTATTAAGGTGCTGTGTGTGACTGTAGTTAGGGAATTTGAGAGAAAGATGGAGTTTTAGAAATGGAGAGTGAGGTAGACCTAGAGAAAGTGATCTGACGTTACAATGGTGACAATGAAGAGAAGGCATTATTATGGCTCAGTACTAGGGATTAGAAGGATCTCTCATGGTTTAAGACATTCATGTGTGTTGCTGGTTGGATATGCTAAAAGTTTGGAGGTTTGTCCACTTTGATTTAAGTTTTCTTCTTGAGCATATGTTGTCATATTAATTGAAGCAGAAAATGCAAAGGGGTTGGAGGCTGCCATAATGGTTAAAGTGTTTACTTCACAGGTACAAGGTGCAGGGTTTGATTCTCACCTTTGAAGGAGATTGGCTTGGCTTGAAGTGGCCCAAAAGGGCAACTAGCCTAATGCTTGCCTATGAACCTGTTTGTACGACAGAGCAGCGAGGCTGTTGAGCAGTCCATGTAGTCTGGTCAGCAGCTTCTAATGCTAAAAGATTACTGCTTAGAAAAAAAAATGAGGTTTTGTGGAACACCTGTGGATGAGGAATGAGCAGATAGCTTGGACTTTGTAAAAGTAGGGGTGGAACTGTTCACTGGGCTCACAAAGAAGTAATCAGGAATTGAAAATGAGTATCAGTTGCCCTTTAATTTTGACTAGAAATACAGTAAAATGCACAAAACTATTGTACAGTTTGTCAAGGCATGCAAAGCAGAATGTTTTGCAGCAGCCAAAAGAGAGCTACAGTAGGAGATCGGGCTATCATAATAGAACATGATTAGTCAGATGTTGCCATAGAGAGAGTACATTTACAGGGGCAGTCAAGGAGGGCAGAAGAAGAAAAAAGTCTCTTGAAGTTTTGTCCTAAAGAGCATGTAGGTACTGGAGTATGAAGTTGGAGAAAGCTGACCTGTCTTACTTAACTGATGATGATGTTGAGGAGTGGAAGTTTATCACTACTAGTTGACAACATCAGTCCTTTGGATGTAGAAAATGAGTTGGAAGAACATGATGGTGAAGACAGAAAAGGGAGAGTCTGTGCATGTATAGCGGGTGGTTGGTTGTGGCTGGATAGGAACTACTAATGTACTTGACTGAACAGCTGAAGGAGATTATTAGTCACATATTGTATTGGTGTTCTTTTGGTAGTGGAACTAATGTTTGAAATTTGATAGTTATGCAAGTATTGAGAGGAGAGGGCAAATACAACTTTCTGCTATCTAAGGTGTACTTTTCAAGGTCAGTTTGAAACTTTGGATTTCTTACTAGTGTAATCAGTCTTGTATAAGATTGTGTATCTAAAGAACCTGGTAGGTATTTGAAATGCAAAGCTAATGTAAATGTTTTGCAGTTTTGCAAAATATATTAAAGTGCCTTTCAGTGTTTTGAATTCAGGTATTTTTAATTTTGTATAAATGTATATTTGTTTCTTGTAATAGTAAACAACATATAATTTGTATATTTTTGTTAACATTTTAGGGTATGGATTGCTGCAATAAACAGACAGTGTGTATAGAAATGAGGTAGCTTGCCAAGAGCATTAATTAAAATAGTTGGTGATGTGACGCAGTTTTCCTCCTCTTTCTGCAATGTTTCCCTTCCGTTTGCTTGATACGTAATATAATGCATAGTGGCGTGCTACTGCTTTTAATAGGGGATTATTTTGACATTTAGATAATCCAGAATTAAATACTGAAAACAAATTAGACTGTTTAAACTTGTTATATGATTTGGAAATTTAAGATGTCACAAGATGAATATTTGTAGTAACTAAAGGAATTAAATACGTATAGACTGCCTCTGTAACTTGGTATGCAATAACGATAGTGGCAAACGAATGTTTAACTGTGTAAAACTATATGAGAAGCTGTGTTATAACTGAAATTGTTTGATAGAGATTTCTGCATTCTTTAATGGCAGATTTAGTTGCATGTTCTGTGTGGTGTTCAACCACACATTTACAGGTGTTGCAGAGAGGTGCCTGAAGTAGATAAGGAATATGGAGTGAGGTATTCATATTTTGTATGGCAAGCAGGTTCATTGAACTAAAACTCAGTATGTCAAAAAAAAAAAAAAAGCTGGAGTTGTGTTCCGTTAACATTAGTGGACAGACGGTCCGGACAGAAGCCTGAGTGGTAGTAAGGATTGGGAGCATGGTAATAACTGATAAATGTGCATGTTATACTTAGTTGAAGTATTTTTTTCCGTGGTTTTGTTTCTGTCATAATAATAGAATCCTTTGGGGGTCCTGATACATGTAACTGTGTTCAAGCTGGATGATGGGTTGTGTGAGATGACATAGACTCAGATGATGATTGCTTTACATTTCCGGAGGTTGGTGAAAGGCTGCATTATTTTCATAGTGTAATTTTAAAATGGAATAAGCCCTCTATCTACCAGGAATTATTAGTTATTAAATGATTAGCATTTATTAAGTTGTTAGGAGGAGGCAGGGGCAAGAAATAGACAGATGGTAGAGTTCAGGATCCATTTCAAGAATATGGAAATTATTTGATCTCTTAATTTGAGTCAGAGGGTACAGTTGAGCTTAGAGGAGTACCTCCTGGGTTGGGGGCCTCAAGGATTGCAGGAGACTGTGGGATGCACTCGAGTGGTATAGCTGTGATAAAAATAAAAGATGAATGGAAACATTCATATATTAATGTAACTTGTTAGGTTTGATTGCACTGCACTAGAGCAATGTTTGCTAGGTTGCTTAGGTGAGGGAGTGTAATAAGCATGGTGTGAAAGGATCTGTACATCTAAGGTGAAGCAGCAGAAGGGGTTACGTAGCTGAATTGAGCATAAAATTGACATTCAGCTACAGGTTAAGTGTTAGATTCCCTGAGAGCTGACCGAGTGGAATGAAAACTCCATAAAGTCAGGTGTCTTGAAGTGGTGTCAAAACACTCTGAAGGATGTCATTTCTGGTAGATCTATGTGACAGAGGACATGTGATAGGTAACGGAGATTTAATAAGTTTTAAGTTTAAGGTGCTCCGTGATAATGCATGATTGTATGCAATAGTAAGTATGTAGATGGTGCAGGGACGAGGCATTTGTGATGAGAGTACAATTCTTGATGGTATGCATGGTTCAGTTAGTACAATTCTTGATGGGATGCGTAGTTTAGTTAGTACGATTCTTGATGAGATGCATACTTTAGTACTATTCTTGATGGGATGTGTACTTAGTACAATTCTTGATGGGATGCGTACTTTAGTACGATTCTTGATGGGATGCATGGTTCAGTTATTACAATTCTTGATGGGATGCGTAGTTTAGTACTATTCTTGATGGGATGCGTACTTTAGTTAGTACGATTTTTGATGGGATGCGTACTTTAGTTAGTACGATTTTTGATGGGATGCGTACTTAGTACGATTCTTGATGGGATGCATGGTTCAGTTAGTACAATTCTTGATGGGATGCGTAGTTTAGTTAGTACAATTCTTGATGGGATGCATACTTTAGTCAGTATGATTCTTGATGGGATGCATACTTTAGTACGATTCTTGATGGGATGCGTACTTTAGTTAGTACAATTCTTGATGGTATGCATGGTTCAGTTAGTACGATTCTTGATGGGATGCGTAGTTTGGTACTATTGTTGATGGGATGCGTACTTTAGTTAGTACGATTCTTGATGGGATGCATGGTGTAGTTTGTATGATTCTTGATGGGATGCATGGTGTAGTTTGTATGATTCTTGATGGGATGCATGGTTTAGTTTGTACGATTCTTGATGTGATTCGTAGTTTAGTTAGTACGATTCTTGATGGTATGCATGTTAGTACAATTCTTGATGGGATGTGTACTTTAGTACTATTCTTGATAGGATGCATGGTTCAGTTAGTACGATTCTTGATGGGATGCGTAGTTTGGTACTATTGTTGATGGGATGCGTACTTTAGTTAGTACGATTCTTAATGGGATGCATGGTGTAGTTTGTATGATTCTTGATGGGATGCATGGTTTAGTTTGTACGATTCTTGATGTGATTCATAGTTTAGTTAGTACGATTCTTGATGGTATGCATGGTTCAGTCAGTACAATTCTTGATGGGATGCGTAGTTTGGTACTATTGTTGATGGGATGCGTACTTTAGTTAGTACGATTCTTGATGGGATGCATGGTGTAGTTTGTATGATTCTTGATGGGATGCATGGTTTAGTTTGTACGATTCTTGATGTGATTCGTAGTTTAGTTAGTACGATTCTTGATGGTATGCATGGTTCAGTCAGTACGATTCTTGATGGGATGCGTACTTTAGTTAGTACAATTCTTGATGGTATGCATGGTTCAGTTAGTACGATTCTTGATGGGATGCGTAGTTTGGTACTATTGTTGATGGGATGCGTACTTTAGTTAGTACGATTCTTGATGGTATGCATGGTTCAGTCAGTACAATTCTTGATGGGATGTGTACTTTAGTACTATTCTTGATAGGATGCGTACTTTAGTTAGTACGATTCTTGATGGGATGCATGGTGTAGTTTGTATGATTCTTGATGGGATGCATGGTTTAGTTTGTACGATTCTTGATGTGATTCGTAGTTTAGTTAGTACGATTCTTGATGGTATGCATGGTTCAGTCAGTACAATTCTTGATGGGATGCGTACTTTAGTACTATTCTTGATAGGATGCATACTTTAGTTAGTACGATTCTTGATAGGATGTGTACTTTAGTACTATTCTTGATAGGATGCCTACTTTAGTTAGTACGATTCTTGATAGGATGTGTACTTTAGTACTATTCTTGATAGGATGCCTACTTTAGTTAGTACGATTCTTGATAGGATGTGTACTTTAGTACTATTCTTGATAGGATGCATACTTTAGTTAGTACGATTCTTGATGGGATGTGTACTTTAGTACTATTCTTGATAGGATGCATACTTTAGTTAGTACGATTCTTGATGGGATGTGTACTTTAGTACTATTCTTGATAGGATGCGTACTTTAGTACGATTCTTGATGTGATTCGTAGTTTAGTTAGTACGATTCTTGTTGGTATGCATGTTAGTACAATTCTTGATGGGATGTGTACTTTAGTGCTATTCTTGATAGGATGCATACTTTAGTTAGTACAATTCTTGATGGGATGTGTACTTTAGTACTATTCTTGATAGGATGCCTACTTTAGTTAGTACGATTCTTGATGGGATGTGTACTTAGTACTATTCTTGATAGGATGCATACTTTAATATAGTTGTTGCTGGTGAATGCATCCAGCTCATTAAGGCAAGTGTGAACAAACAAGAATTATATAATTAACGCTATAAAGAAGAAGAATTAATCCTATGATAGTTCCTAGCTTTATAGTTACAAAGAAGAAAAAATTGTATATTACAGGTGGAAGGCTTAGTACTAGATATCTTTCGTGAGGGAAGCATCGTAGTACATGCATGGTTGCAAGTCAGGATTAAGGTAAGAGTTCATAAATTATATACAGTTCTAAATTACTTTTAAAGATCTATATATTTGCTTCTGGATTTTATGATTATTTGGGTTAGCTAATTTAATTTTTAGATCTGTGTTAAGGTGGCGGGAGGGGGGTCAAAATTACCCATCCTAGAAGTAGAATGAGATTGCAGATGGAGGAGGACCTTGAACACTAGTCAAAAAAAAAAGATTGATTGGGGGGTGGGGGTGAGGATTGGACCCATTCATTCTAGAAGGAAAAGGTGAAGTTGTGTGTCGCATTAATAAATACTAAAAAAATGTAGCATTTTACTAGGGTTTCAGGTTTTCTCCTGCATCTCATACATGTTGATAGGGTCGGCCACGGTGGTGCAGCGGTTAGCATTGTTGTCTCACAGTAAGAGGCTCTCAGATTCGATTCTTGGCTGGGGCTCCTTCTGTGTAGAGTTTGCATGTCCTCCCTGCGATCAAGTGAGTTTTAAAGACATGCAGGTAGGTGCGTGTATGTGTGTGCCTTCTGTGAAGGTTGGGTGCTGGGCTGGCAACTCGACACTGTAAAACCACCACTGACAATCAGTCTGCGGACAGGTGATCTGCTGTGGCGACCCCTAACCAGGAAAAGCCAAAAGACATTGCTCAGACATGTTGACAGGTTAATCAGCAAGGCTATAAATTACCCATATGTTTGTCTGTGTGCACAACATGTATTTCCTGATAAACTAGCATTCCATCTAGCACTAATTTTCTGCCCCACACCATTTGAGTGACAATAGAAAGCTATAGGTTCATAGGTAGGTACTAGGCTATTAGCCCTAGGGCCTATATAAGCCTAGCCAAAAAGGTACCCTGGCTTTCACCACCCAAGAAAATTATTTTCCTGTGCCCCTGTTGAGCAGAGCCACAGAAGTGATCCCTGGGGTGAATTTTCTATTTCCCATCCAATCATCAAGATTTTTCTTGAAGAGTACTAATGAGGAGATTTGTTTGATATAGGTAGGTAGTTTGTTCCAGAGTATGGGAAGTCTCTGGAACAGGAATCTGCCCCTCCAGCATGTTCTGTTTATTGTGGTGACAAGGTTTAGGTCCCTAGAGTGTGTAGCTCAGAGGGATTGGGATTTCTTTAAGTGGAGCATGTTCAACAGCTCTGGGTTTGACATAGCTTTGTATGTTAGGCAGAGATTGCCTCTGAGTAGGCGATATTCGACGGATTAAAGCTGGAGTTTTTTGAGACTATCTGCATTGGTCATCTGTTTGAGGCCGGTAATGCTCTTTGTGAGGAATTTCTGCAGCCTTTCCAGTTGTAGATGTCTTGTGATGTACATACCAAAAGGGGCATTGTACTCTACAATAGGTCTAATGAGTGATGAGTAGAGGGGAACAATTATCTCTTTTTTTCCTGGATGAGAAACCTTTTGTGATGAGGTGCGTCACGAAGAAGGATTTCCTGACTACTGTGGCGATGAGATTATCAAAGGAGAGACTACTGTCCACATATGTCCCAAGATCTCTTATCACACTTTTGGTGTTAAGTAGACTACCACTTATGTGGTAGTTCATGGGTACAGAGTTTTTACTAAAAGGGATGACAGTGCACTTTTGGACATTGATCTTGAAGCCATGGCTTTGACACCAGGCATCTGTCTCAGTGAGGCCCTTTTGTAGAATGTCCACATCATTAGGAGTTTTGATTATGGCTCCTAGTTTGCAGTCATCTGCAAACTTCTTTAGCCAAATGCCTTCTATGTTAGTCTGTACTTCAGAGATTTGGATACCAAACAGGAGAAGACCCAGGAATGAACCCTTTGGTACTCCACTTGTCACTGGTCTGAAGTCGGATTTGGAGTGTGCTACTTTCACAGTGTGGGTTCTGTCATTGAGCCAGTTGGCAACCCATCTTGTGACATAGGGATTTATACCTAGTTTAGTGAGTTTAACATCATACAGAACTATGTGAAATGAAATGGACCACGAACACGAGCTCACCCACAACCCTGAACAGGCTGAAGTGAGTGTAAAAAACTGAGTCAAGCAGACAGGGTAAATAATTAATTCTAATGAGATTTTGACCTGACATGTTCTGATATTCATATTCCATTTGTCGATTATGTTGTGTGGTACAAAGAACCTTCCATAACTACATACATCAAACTTCTTGCTTGTGCTATGTCACAAGTGATAATTCAATAAAGGTGTTTGGAAAAAAAAAAGTTGTTGCTTGTAGTATTTATGTAAATGTTAAGCAATTTCAATTTGTCTTGTGATGTTTGCCACTTTAAATGGATGGATGGTGAGCAGAAGAAGAAAGAGTAGGGCTGTTGAACAAGTTCTTCAGTAATCAAGAAGGAAGTGAAAGATGATTGCAAAGTCTGATTGGTAGACGTTGCCATGATAACGAGATTGATTTCAGTGGTGAGACTAGTTGGATATGTCATTGTCCCCATCTTCCCAGTATTGAGTTTCACAGTGCACTCTGGGGGCAGTCTTCTGACTCCACAAACTCCACATGGCGTTAATGAATTGCAGTGTAGGTGTTGGGATCGACTCTTTATGTAATGCATTCAGGAATTACTGCTGAAATGCAGCATAAGTGCTAGGATCAATGCTAATGCATTCAGGAATTACTTCTGAAATGCAGTGTAGGTGTTGGGATCGACTCTTTATGTAATGCATTCAGGAATTACTGCTGAAATGCAGCATAAGTGCTAGGATCAATGCTAATGCATTCAGGAATTACTTCTGAAATGCAGTGTAGGTGCTGGGATTGACATTGTATGTTAGGCATTCAGAAATTATTGCTGAAATGCAGCATAGGTGCTGGGATCGATGGTTTGTTTAATGTATTCAGGAATAACTACTGAAATGCAGCCTAGATGCTGGAAATGCTGGAATCTACTTTTTCATAGGTTTATAGGTAGGTACTAGGCTATTGGCCCTAGGGCCTATATAAGTCTAGCCAAATGGTACCCTGGCTTTTGCCACCCAAGAAAATTATTTTCCTGTGCCCCTGTCCGGCAGAGCCACAGAAGTGATCCCGGGGATGAATTTCCTATCT
Source organism: Protopterus annectens (assembly GCF_019279795.1). NCBI lineage: Eukaryota > Metazoa > Chordata > Ceratodontiformes > Protopteridae > Protopterus > Protopterus annectens. The sequence goes on from NC_056741.1 coordinate 41,973,030, forward strand.
TCCATCCAATCATCAAGATTTTTCTTGGAGTGCTAATGAGGAGCTTTGTTTGATATAGATAGGTAGTTTGTTCCAGAGTATGGGAAGTCTCTGAGACAGGAATCTATTCCTCCAGCATGTTCTGTTTATTGTGGTGACAAGGTTTAGGTCCCTAGAGCGTGTAGCTTGGAGGGATTGTGATTTCTTTATATGGAGCATGTCCAACAGCTCTGGGTTTGAGTATGTTAGGCAGAGATCGCCTCTGAGTAGGCGATATGCGACAGAGTAAAGCTGGAGTTTTTTGAGACAGTCTGCGTAGGGCATCTGTATGAGGCCAGTAATCCTCTTTGTGAGGTATTTTTGTGGCCTTTCCAGTTGTTGTAGATGTCTTGTGAGGTACATACCAAAAGGGGCATTGTACTCTATAATGGGTCTAATGAGTGATGAGTAGAGGGGAACAATGACCTCTTTTTTCCTGGATGAGAAACCTTTTGTGATGAGGTGTGCCACTTAGAAGAGTTTCCTGACTACTGTGGCAATGTGATTATCAAAGGAGAGACTACTGTCCACCTGTGTCCCAAGGTCTCTTATCACACTTTCGGTGTTAAGTAGACTACCGCCTATGTGGTAGTTCATGGGTAATGCATTCAGAAATTACTGCTGAAATGCAGTGTAAGTGCTGGGATCGACTGTATAATATATTCAGGAATTTTGCTTTTTTAAACTATCATTAAACCAGCTTGTTTTTTTGAACTGCAAGACTGTATTGAGTTCCTTTTCCGTGTTACCTGACTTTGCCTTCATTTAAAGTTTACTTGCTGGGTGCCAGTTTGAGTTTCCTTGGAGTTAGTCAGGAATTACCCAGCTTCCTGAGGCTAAGAATACTAGTGCTTCATCCAGCTCCTTGTGACTTTTCTTATTTCCTTTCTTGAAGTATTCAAAAAAAAAATCTCTATGGGTAAGTACAGCACTCTTTTGTCCATGCTTTACTTTTTCTTTTCACAGACATATCACAGAGCATTTAATAGTTCACACGTTAATATTTACACAAGATGGGCTGTAACTTTGTGATGGATGCAGTAATAATGGTTCCTGAAATTGCAAACTGTCAAAAAATGGAATCACAATTCCCAAATCTTTATCTGTGCTTGCTTAAATGCTTTGGTACTTTGTGTAAATTGTTGCCATAGGAATTGTTTGTCGAGTGTTTTTACGGGTATTGAAACATCCTTCCTTGTGTTGCTTTCATTTCAAGAAGGATTTGGGATTCCATTTTTTGACAGTTTGCAATTTCAGGACTGTTTTTTACTGAACAACAGCTTTAAGCATGTTTGTGATTTTCTCAAGGGCCAGAATTCATTAAAAAAATGAAGTGCCTTACAAAAAGTCCATTAAAACAAGCGTCACTCTAAAGCGAACATACGGTCAACTGTATTTGGAGGGAAGACTGAGATTTGGTGTTGGTAAATTTGCATTCGTTGAAATTTCTAAATAAAAGGTCTTTGAGTAAGACAAATGAGTCTTGTGAATTAAAAAAAAAACACACATTTCTACTCACTTTGATTACCTGAAATTTACTTACGAATTCTTAAAAATAAAGCCTGACCTTTTCTTAGACTTATCTGCCTTACCTCACGCAAAGAAAAAAATGTTTGACATGTCTTCCATTCTTAAGCTGTTGTTTCTAAAGCAGTAATTCTAAGTCTGAGTTTTCTCATGATTGTACATCTAGAAAAAGGAGATTTTGACCATTCAGATGATGTCTGGTTTAGTTGTTTTATGTATATGGTATCTGAACATTTTGATTTAGGAGCCATGGAAGTTTCTAGAAAATTATTTTGAGTTCACAGTGTCTTTGCTTCATTATCATGTACTACATAGGGTCGGGATGTCAGTGTCAGTTCTACCTTCTTCAACAATTGTGCCTGACTGCTGCAGGTCTTGTTTCATCTTGCCTTCTTCCTCTTTCACAAGTCTTCTTTACCAAGTCATCTCTTTTACTGCTTGAACAAACAATTCCAAGCTGATGAAGCCTTCATATAGACAGAAGAGGTAATGTAAAAAAATGTTAAGATTTTTGTAGCTTTTACAGTATGTCATTATTAATAGTGCAGAAGATACAAGTAGTTCATGGAGCACCAAGGTTATATTCTTAATATCAGGAAACAAACATATTAAGCTCTTTCATGTTGCAAGAACCAGTCATAATAGCGCTTATGGGTGCTTAACAAAAAGGGGTGATAGGGGCAATGGCCGGCTGCCAGAGAACAGCAAGAGAAGGCAAGTCAGGTTTTAAAAGCTGGTAGAATTTCACTGTGTAACACTGACAAACAAAAAGTGTGGAATTTCACTGTGCATCACTAACAAACAAAAAGTGTGGAATTTCACTGTGTAACACTAACAAACTAAAAGTGTGGTATAATGAAATGTAGAACTGCCGTCCATATCTTGGGCATAATGTATTGCTTATGATTGGAGACTCATTTCCAGTCCTTTGGTTGCAGTTTCCAATCAGTTTTAATTTGAGTCAGAATACAAGTACTTTTCAGTGTAAGTCAACACTTTTAGTTCACTTAGACTAGTAGTGAATGTATTTGGGGAAAAAAAAATAAAGACTACAACTTGTTTAGTGGGATGAAAGCTTCCTTGTTATGTTTTGCATTGCATCAAGAGTGAATAGCTGAAGCCGTCCTAGTTTGAGAGTCTAGACCTTCACATAGGCAGGAAGACTTAACATTTAGATAAGAGACAAAAAAGGGCACCTGTCTTTCATAGTGGAATGTAACTTTTTTCCTTGCTTAGTTGAAGTATTCACATAACTTTTGTTCAGCATAGTTTTCAGCACACAAGTAACAGGAGAGTGATCACATTTAAGCAGAATAACTCAAGTGCATTTAGAAGTTCCTGAACCTTGTAAAACCTTCAGAAGCCTTGCCAGGTTGCATAGAAACAATCTTTAGTTCATTGAGATAACTCACAAGCTGCAAAATTATTATCTGAAATAAAAATTAAGTAGAGCTGCCAGTAAAACACAGCTGCTGCAGAACTAGGTTAAGTTAAATGCTAATTCCTGTATGAAAAAGAAAAGTAAGCAAGCATAGTACAATATTACTGAATGTAAGAAACAGAAAACAAATACCAAGTACACAGTATTATAGACTAAAACTGCGTTAATCTGGGAAAACTTGCACGAATAGCATAACCAAGTGTTTAGTTTACATGCAGCAAGTTGAAATACATGAAAGTTAAATTTGCACAGAACCTTGGAAAAATCAGTATGCCTAGCAAGTTAGCAGCTAGTTTGAAAGTACAAGTATATTACAGTAATACACACTTAGTTAAAATGTGTTTTAGGTCTGATTTAAAAGCAGTCTCAAAAATAATAGATGAAATCCAATCATTTCTGTCCTCAACTGAGGAAAATTAATTCTGCTGGATATGTAGGCAGAACATGCATAATAGTGAGGATTAAATGTTAACAGAAAAGTGCTAGTCTTTGTCTTGCGTTTGTGTTCATGTGCATCCTCAGCTGGAAGCATCAACATATGACCCCTCCCTTATGTTCAGCTTTAATAAGTGTAATATTTTAATGTAGTTCTGTCTGAGCGTGTCACACAATTTGAGAAGTCCTTACTTCTAGATGGCTATTTCTATCAACAACATAAGGTAGTAATCACTTTTTGGTCCCTCAAGCAAAGAAAACAGTGTGTCCCTTACAGTTCCTATGAAATTTGCAGTCATATTTTTGGGTTACTACTTAATAGTGCATTATTCTTGCTATTTCCTGCTAAGTCCAAGAGCTTTTTTGTTGCCATATTGAACTCAACCTTAACCGTAATCATTTCCGTAGTCTTCATTCTTTTAACAATGTCAGCCAAAGACATACTGTGTTAAATCTTTCTGTGACAGAAATAAAACTTCTGTCAAGACTTTGCTCTTGAAATACACATATTTTCTTTTTTATTTGGCAGTACTTTGCCAGTAGTTACTATTACTTAGAGTTCAGTAGTTTTGTTTTGTCATATTTTTATGTATTTAAAATTCTTTTTCTGTTAAGTAAGACATAAATCTTCTAGTTTCAGTCCAACAAAGAGCAAGTACTTTAGCCTTCTGTTTACATTTTGTTCACAAATACTTGGGGGAAAAACATGAGAGAGAGACAAAAACACATTTTTCTTTCTAGCAAGAGAGTAAGAAGCAGTTTGGGCTGAAAGAGTTGCACCAGTGATGCCAGGAAATGCTGAATTTAGGTAGGTAGTCTAGAGCTAATAGACTGCGCTTGCTCACACCTTAGAAGACATCCTAACAGTCCAGCCACGCAGCACCCCTGAACTGAGATGCTACTTGATTATTGATTCCAAAAAGCCATGATCTACTTCTTAATTAGGCTAACTAGTATTTAGTGCTGACGGTGGCTCCTTTAACCAGTGGTTTGATCCCCTCAACCTCCATTTGCATGCTGTGTGACTCTGATCAAGCCACTTAGACAATGCTTCCAGGTTTCTGCCGTAGGGCCCACCTGATAAACACATTTAAAGTAAGTGAGATAAAGAAGATCACTGTTTGCACATAAGTAGTTGAGCATTTCTTTTAGTCGGACTAGGCCATCTGTTAAGATGCAATGTTCACTCTGTTAAAACCTTGTTAATTTCTGAAAACATGACAACAGTATGTAAGCAGATGTCCTTAATTTTTTCTCATTTTTTGTCATTTAGTTCATCAATACTTATCTGCATCTATTTAATTACCTTTCAGCAACAAGATTTTATTTTAATTAAGTTAAAAAGATATATAGAGTGTTTAAGTGATTAGAAGAAGTATAGTCTTGCACAAATTATATTTGAATCCACATTAAAGTATTTTAAAGCTTCTGTCCATTCTCTTGAAAGCCTGGGTTCCTGTTCATGTTGCAGCCTTTAATGATTCTTCTCATCAACTTCATGTCATAAATAAAATTCCAGTATGTGTCCTGTTGTGCTGTTTATCACTGTTTACCCACATAAGGAAGAATTAACCTGTTTTCTTTCTATTAAACCAGTTCCATTTGTCATCTCAATACCCAGTGTTCAAAAGTTCCACGAAAATTTCTTTTTCCCCACTCTTTCTTGAAACATTACACCACTTCCATTGCATGCCAGATCCAAAATGTATTTTGTATGAATACAATCAAGAACCTGTACATTGTTCACCTGTTGTTTCGGTAGTAGGATTATGGCTCCAGCTTTTTGCTCCCATATTCCTTTTTTGTTAGGTGTACTGGGAGTAAAAACACCTAGATAGTGGTCTCATTTGTTAATCCCAGATGTATACCCATTCTTTTGGGGAATAGCATCTGTTCTGTACTATTCCTTGGTCTGTAGTTGCTTTAATATTTTCATTCTTTTTCCATTAATCAAGTAATTGACATCTAATATCAGTAGACTTTCCTTCCAGTACATCAGCATAAATTGCTGCACCTCTACCTTTTCCAGCATTCTTCCATTTTACTTACTGTGTATTTTTTCCATTTCATATTTTTTTCCTAAAAATATCTTTGCAGTCCTATAACCATGAGCTTCAAGCTATCACCCCAGTTAAGTTGATGTGTTTTTTGTCAACCTGGTCTCACCTGACATATTACTATTTCTGGGGATTTTCTTTAGATTAACCCATTAAACCACATGTGTATGTTTGGTAATGTAGCATCCTCCATCCCTCTCCCTTTTGTTTTAATAGATTTAGCTTATGAACTGTTCTTGTGCCATAAGAACCATCATTCCTCCCAATGATCAGTCGCTACACTTTGAGTGGGCCATCTTCCAGGCAGCCATGAAGGTGTTTCTTTCACCAGCCAGTATCCCAGCATCTTTAATTTGACCTAACCCCACCACTGGCAGGGGAATGAGCACTTGTGTCACTGCAGATCACCTATGCCCCTTGTCAGCACATACATGCTCCACCACATGCGTTGATTGGGGCTGCCATCACTGACCTGGATGCCCACATCCTTCCTACCACTGGCTTGACCCATCATGATGGGTCTCTGCTAGCCTGCTGAAGTCCTATCAGAGCAGCAGCTCAGTGTTTTTTAATGTTTTGTCCCATGGGTGGGTTCGACCCACTGAGACTGTGGGCCTATTTTCAAGGGAGATCTGATGGGGTTTTCATATTAACTTCTTGAAATCTGAACATGGATATTCCCTTACTGTTTTCAGTAAATGCAGTGGGATCTTTGACATCCACCTGAGCTACCACCAGATGGAATCTCAGTTTTAACATGTTATCAGGCAACACGCTTGGGAGCCTACTTGTGCTGCACTGCAGTTACCAGCACTGAAAAATGAATCCAGACAGTAATGTGCAAGGTAATTAAGAGCTCATATAGATGAGCTAAGATGGTGCGAATAGTAAAGGGGTTATAGAAGACGATGATTTCATTTGAAGTAGATAATATGAAATATCCACAAAGATTTAAATGATTTGTCACTAATTTTCTTCATATTGATCACTGCTGCAGTAGCCTAAGCTGTGCGGGTTAGGATGTAACAGCCTGCCAGCTTCCCAAGCTTCAGGGCACCTTCCACGCGCTCAACCCATTATTCAGATCAAAATGAGCAGACTAAAAAGATAGATTTGGGTGCCAAGCCCTGCAGGGCTTTCCAGATGCCAAAGAGAGCACTCCTCTCCAGGCTTTAGAGGATCGACATTTGGCTTGTGCTGTTCCATTGCTGGGCAAATATGTTCCCTTTGGGGTAAAACCTTGCATATATATTTTTATAATGTACTTTCTTGTGTGGGAGAGTACATTTTAAGCTAGGAATATTTGTTTGTATTTACTGTCACATGACTTTGCTATACTGTTAAACTGGAGCACACTTTTCTGTGTGACAGTTTAAAAGTGGATTTAAATGTTCTAAAACCATTTTTTTTTTCTTTTGGAGGAACTGTTTACCAGTCCACAAAAGTAATTTAAATGTGTATAAGAGTGCTTTTTACTGTATGTATTTTATTGAGAAGAGTGATTTTATTACTACTGTTGAATTTTTGCTAACTTGTGCTTCCTTTGTTTCCCCAGGAAGGAGGCACCATTTTGGCTGGACCGTGGCACAAACTACTGGTCACAGGGTCTGTCCTTCACCTACCACAAAAAGAAGTTTTTAACTAAGCAGCCTTTGCCACTGTAGCAGGCTAACAGTTTGCCACAGCTGCAGTTGGGTGACTGTGCTGTGGCCAGTGCTGGTTCCTTAGACCACTCATCTTTTCCACATATTCCTCTGGTGCTGCTCATACAACCACTGTGGACCAGGAGTTAGCCTTGTCCTCTGCAGCTGTTGGTGGTCCTGATAGCAGGCAAAGGATAGCAACTTTTGTCTGTGTTAGAAGAAGGGGCAGGGAAGGTGCTCCTACTTAACCAGAATGTTGTTCCCATCCCTGTGGAAGATGTTGCTGCCATTACCAATTCTGTTTTCCCTAACTTTCTTGTCAAATAGAAACAAAAAAAAAAATAAAGATTCTCCTGCTGTTTTACTGGATAGGAATAATTTATTAAGTCTGTCTCAGGGTCTTGTGCAGACTATTGCCCCTTCATATCAATTTGTTCTGTTAAGAGAAAAGAGGATTTCTCTGTTCCTGAAGAGATTCAAGAAATTGAATCTGGAGAAGTATGTGATGGGGATAGATACAGGTTTTTCTCCTCAGATTTCTGATTCAGACTCTGAGGTAGAGCATGTTATCTGATTCTCCATGTGAAGGATTCTGCTTCCAGAATGTGCCAGTGTTTTCAGTGGAAGAACATAGAGGTCTCCCAGTTCCTCAGAAAATACTATGAAACATTGCAGCGGGAATTCCTCGAACCTCCTCTTACCCCCCAGTACAGGAGGATGTGGTTTCACAGTCTGTGGTTTTTCCCGATATCTAGCTTGCTGCATCATATAAAGCAAGATAGAATGTACAAAATTCCTCAGCATTTCAGATTTCTCTACACTCACCCCAGACCTCACCCAGCAACTATAGCTTTAGTGAGTCCAGCTCCTGGGAATGTATTTTGTTAATTCTGTTCCTTCCCCTTCTGACAAAGATGGTAAAACAATTGATGTGATGTTGTCCTATCTCGCCTTCATTCTTACTAGGTTGGGTTTGGATCCGATCTTTGGATCTGTCTCGGCCTTTATTTACAAGGGCAAAGTGCTCTGCCAGCTCGTGGCTGAAGTCCCTATCCCAGCATGCACTAGAACCATCCCCAGACCTCATTTGCTGCTAAATAGAGTGTTCATCTGCTAGCTCTGGCTAAGTGTATTCTTTTTTGATTTATCTTCTCTATAACAATTAAGAGTTTTTTGTTGGGATAATTAGATTTTTAGATTTTTATAGCTCAGTGGCTTCTAATTACTTGATACTTTCGAGTTGAGCTGTTTATTTGCTGACTTTGGCCGTCATTTTTCTGCTAGGCCTTGTATCCCTTCCCGGTGTCTGTTTTGTACTTGTCCTGTTCCGTCATAGTTCGTATAAATTAGAGAACTTTTAATCAGCTTGTTTTAGTTAGAGGGCTTTATCCCTAGTGTTCCTGTTCTTTTTCATTGTTTGTTCTTTAGTGCAGTATTGTTGTGTCCTCTGTTTAAGTTAGAGAACTAAGTTGTCGTCCGTTCCCCCCCCCCCGTGTGTTCTTTGTCAGAGCCTGTTTAAGTTAGAGGGCTTAGTCTTATTTCCCTGTGTGTGTTGTATTTTTCAGTAGCTCGACCCTTTTACGTTAGAGGGTCCAGCAAATATAAAAAAATAAAAACACCTGCAAGGACTGTTTATTTTTTATTTCGGGGATCACTCAGGTGACTCTGCTCAACAGAGGCATTGGGAACTAAGGTCGGGTAGCACAATGCCAGGGTAATCTTATGGGCTAGGCTTGTAAAGGCTCCAGGGCCATTAGCCTAGTACAACACCTATGAACCTATAAAATAACTCCCTTGTTTTTTGATTATTGTTGTTGTTCTTGACCTTAATAATATCAGGCAAGGGGTCTACGCTAGTGGGCTTTAAGAAATGCTAAAAGTGTAGCAAAAAAATGCCCCTTAGTGTTAAACACACCCTTTGTGCTTATTGTTTAGGGGCTGTCCATCTTCAGGAGTTATGCTGTATCTGTTATTCCTTTAATCATGGAACTCTCCTGGAGAGGAAGAATAAGCTGATACTAAAAGGTCTTCTCAAAACCCCCTTCTCAGAGGCATTGGAAGAAGGCATGGGTTCACCTAAATCAGACCAGTCTCCTTCTGCTAAATCTGACAAGTCAGAAAAATCTGTTAAAAGACCTTCCCCATCTACTTCTTTGGATCTGACATATAAAATACCCAGATTGCCCTCTTCATATCCAAGAGCTACCGGATCAGACAAAGCCCCATCGTCTCCAATCCCTTCTTGCTCGGTGCCAGTGGAGTTCGAACTAAGGAGCCGGTCCCCGACCTTGGGCCAGTATCTCCTATTTTGAGGTCTCCTAGTCTTCAGAAAGCAAAATCCCCACTCCCTTGACCCAGTCTTCTAGGTTTCTTTCAGACGACCATGTGGATCGGGTGGTACAAAGATTACTGCGGACACCGGCACTGGCCAAATTACTGTTGGGTCTGAACCCCAGGGCTTCGAATCCTTTGACATTCACCAACTCTGCTCCATGTCCTCCTCCAATCCAACCTCTAGCTTCAGAGTCGGAAGAACCAGAGTTGGTATTAGTGGAACTGTCAGATCCAAGACCCACCTCAGGTTCCACGGATCCGACCATGGCTCGGACGTCCTCTGCTTCATCGGAGCTGGAGGAATCTAGGAGCTGACACTCTCCAGTAGGGTCCGGGGGGATGAATTGGATAGCTGTCTGATCCAACTGTGCCTCTCGGGGCCTCTGCTCAGGTGAGTTTGGCTCCTACCTCTGCCTTGGGTCCATTGTCTTTGGTTCTGAGGGGTCCTTCAGCTTCTTCAGATCCAGGGATATCCTCAGTTCAGGGATGGGGGGATCTTTCAAGGTCACATTGAGGGTGCTGTCTCCACAGACAGGTCTACAGTCAACTCTGGATATTCTTCCGCTCAGAGCACCAGTGCCTGCCTCTTTATTTCCGCATCTACACCACAGGGACGCAGAGACCCTAGGCCTCAGGATGCCCCACAGGGTACCCCTCACTCTTCTAAAACGTTCCCTAGACTCCCCAGAGGAGTCTGTCACTTCTGATATGGACCTTGATGATGCTGAGGGATCCCCATGGTCGCCTCCTGATGATGTTTCCTTTGGAGACAAACTGGAAGCCCTCCAACCCTTTTGTGGAGGAGTCCGTATACCTGAAGGCCTTTGGATCTCACCCTTCTACCTCTTGGCCTTTGGATCTCACCCTTCCACCTCTTGGGTGTCTCCGCCTTTCGATGAACTTCTAGACCTGGTTTTTCAAAGGGCGTGGGAGTCCCCAGATTCAGTGGAACCTGTTTCCTAGGAGGCCAAGCAAGTTTATTACATCTCCATCTGACAAAACCTTCTTAACTGAAGGAGTCCCAGTTGATGCCATGGTCATGACGGCGGCCACTAAGAAGGAACTCTGACACTACTACTTCTGTCCATTCCCCAAACAAGGAGTCCAGAACTATGGACAGGTACAGAAAGCGCATATTTTCCTCAGCTGCCTTTCTTCTCAGATTGCTGAATTATCTTACCCATTTTACGAGACTGCAGAGAGATCTCTTGAAAGAGCTAGGAGATGCTCTTCAAGGGTCAGTAGCTGAAGGGGTTACAGACAAGGTATCCTCCCAGCTCACTACCTTAAATTCAGTAGTTGACTCATCCATGAGGCTCATATCTTATGCAGCTGATGGAGCAAGTAGAGCAGCAGGTTCTGTAATTTCCCTAAGGGGGCATTCTTGGATGCGCTTATGTGACTTCGCGGAACCCTTTAAGTCTTCCTTTGTAAATGCCTCATTTGACAGCTCGTCATTGTTCGGACCTAAGGTAAAGGGCACGCTGACCAGGTGTGAGCAGGAGGGAAAGACTCTGTCTGCCATAGGAGTCTGTTTTTCCATGCCTACTAGACGTTACCCGAAAGGTCAAAGAGGTAGTGGGAAAATGTGGTCCCAAAAATCACAGTAATCTTTTCAGGGCATGCATAGTGAATCTTCCCCCAAAGGTAGAGGAGGAAGCAATAATGCAAGATGCTGACTTCTGAGCAGAGGATGTCTGCAAAATGAGGGCAACAGAGATCTTTCTTTGGTAGGCCCTTTTAGCACTCCTGAAAGGAGGCCCAGTTGTCCAGCTCTGGAGGCAGTTGGGGTCATTTATCCTTGTACTCAGAAGCCTGGCGACAAATAAAAGACAAATGGGTACAAAGCATCATATCCAGAGGTTACGTCATCCAGATGTTCTTCGTGTTTCACTGTTGCAGTTATCCTGTTGGCAGGCTACCCTAAGTCGGCCTGAATTCCAAAGTCTATGTCCAGCGTCAGTTGCTTTCGCCTCCTCCCTGACGTCAGTGCGCCAGGGCTATAAAAGATGCAGCCAACGCCATTTTCTCCAGTCTTTCTTGCCGCGCGGTGCCCGAAGCAAAAGCAGTTCGCAAGTGCTGGTCGGCCGACTCCTGAGTTTTTCATTTCCGAAGTTCAGATCTGAAGTCTTCATTAAAGCTAAGTACCCCATTGGGGAAACTTTTTTCTTGCTCCAGACCGATGTCAGAAACAATTAATAATTGTATTTCTTGTGGGAAGCAAGTACCTCATAAGGATTTTTATTCTTACTGTATTCCTTGCCTAGGCCCTGACCATAACATTGCTAGTTGTCTGTTTTGTGCTAGATTTAAGTAATGCACTATTAAGCATCAGTACAATTTTGCATTCCATTACTTTGGCAGAAGATTTAATTATATAATGCTGTCGGAACAGCCGACTACCGGAGTTTATAAAAAGCGTAAAGAAAAAGAAAAGGACAGGCATCCGAGATCCAAAACCGACGACGAGGCTTCTGCTAGACCCGTTGCCGGTTCTCAGTGAGGTGCTTTCGCAGCCCCTGACGCCCGCTACCTCAAAGCCACAGGCCGCTTCCGTTTCCCACGTGGAGCTGACAAGGCCACTGGAAACTCAAGGTATTGGACACTCAGAAACTATTCCCTCAGATGGGTCCAGAGCCGCTGAGCAGGCATTGGCTTCTGAGGGTGTTTTCAGGCTTACACAGTTATATGTGAAACCTACTTCAGCTTCAAAGGCAAAGACTAAAGCAGCTCTAAAGACAAAGAAACAGGTACAGCATTCTCCTGGACAAGCCTCCATGCCTAAAAAACAGATGCTTAAAATGGCCGAAGACCTAATTACTTTGATCAGGGGTTCCCATCCCCCTCCTGATAAGAGGCCTAGGCAAGAGTTAGAATACGAATCTTCAGACCAGGTTTCCATTTCCTCTGATTCCTCTTCTGAACAGGAATATTCTCTTCCTCCCTATGAGGATTCTGATGCTGAAGAATATATCCCTTCAGCCTCTCCTCCTGAGGATTATTCTTTTGGGGAGACACTGCATACTACGAGGGAGCATTTCCACTGGGAGAGCCAAGATTACTCAGAATCCAAGAAAAGGCTCAGAGACTTCCTTTTATTGCCTCAGCACAGGCCCCTTGCTATCCCACCTGTTTTAGACATTGTAGATGATGTATTTTCTGAGTCCAGTCTATCTCCAGACTCTTTACCACCAGCTCCTGTTAAGCCAGACAGATACTATAGGGTTCCTGATTCACATAAATTTCTTTATAAAAACCCTGCTGCAGACCCGGAAACCATCTCTCAGGGTCCCAAAGGGGTCAAGGCTTCAACTGCAAAAAACCCTATCCCCTCTGATAGAGATTCTAGGGCCGTAGACAGATGGGGTAAAAAGATTTATACTTCTGCTACCTTAGCTGTAAGAGCCTTAAGGTGCCAATTTCATATGCTTAAATATCAGCAATATCTTGTGTCATTGCTTAAACAGAAAATGTCAACAAATTCAGAATGTGCAGACAGCAAAGAAATGCAGGATTTATTGCATGCAGCTGAACAAGTTGGAAAGCATACTTTGCAATGTGGTTTTGATTCTTTAGAGGCCTCCTGCAGGGCTGCTGTTACAGGTTCTGTCATTAGGAGGCATGCTTGGTTAAAAGAACAGAATCTGCCTGATCATGTTAAAGCAAAACTGCTCCATTACAGCATGATACTTTGTTTGGTGTTAAAGCAGAAGAGGTGTTGAAGAAAATGGAGGATAAAGCTAAGTCTATGCAAACAGTCAAGGATTTTTTGCAGGTACAGCCTCCCAGATTTAGGCAGGAGCTGGCCTACAAAGAATTGGTCCTTTCCAATGTCAGATAAGCCACAAAGAGGCAGAAACAGACGCCCCAGAGGCAGATCACAGCCCCAAGGCTCATACAGGCTTAAACAATGGGGTGCTTCTACTTCCCAGAGCGGAGAGGAAAAATCACAGCCATGCAGGGAAACAGTCTCAATGACTTCCCCCTTCCAGCACCAAGCACTTATCTTTTGTCGGCCCCTTTGTGGGGAAAACTAGCACTTTTTTCACAAAACTGGCACATGATCACCCAGGACGAATGGGTTCTAAATATAGTATCACAAGGCTACAGGTTCCATTTTCACACCCTGCCAAGATCTACCTCGCAATCAATGGGCAGAGGCACAAAAACAAGTTTCATCCCTCATGGACATGAGAGCCATTCAACAAGTACCAGATCAAGAGCAGGGACAAGGATTTTATTCAGGACTGTTCTTGGTACCCAGAAAGGACAAAGCCTGGAGACCAATACTGGACCTATCTATTCTGAACACATATCTGGATATTCCAAAATTCAAAATGTTGACTCTACAGCAGCTTCTGCCCATGTTGGGCAAGAAGGCTTGGCTTGTGACTTTAGATCTAAGAGGCATACCTGCATGTCCCAATCAGACAAACATGCAGAAGATACCTCAGATTCAAAACTGGCTCAATGCACTACCAATTCTCTGCACTTCCCTTTGGCTTATCTACTGCGCCCACGGTTTTCACAAAGTGCCTGGCACCAGTAATTGCATACTGCAGACAAAGAGGAATACAAATATATCCTTACTTGGACGACTGCCTCATTCAAGCAGAGAACAAGGACATTCTACTACAGCATCTGGTGTTTGTAAAGAGATTACTACCATGCCTAGGGTACGCAGTCAATGTACAAAAATCAAAACTAGTACCCTCTCAAGAGATAATATTCCTGGGTGCAAGGCTTAAATACAACTGCCCAGATGGCTTATCTCACGCTAGACAAGCAAAGACAACTGACTACCTATTTCAAACTGTTGGCAACAAAGGCCCAGTTATCTGCAAGAAAAATTCTGCAGGCTTTGGGTTTCATGGCATCCTGCATTCTACTAATTCCATATGCAAGACTGCATATGAGGAAACTTCAATGGTACCTAAAAAGTGTTTGGACTCAACATTGCCACAGCCTGGAAACAATAGTTACTCTCATTCCCTGCCTGCAACATGAGTTTTGATGGTGGGCGAGGGCCTGTCATCAGAACAAGGTACAGCCATTCACTCTACCCCCAGCCACACATACATTAACAATGGATGCATCGGATTATGCCTGGGGAGCCCACATGGCAGGAAGATGTATTCAAGGCACATGGTCCACAAACCAAAGGCGTCTATATATCAGTCAAAAAGAGATGCTAGCTGTTCAAAACGCCCTGACAACATTCAAAGACCAACTTCATCCGGGACAACTACTGATAAAGACTGACAATACCACGGTTATGTGGTACATAAACAAGCAGGGAGGCACTCATTCCTACCCCCTTTGCAGACTAGCCATGACTTTGTGGGACACAGCATTGACTTACCAAGTACATCTGCAGGCACAATTCCTGCCAGGAAAGATAAATACTCTGGCAGACAAACTAAGCAGAAACCTCATGGATCCCCACGAGTGGAAATTGGATCCACAAGTCTTCAGCATGGTAACAAGGAAATGGGGATGCCCGGACATAGACTTATTTGCCTCACCTCACAACTGCCAACTAAAGAGATTCTGCACAAGGACTCATCACAGACAAGCATGGAAAGTGGATGCCCTGTCTTTCAGATGGAAAAACTTAACAGTATATGCCTTTCCTCCTCTGCCTCTCCTCCCAAGGTACTCCTAAAGGTCAGACAGGAGAAGCCAAAAATGATGCTGATTGCCCCAGACTGGCCACGCCAGTACTGGTATCCAATCCTAAGGAACTTGTCTCAAAGCCCAGCCTGGACCTTACCTCAAGTGCCTCATCTACTGTCCCAGCAAAACAATCAGATCCTGCACAGCCAACTCAAGACCTTAAATCTGGCAGCATGGCGGATAATGTAATCTTACAAAACACACCTCTCACTAAAGCGGTGATGGATGTCATTTTGGAGGCCAGAAGGCCTAGTACTAGAAAATCCTATGCTGGAAAATGGAAGAGATTCTGAGCTTGGAACCAGGCACAAAGAATTGCCACAGCTGTACCAAATATTCCTCAGATTTTGCAGTACTTGACTGAGATGTTGGACAAAGGCCTATCCTTTTCATCTGTAAAAATTCATGCCTCTGCCATTTCGGCTCATTACAATACAGAGCCACCAATCTTTTCTCATCCTTTATTAAGGCAGTACCTCAGAGGGGCCAAAAATTTAAGGCCTCCAAGGAGATCACCAATACCTGCATGGGACCTCAATTATGTCTTAGAAAAACTCACCCTGCCTCCTTTTGAGCCAGCCGCTACAGCTGATATAAAGCTTTTATCTTGGAAAACAGCTCTACTCCTAGCAATAACTTCTGCAAGACGAGTCTCAGAGCTACAGGCACTCATGGCTGTGGAACCTTTTATCATTTTTTATCCAGACAGGGTTTCTCTGATTTATGCCTAAGGTAGTGTCCACTGTGGTCCTTAACCAAAGTATTCATCTACCTACCTTTTATCCAAACCCACAGAATAAGGGGGAGAGAATTCTGCATTTTCTGGACATACACAGACAGCTACGCTTCTATTTGAACAGAACCAAAGCTTTCAGAAAGACAGAGCAATTACTAGTGATATTTGCTGCAGGAAAACAAGGAAAGGCTATCTCAAAGCAGACTGTTTCAAAGTGGATAAGCCACTGCATTCATTTCTGCTATTCACAACATGGCAAGCCAGTACCTAAGGGCATTAGGCCACATTCAACCAGAGCAGCAGCCTTCCTCAGGGGAGTACCAACCAAAGACATTTTAGAGGCTGCGACTTGGAGTTCAATGCACACATTCACAAAGCACTACGACTTACCACTCTACTCTAAATCCAGGGCAGGCTTTGCCACTGCAGTTCTGCAGGGCCTTATACACGCTCCTAATGCTATTTAGCTCCAGCCTCCCAACCTTAGCTTTGGGATTCAACCCAATTGTAATGACTGCAACAGTGAAACACGAAGAACATAGTACAGTTGTGGTACACTTATCATAAATGTAGATGTTCGAGTGTGTTCACTGTTGCAGTCCAGGTTTCCCTCCTGCCATCCCCCATTTCTTTGCTGGAACTTATCTGTACTTCTCTAGTCTATACAACCTATGTGGTATATTTGCTTGTAGATGAAGGCAAAATATATACTTTGGTGCATGTATGTTTTATTGACATATTTTTAGCCAACCCTATTGGGGGCACCTAACATCTGGGGAAAGAAAAACTGAAGAAAATGGCGTAGGCTGCATCTTTTATAGCCCTGGCGCACTGACGTCTGGGAGGAGGCGACAGCAACTGACGCCGGACCTAGACTTTGGAATTCAGGCCGACTGAGGGTAGCCTGCCAGCAGGATAACCCAAGTGTAATGACTGCAACAGTGAATACACTCTAACATCTACATTTATGTAAGTGTACACAACTGTACTTTCTCCCTTCTCCCCCTAAAGATAAAAAAACGTAGACATTCCACCCAGTCAGAAGGAACAGGCAATTCTAGAAATTCAAAAGTTGCTAGACAAGAGAGTCATCCAAAAGTTCCCCGCAGACCAAGTAGGATTCAGAACTTACTCAAGATTCTTTTTAGTTCCAAAGAAAACAGGGGACTGGAGACCAATTCTGGAGCTCAGCTTTCTGACCAAATCAGTAAAGAAGAGCAAGTTCCGAATGGTGACACTGCAGTCTATAATCCCATTTCTGGGAAAAGACAATTGGATGTGCTCGATAGATCTCCAGGATGTGTACTACCACATAAAAATGGACAGGCGATCTGGGAAGCACTTGTGCTTTCAGCTGGAAGCCAGTTAATAAAAGTTTTGAGGTCTGCTCTTTGGTCTCACTACAGCCCCCAAGTGTTCGCCAAATGTATGTCAGTAGTAGCGGCTCACTTGAGATGACGGGATACCAGGTGTTTCCATACTTAGATGACTGGCTCTTAACCTCCATGACCAGGCATTAGCTAAGCAAAGCCAGAAATAAAACCTTGCATCTCTGCTCTCGCCTAGGGATTATGATAAACTACAAAAAATCCTCCTTAGAGCCTTCTCAGCATGTGGTATTTATAGGGGCAGAATTAGACTCAACACGAATGGTGGCAAGACTTCCACTGGAAAGGATACATCCCTAAGGTACCAAGTAATATATCTTTAAAAAGGGAGAAAGCCCAAGCAAAGGTGGTCCTCATGGATCATGGCATCAGCAATAGTTTTGGTTCCCCTAGCACGTCTGCATATGAGGATTCTTCAGTGGTTTCTGTCCACTCAGTGGTCAATGCAAGAACTGCAGATGTCCCACAAAATAATCATAACAGAAACTTGCAAGAAGGATCTTCAGTGGTGGCTTCACTCATCTCAAGTAATTCTAGATCGACAGTTTGTCTTCCCCAACCTGTAGCCATGGTAACCACGGAAGCTTCTCAGTTGGGGGGGGGGGGCATTATCTGGGAAAGACTGTCCAAGGCACCTGGCAGGATCATGAGGCTCACTTGCATTTCAATGTCCTAGAGAAGAGAGCAGTGTTTTTAGCTTTGCAAGCACTCCAGGACTCTCTTTCCCTGGGAACCATTGCAATGCAGACAGACAACGTCAGTTGTATGGTATATAAACAAAGGAGGAGGAACAGATCTTGCCCCCTTTGTCGAGAGGCCCTGAGAGTATGGCATTGGGCAACCTCTTCCCACCGTTTTCTGATAGCAATGCACATCCCGGGGAAATCCAACGTGATAGCGGACGGGCTCAGCAGAGCAATTTTGATGTCTCACGAGAGGTCTCTGAAACAGAAAGTAGTGGAAAGAAATTTCCAAAAATGGGGCCAGCCTTGTTGCGACCTCTTTTTAACATCCATGAATGCCAAATGCACCAGCTACATTGCAGTCATCCTCCCCTTGGGGGAAGAGTCATCAAGGGATGCACTTGTTCACAATTGGCCCCCGGGCCTCCTCTATGCTTTTCCTTCTTTTTCATTAATTCCTAAAGTCTTTCAGAAGGCCAGTTCTTTCGAAAGGGACTTGATACTCATCGCTCCATACTGGGCTCACCAAATGTGGTTCCCATTCCTGTGGCCTCATCTTCGGGAAGAGCCTTGGATTCTGGACCCAGTTCCTGATCTCCTGACTCATGCATCAGGGACTCTTCGCCCATCACTTCAAACTCACAAACTGACAGTATAGCTGCTGCAATTCCAACAATAACCAGGATGTTTTTCGTGTTTCACTGTTGCAGTCATTACATTTGGGTAATCTGCTGGCAGGTAGCCCTCAGTCGACCTGATTAACAAAGTCTTGGGTCCTGCGTCAGTTGCTGTCCTTTCTTCCATGACATCAGGAGATGCTTCAGTTATGGAACCCGCGGATGTCTCTACCTTGGATGGGTCCGGAGCCGCTGTGCAGGCACTGGCATCTGAGGGTGTTTTCAGGCCTGCAGATTCGTATATTAGACTGACACCATCTTTAAAACTAAGGCCAAAATCTTGACCTATACCTAGAAAACCAACACCTGGGCCACATGTGCAGGCACCTATGCCTAAAAAACAAATGATCAAAATGGCTGAAGATTTAATTACTCTGATCAGGGGTAGCCAACCCCCCCCCCCCCTGCTTCTAAGAGGCCTAGGCAAGACATTGATTATGAATCTTTTGAACAGGATTTTATTTCTTCTGACTCTTCTAATGAACAGGAATTGTCTATACCTACTTATGAGGACTCTGATGCAGAAGATCCCATTCCTTCTGTTTCTCCCAATGAGTATTTTTCTTTTGAGGAAAGTTTACATACCTTAAGGGAACATTTCCACTGGGAAAGTCAGCATTTCTCAGAATCTAAAAAGAGACTTAGGGATTTTCTTCTTCTTCCTTAGCATAGGCCTTTGGCTATACCTCCTGTTCTAGACATTGTTGATAATATTTTTTCAGAATCTAGTATGGCTCCTGGTTCTCTGCCTCCGGCTCCTTGTAAGCCAGACGGATACTACAGGGTTCCTGACTCCCACAAATTCCTTTTCAAAAATCCTGTCGCAGATCCTGAAACCATTTCTCAGGGTCCCAAGGGCAGTAAGGCTTCTACTGCTAAAATCCTACCCCTTCTAATGTAATAGAGATTCCAGGGCGCTGGATAGATGGGGTAAGAAGGTTTACACTTCTGCAACCTTAGCAATCAGGGCTTTAAACTGTCAATTTCATATGCTAAAATATCAACAGCATATCATGGGACTGCCCATTCACTCCAGTGCAACTATTTTGAGTATGTACCTTTAACTCCTAGTGGATGTGGCCTGAGCCTTTAAAAATTAAATTATCACCTTACAATTCTAACAAATACTCATTGACAGAGGTCAAATATCAATACAATTGTGTTTGCCATCATGTATGCTTCAAGATAAAATATTTTTAAACCTTGTATGTAGCATGGTTTTGGAATTATTAATGCAAATATGCATAAGTAATATTTGACGCCTAGAGGAGCAGTAGGAGTTAACTGCAGATGCACCTGGAGGCGTCACTCGGAAAATGATGTTAATTTCTGACTGTGTGAAAAACAAAGATTTACAGGATTTATTGCATTCAGCTGAACAAGTTGGAAAACATACTTTGCAATGTGGTTTTGATTCTTTGGAGGCCTCTTGCAGGGCTTCTGTAACTGTGTCTATGCTAAGAAGCCATGCTTGGCTCAAAGTGCAAAATCTGCCTGATCATGTTAATGCAAAATTGTTGGATGCTCCTTTACAACAGGACTGTCTCTTTGGTAATGAGACTGAAGAAGTTTTAAAAAAGATGGAAGATAAAGCGAAATCTATGCAAACTGTGAAAGATTTCTTACAAGTGCAACCTCCAGGATTTAGTAGGCACAGGCCTACTTAGAACTGGTCCTTTCCAGTTCTTTCAAGAGCCACTCAAGTCAAACCCAGACATTCCAAAGGCTCCAGGTTTCAGTCACAAGGGACTTTAAGAACAAAACAGTGGGGTGCCTCCTCTTCCAAATCTGGAAACAACAAGACACCTCCCTATGATAAGCAGTCTCAATGACTTCCCTTTACACTTACCAATCACTTACCTTTTAGCCGCCCCTTTGGGGGGGAAACTGGCTCTTCATGCAAGAAACTGGCAACTCATAACCCAGAACAAATTGGTTTTAAATATAGTATCCCAGTGATACAGATTTCATTTCCACACGTTGCCATTTCCAAACGGATGGCCAGACCTGCCTCCAAATCAGTGGGCAGAGGCCCAGAAACAAGTACTTTCCCCTCATGAGCATGAGGGGGCTATTCAGCCAGTACCAGAAGAGGAAAAGGGACAAGTTTTCTATTCAAGACTTTTCCTGGTACCCAGAAAAGACAAATCATGGCGTCCAATTCTGGACTTATCTACTCTAAACACCTTTCTGGGCATTCCAAAATTCAAGATGCTGACTTTTCATCAGTTGCTTCCTATGCTAGGCAAAGATGCCTGGTTGGCAACTCTAGATTTAAAAGAGGCTTACCTGTATATCCCAATCAGGGAATCTTGCAGAAGATACCTCCGCTTCAAAGCAGGCTACTTGCATTACCAGTTCTCTGCACTGCCCTTTGGCTTATCTACTGCGCCTAGGGTCTTTACAAAGTGCCTGGCTCCAGTAATTGCATTTTGCAGGCAAAGAAAAATTCAAATATATCCACACCTGGACGATTGTCTAATTCAGGCAGAAAACAAGGACACTCTTCTAAACCATCTTCCATTTGTAAAAAGGGTTCTAACTTGTCTAGGGTACACTATAAACGAAAAGAAATCACAACTGGTACCCTCTCAAAAAATTACATTCCTGGGTGCAAGCTTGAATACATCTGCCCAGGTGGCTTTCCTTAAGCCAGAGAAACAAATTCATTTGGTGACTTGCTTCAAACGGGTGGCCACAAAAACCCTGCTTTCTGCAAGGCAAATACTGCAAGCCTTGGGGTTCATGGCCTCCTGCATTCTTCTAATTCCATATGCAAGACTGCATATGAGGAAACATCAGTGGTACTTAAAAAGTCTATGGAGTCAGCATTGTCATAGCCTGGAAACAATGATTCCTATCATACCTTGCCTGCAACTAGAGTTCCTATGGTGGGCAGAGGCCTGCCACCAAAACAAGGGACTGCCATTCCCACCACCCCCTGCTGCCCAAACCTTAACTACAAACCCATCAGACTATGCTTGGGGGGCACATCTGGCAGGGAAGTGCATTCAGGGCAAATGGAGCCCAAATCAAATGCACCTTCATATCAATCAAAAAGAAATGCTAGCTGTACAGAATGCACTGATAGCCTTCAAGGACTACCTTCATCCAGGACAATTAATGATAAAGACAGACAAACACCACGGTTATGTGGTACATAAGCAGGGGGGTACACACTCCTACTCCTTTTGCCGACTAGCCATGGCATTGTGGAACACGGCCTTGACCTATCAAGTACAACTACAAGCTCAGTTCCTGCCAGGAAAACTGAATAGTCTGGCAGATGAACTAAGCAGAAATCTCATGGACCCACACGAATGGAAAGTGGAACCACGGATTTTCTTCTAACGAATCCATGTTCCTGGTTCGGCACGGGCCCATCTACTTCCTGGGTGTCCCCTCCCGCAGATCCCCTGGTGGACCTGGTCACCTCGCGGGCCTGGAAGGAGCCGGACACCATGGGACCAATCCCTAAACGTCCTGATAAGATCTTGAGTCCACCATCAGATAGACCAGCGTGTAACAAGGGCACCCCCGTGGACGCTATGATGGTAGCAGCAGCCACAAAGAAGGAACTAGCCCAAGAGAGTTCCTCTGTTCATCCTCCTGACCGAGAGTAACGGATGATAGACTGCTTAAAGAAGCGGATTTATGCTTCAGCGACCTTTTCCATTAGGGAGCTGAACTACCTGGCCCACGTCACGAGACTCCAGTGCGACCTGGTCAAGGAGCTGGCTGATTCTCCCCCCAAGTCCATATCACAGGAGGAGAGGGACTGTTTCTCTGCAAAGATGGCCACTGTGAAAGCTGTCTCCAACACGTCCATGCGACTCCTCACATGCCACTGAAGGAGCGCTAGGGCAGCTGGGTCTGGCATGTCCATGAGGCGCAACGCCTGGCTCAGACTGTCAAGGCGTCCTTTGCCAATGCCCCTTATGACAGCTCTACGCTCTTTGGTAACACTGTCAAAGAGCAACACCAACAGTAGTTCCAGGGTGCAAAAGTCCACAAGTAATCAAATGCAATGCACCCAATTGGCCATTAGAAAATTCCACTTTATTGTTGAACCAAGCACAGTCAAAAAATTCACTAGTTGAGCGCTTTCATCATAGATAATAACTTCATCAGAACTAAATAACATAATGCCATTCAAAATACCTATATATACTTTAGTTCAACTGATGATTGGTTGATGAATTAATACATCAGTCAAGCAATAAACTCTCATAAAAACACAGTTTAACAAGTAAAACATGGTTAAAAATATATGAGTAATAAATTTAACAATAACCTTTGTATTGAATGAGGTATGAAATATAAAAATATTAGAAATATTAAATATGCTGTCCAAAACAAATTGTTAATCCTACATTCCATTACAATATGAAAACACTTTTGTTAAAAATACATGTATTATAACGTTATTTTACAGTTTATAGACTTGCAAGAATACTTATAAAAATAGAAATAAAAAAGTATATTGGGCAAAGGACAAAAATCGATAAGTTTTCCCAGTAAATTGTTGAACTCAGTGGCCCCATTCCTTAATCTGGATTCTATCCTTAAGGGTTGGTATTATGGAAACATTGTCATTTAACCCTGGGGGGAAGTTAGGGGCAAGCCTAAGTTGCCATAAAAGTTCCTTTTTACTAAGGTGGTTCTTCCAGTCTGCCCCCCCCTTCCCCCCCCAGGTTCAGTGTCTACACAATCCAATATACCAAATTTAAAATCATGAAAATTTACACAATTTCCAGAATGTCTATACAGTTCATTAGTTTATTTCTTGTTTTTTTTACTTCATAGGTGTTCATAAATCCTACATCTGAAAGATTGACGTAGTATGCTGGAAATTTGTCACCCATTGCTAAATATACTATCCTCTGGGATTTACAGATGTTCTTCATTCCACATTGCTGCAGTCCTAACTATTGGGTAGTCCGCTGTCCAGTCGGCCCGAATACCAAAGTATATGGCTGACGTCAGTCAGGGCGCATTAGACTGACGTCAGTACGTCAGGGTACTAATGCGCATGACCGACGTCATATCCTCAGTCTTTTTTGCCGCATGGTCCGATGCAGAAGCAATTTTGCGAGTGCAGGTTGGCGTTCTGAAAGTTTCTGAAGTCAGAGTTTCAGACCGAATCAAAGTTGGCTAAGTACCGCGTTGGGGAATATTTTGGTTTTTCTTGCCTCAGTATTTAACCGGATGTCAGAAAAAGTGAATAACTGTATTTCTTGTGGGAAACAGAGACCTCATAGGGATTACCATACTTTGTGTATACCTTGTTTGGGGCCTGAGCACGACGTTGTTGGATGCCGCTCTTGTGCTAGATTTAACAAACGCACTATTAAGAGAAGGTTAGACTGTGCCAGGTTAGTTTTTGGGAAGCGTTGTAATTATAAAATGCCGTCGGATGCTCCGACGCCCGCTTCGGCCAAAAAGCGCAAGGACAAAGCAGCAAAGCCTAGAGTGGAAGAACCGACAGTCCCAGACGTTGGTTCTTTAGAAGGCTCAGTGGAGCCGGAGGTTCTGCCAGGAGTTTCTTTGGAGTCTCAGGGAGAGACTTTACTGTTACAGGATGTATCCTCTCAGGAAGTAGGCCAGGCTGAGGGGGCTTCTCAGGTGGCTGTTCTTCCCTCTCTTCCTAAGGTGGTTAGAGCCTCCCCTTCTGTTTCCAAGGCTTCTTTGAGAGGCAGGCCAAGTTTAGCTTCAGTGGGGGTTTCTCCTAGTGCTTCAGGGTCTTTGCCTAAGAAACATATGCTTAAAATGGCAGAGGATTTGATTACTATGATTAGAGGTTCTATGCCCCCTCCTGATAAGAGGCCTAGGGTGGAACCTGAGTTTGAGAGTTTTGAGCAATGTTCGGAGGCTTCTGAGTCTTCGGCTGAAGACTTGCAGGAGTATCCTCCTTATTCTGATTCTGATGTGGATGATTCTACTCCTTCAGCTTCTCCTCCTGAGGATTTTTCATTTTCAGAGACTCTGCATTCCATGAGGGAGCATTTTAAATGGGAAGGTCAAGATTTCTCTGATTCCAGGAAGAGGCTTAGGGAATTCTTGTTTTACCCCAGCATAGGCCTTTAGCTATACCTCCTGTTCTGAATGTGGTGGAAGATGTTTTTGCAGAGGCTTCCTGAATCCTGATTCTTTGCCTCCTGCCCCAGTTAAACCGGATAGGTACTATAGGGTGCCTGAAGCTCATAAGTATCTTTTAAGAGTCCTAGGGCAGACCCGAAACTGTCTCTCAGGGGCCTAAAGGTGTGAAGGCCTCTGTTGTTAAAAATCCTGTTCCTCCTGATAAAGAGGCAAGGGCTTTGGATAGATGGGGAAAGAAAGTGTATACTTCTTCCACTTTAGCCATGAGGGCGTTGAATTGTCAGTTTCACATGTTAAAATATCAGAATTATCTCCTTTCACAATTGAAATCTAAGGTGGATGCTCTGGCAGAAGGTATTGAGTGTAAAGAGTTGCAGGATTTAGTTCATGTGTCTGAACAGGTGGGTAAACATTCCTTGCAGTGTGGTTTTGATGCTGTGCAGGCCTCCTCGAGGGTGGCTGCCACTGGTTCTGTTCTTCGTAGGCACGCCTGGTTGAGAGATCAGAATTTAGCTGAGCATGTTAAAACAAGGATTTTGGATGCTCCTTTACAGTCTGATGTGTTGTTTGGTTCGCCTGTGGAAGCAGTTTTAAAGAAAATGGAGGACAAGGCTAAGTCTATGCAAACTGTTAAGGATTTTTGCAGGTGCAGCCTCCGAAGTTTAGTAGAAATTGGCCTACTAAGGGATGGACTTATCCTGCTTATGATTCCCAGTCTAGGGGTAGGTCTAGACGTGGTAGGGGCAGAGCTCAAGGTTCTTTTAGGCCTAGGACAGGGAGTTCCCTGCTCAGACTTCTGGTGAGGGCAGGGGTCAGTCCTTTCGTAAGCAGACCCAATGACCTGCCTTTTCAGCTGCCAGTACATTCTCGCCTGGCAGCACCTTTGGGAGGAAGGCTGTCTCTTTTCAAAGAAAATTGGGATTTAATTACCCAAGACAGATGGGTTCTGGATATCATTCACCACGGTTACAGGTTTTATTTCCATACCTTGCCTCCTTTCAAAGGCATGCCAGACATTCCTCCTCTACAAAGAACAGAGGCTCACAAGCAAATTTCTCTGTTGCTCCAAATAGGGGCCATTCAGCCAGTTCCTGTGCCAGAAAGGGGCCTAGGATTTTATTCTCGCCTGTTCCTAGTACCAAGAAGGGGAACACGTGGAGACCAATTTTGGATTTATCTATCCTCAACACTTATCTGGACATTCCCAAGTTCAAAATGTTGACGTTACAACAGCTTTTACCTCTGCTGGGCAAAGATCACTGGATGGTAACTTTAGATCTCAAGGAAGCTTACCTTCATGTGCCTATAAGACTAAGTTGCAGGAAGTATCTGCGTTTCGAGCTGGAAATTCTCATTATCAGTTCTCTGCATTGCCCTTTGGCTTATCTACTGCCCAGAGTATTCACAAAGGTTCTGGCTCCAGTGATAGCTTACTTCAGGCTAAAAGGAATTCAAATCTATCCTTACTTGGACGACTGCCTGATTCTGGCTCAAGAAAAGGAAGACCTTCTACAGCATTTGGAATATGTCATAGCAGTGCTAAGATGCCTAGGGTATTCTGTGAACGAAATAAAGTCCAGTCTAGTACCCTCTCTAGACATGTGCTTTCTGGGTGTGAGACTGAATACAGCAGCCCAGATGGCCTTTTTAACCCCGGACAAACAAAAGAATCTTTCCAGTTACTTCCATCAACTATCTCTTCAGTCCGGGCTGACTGCAAGGACAGTCCTTCAAGCCTTAGGGTTCATGGCATCTTGTATTCTGGTGCTTCCCAATGCCAAACTGCATATGAGGAAGCTGCAATGGTATCTCAAAATGTATGGACACAGCACTGCCAGGATTTGGACACTGTCATTCAAATAATACCTTGCATTCAAAAGGAATTTTTGTGGTGGGCTCAGGAATGTCACCTAAACAAGGGACTCTCTGTGACCCGGCCAGAGGCGAGTCAGATTCTAACGACAGATGCCTCAGACATTGCTTGGGGAGCTCATCTAAATGGAAAGTGGATACAAGACAAGTGGCCTGCCAGACTACAGCATCTACATATCAACATGAAAGAGATGTTAGCAGTCCAGTTTGCATTAATGGCTTTCAAGGAGTTACTTCTTCCAGGGCAGGTGTTGATTCTAACAGACAACACAACTGTCATGTGGTACATCAACAAACAAGGGGAACACATTCTTACCCATTGTGCAGGCAAGCAATGATTTTATGGGAGACTGCGCTCAGCTTGCAACTAACTCTTCAGGCAAGGTTTCTGCCGAGCACAGAACTCCTTAGCAGATGTGTTAAGCAGACAAATCATGGATCCCCACGAGTGGAAACTGGATCTTCATGTATTTCAAAATTGACAGTGTCATGGGGACCTCCAGACATAGATCTGTTCGCTTCTCCACTAAACCACCAGCTGCCAAAGTTTTGCACAAAGAGGTTTCATCACACAGCTTGGAAAGTGGATGCTCTTTCTTTCAGTTGGAAAAATCTTCATGTGTATGCTTTTCCACCTCTGCCTCTTCTCCCAAAGGTGCTTCTAAAGGTCAGACAAGACAAGCCAAGGATGATTTTAATAGCTCCAGATTGGCCTCGGCAGCACTGGTACCCATTACTGAGGAGTCTGGTAAGGAAGCCTCCATGGCCTTTACCCTTGATTCCACACCTGTTGTCTCAGAGGGACGGTCACCTGCTCAATGTCAAGCTTCACTCTCTTCATCTAACAGCCTGGCATATTCTGTTTTGAAAGACAGCAGGTCTCAACTTCCTCAAGTTTTAAATGTGATTATGGAAGCCAGAAGACCTAGTACAAGGAAAGTGTAATGCAGAAAAATGGAAGAGATTTTTATTTTGGAGTGCAGCAAACAATTTGGAGATTTCTGAGCCTAATTTGAGTGTGGCTCTTCAATATCTTACTGAGTTATTGGACAAAGGTTTGTCTTTCTCTTCCATTAAGATTCATGCTGCAGCGATTTCAGCTCACTATGATTGTGACCCACCATTGTTTTCGCATCCTTTGTTCAAGCAATTTCTTAGAGGGGCAAAAAATATAAGACCCCCACGTAGAGCTCCTACTCCTGCTTGGGATCTCAATTTTGTGTTGGAGAAACTTACTCTACAACCTTTTGAGCCTCACGGCTACTGCTGAATTGAAATACTTGTCATGGAAGACTGCTTTTTGTTGGCCATTACTTCTGCAAGAAGGGTTTCTGAGTTGCAGGCCCTTATGGCGGTAGAGCCTTTTTTGATTTTTCATAAGGATAGGGTATCTCTACGTACTAATCCTTCCTTTATGCCTAAGGTGGTTTCTAGTGTGGCTTTAAACCAAACTATTCATTTGCCTACTTTTTATGCAGATCCCCAAAATAAAGGGGAAAAGATTTTGCACACTTTAGATGTACACAGGCAATTGTGTTATTATTTGAGCAGGACTAAGGATTTTAGGCAGTCTCAGCAGTTGTTTGTTTCTTTTGCTTTGAGTTCGCAGGGCAAGCCTGTGTCAAAACAAACTATTTCTAGGTGGATTGGGTTTTGCATTGCATTTTGTTATTCCCATCATGGCAAGGAGATTCCAGCTGGGATTAGGCCTCATTCCACTAGGGCTACTGCCACTTCAACAGCATTTCTAAGGGGGGTGGCAACTATTGATATTTTGGAGGCAGCTACTTGGAGTTCAGTGCATACTTTCTCTAAGCATTATCACCTTCCTCTCTACTCTAAGTCTAGGGCTGGTTTTGCCACAGCTATTTTGCAAGGCATGTTGTCAGTTCCTGCTTCCTTATGATTTGCCAGCCTCCCTTACCTCTGCTTTGGGATTCTACCCAATAGTTAGGACTGCAGCAATGTGGAATGAAGAACATAGTACAGTTTTGTACCTACCATAAATGTAGATGTTCGAGGATCCACATTGCTGCAGTCCAATTTACCCTCCCTCCTTCCCTCTGTGTTTAGGGGTGGTTGTGTAGGTGAGGTTATATTCTGGTAATTTTGTATATATTGTACATATTTTTGGTGCAGGTATGTTTGGAGTTTTTGGTTTTGGCCTTATCTTTTCAGGGTCTTCTGACATCTGGGGCAAGAAAAGACTGAGGATATGACGTCGGTCATGCGCATTAGTACCCTGACGTACTGACGTCAGTCTAATGCGCCCTGACCGACGTCAGCCATATACTTTGGTATTCGGGCCGACTGGACAGCGGACTACCCAATAGTTAGGACTGCAGCAATGTGGATCCTCGAACATCTACATTTATGGTAGGTACAAAACTGTACTTTTTCATTCCTAAAAATAATATTAGTCCTAAGTCTATCACTCAGTGTAATAACAATTTCCCTAACAATGAAACCACACTGGTAACAACAGCCACAACATCTAGTCCCTTTACCAATAGCTTGCTCCTTATACATTGTAGATGTTTCAACCAATTTTTTGAGATTCTTCCCAACTTTTGTTGTAAAAAGGGGATGATCACCCACAATGTGATAAATATCCTGATTGGTCCTGAAGATACTCCAATTCTTTTGTAAGATATCTTTAATATTCTTGGATAGCACACTATGTTGTATCGTACATGCTTGTGTATATTCAACAGGTTCAGTAAGGGACTTTGATTTACCCATGTCTACTTTTAAAAGGTGTCCTGCCCCGAAAAGTGGTTTGTACTTCCTACCCCATTCATTATAGACTCCATCCAAAATAGACTCCACCATACCTCTGGGGTACCTCCTTTGAATAAACATACTAGTCAAGATAGAACATTCTTTTTAACATCATCTAATTCAGAGGTCATACGGGCAATACGTATAGCCTGACCTTTGATGATGCTTTTCTTTTGTGAAAAGGGGTAATGGCTAGAAAAGTGTAGGTAGGAGTTACAAAAAGTACTCTTACAGAATACCTTAGAGACTTTAGCCCAGAGTGAGGAGGACAGGAAAACTCTGTCTGCCGTCGGAATTCGTTTCTCGAACACTCAAAGATCCTTTTCCCGGAATCATAGAGGGCAAAAGAAGATGTGGTTCCAGAAGTCACAGTATTATGGGGATACTCAGGGCTCTTTTTCCCCCAGAGGCAGTGGGAGACAGACTGGATGCCAGCCCAGAGGCAGAGGGGGTCTGAGGAATTTTGGGTCTCAACCCTTCTCTGACAGCAACCCTGAGGAATTGCCCGACTGCTCTACTCTGGAGGCAGTCGGGGGACGATTGTCCTTGCACCTGGTGGCATGGTAGTCCGTAACATCAGACTGCTGGGTGCTTCAGATCATATCCAGAGGATACTCTGTCCCCTTTGTGGTGCCTCCCAAACACCTCCTGGACGTGTACCACCCATGCAAAGGGAGGCAGCAGCACAGGAAATTTCCAAGCTGCTAGAAAAATGAGCCATCGAAACCGTCCCCAGATCAGTCCGGATCGGGCTTCTACTCCAGGTTGTTTTTGGTGCCAAAGAAAACTGGGGACTTAAGGCCCATTCTGGACCTATCTGCCCTAAACCTGTCAGTTGCCAAATTAAAAATCTGGATGGTCACACTACAGTCCAACATGCCATACCTGCAAAAGAACAACTGGATGTGCTCGTTAGACCTCCAGGATGCCTACGATCACATAAAGATGCACAGAAGCTCCAGGAGGTTCCTCTGCTTCCAGCTAGGAGTCGGTCATTACCAATTTCGAGCCCTACCCTTTGGTCTCACCACAGCCCCCAGGGTGTTCACCAATGTGATGGTGGTGGTAGTGGCTCACCTGAGACTTTAGGGGATTCAGGTCTACCCATATCTGGACGATTGGCTCCTCACTGCTGCCACCAGGCGTCTACTTTCTCAAACCAGGGATGATTTCTTAAAGCTTGCCCTGCATTTGGGGATCACAATCAACGCATCCAAATCACTTCTAAATCCTCTCCAGGTGATAGACTACATTGGGGCAAGATTAGACACCTTACTGTGCAAAACTTTCCTGACCTTGGAGAGAGTACAAAACCTGAGGACGCATGTCTCTCTGATCTGCTTTTCTCATCTTCTGTCGGCAGAATCAGTGTTCTGGGCCTTAGGTTCAATGGCGGCGACCATAATGCTTCTTCCGTGCGCCCAGTTACATATCAGAATTCTACAGTGTACACTAGCTGTACAATGGTCCCTGTTGGAACTCCATTGTTGTGTCCAATACAACTCAGTCAAGTCTGTCAGTTGTCCCTTCTGTGGTGGATGTGTTCTCCGGAGGTCTTGGAGGGACGACCCTTTGTTTCAGCCCCTGTCCAAGCCACAGTGACCACGGACGCCTCCCAAATCGGGTGGGTGGGCATTGTTCAGGCAGGACAGTCCAAGGCCTGTGGTCACCTGTAGAGACCAGCTTGTACATAAACGTTCTAGAGATGAGGGCGGTCCTTTTGGCATTGCAAGCCTTTCGTGCCTTTCTTGCTGTGGGAACCATTGCAATTCAGTCAGACAGCATGTCAGTGGTCTGGTATATCATCAGACAGGGAGAGACCAGATCTTACCCCCTTTGTCGCAAGGCCATGAGAGTGTGGGAATGGGCGATCTCCACCGGTCGTTTTCTTATAGCAATGCACATTCCGGGATGGTCCAACATTCTAGCGGACAGGTTAAGTCGGAATATTCTGATGCCTTGAGTGGTCTCTGAATCTTTCAATAGTGGAGTAGATCTTCCTGGAGTGGGTCAGCCTTGCTGCGATCTCTTCGCATCTCCTTCCAATGCAAAGTGCAGCAAGTTTCTCGCTCTGAACCCCCGACTGGGGAGTCTCCCAGAGATGCTCTAGTCCATGCTTGGCCTCCTGGTCTTCTGTATGCTTACCCTCCAGTGCCTCTTTTTCCAAGTTTTCTACAGAAAGCTTGTCAACTGGGGAGCAAAGTGATCCTCATTGCCTCGTTTTGGCCTCGCCAGGTATGGTTTCCCCTTCTTTTGGTCTCACCTTCTGGCTCCGCCTTGGATCCCATTCAGGATCTGATGTCACACCCATCGGGGGTTCCTCATCCGAACCTGGACAGTTTGAAGATCACAGCTTGGCTGCTCCAGTTCCCATGATTACTAGGACTCCTGGATTATCCTCTTCAGTTAGGTCTATCCTGGTGGCTGCTCATAGGTCTTCAACCAGGAAGGTTTACTGCAGCAAATGGAAACGTTTTTTTCTTTCGGGCCTCTCAAAGGAGTTTAAACCCCTTCACAGCTCCTATTTCTGCCATTCTTGATTTCCTAGCCAATATTTTTCAACAGGGAGCTAGTTCTTCTACTATCAAAGTTCAATTGGCTGCCATTTCTCATTTTCATGTGGGTGAGAATTCTGCCTCACTAGCCTCATCCAGACTTTGTAAAGCATTTATCAAAGGGACTTTTCTGTTACGCCCCCCTGTCAAGGATCCTGTTCCCCCATGGGACCTTGCTATGGTTCTGCTTTGGTCGCTCCGCCTTTTGAATCTACTGCAACCACAGATCTAAAATTCTTATCTTGGAAAACAGCATTCCTAGTGGCGATCACTACTTCTGCTAAAAGTGTTTCAGAACTGCAAGCTTTGTCCATCAAAGTTCCATATGTGATTTTCCACAAATATAGGGTTTCCCTTCGGACCAATCCATCCTTTCTTCCTAAGGTGGCATCACGAGTTAATATCAGTCAAGCAATTAATTTACCAGTTTTCTTTCCTAACTTTGCTAACAGAATGGAATACAAACTCCACTTGTTGGATGTTCATAGACAGTTACGATTGTATTTACACAGGACCAAAAACTTCTGTACATCCAATCAGCTGTTTGTGTCCTTCTATAAAACCCTTTTTGGGTAAATCTATCTCCAAGGTCACTATTGCTAGGTGGATTTCTTCATGCAATCTCCTTCAGCTCTGTAAGGACAAAGGCATGTCTCCTCCGGGTCAGGTGAAAGCTCATTCCATTAGATCCATGGCTACTTCTGCGGCCTTTTGGTCTAGAGTCTCATTGGATGATATATGTTCTGCAGCTACTTGGTCCTCATCTCATACCTTTATTTCTCACTACAAATTGGATTTGACTTCTAGAAGGAGAGCATCCTTTGGTTCCACGGTGCTCTAGAATATCCTTTCATGAGAGCCACCCAGGAGTTTAGTAACTGGGGACTCTGTCCCACAGGTTGAAGACCAAATGAAGTAAACTACTTCAGATGAAGAAGTTATGTACTCACCATAACGTTCCATCTGAGTAGTTCTACTTCATTTGTCTTCAGCCATTCCTCCCTCCTTCCCCATGGCCTTACCATATGGGGCAGTCTTTTGGCTGCAGTTGTAGGTTATAAAGTGTTTTTCAGGTCGGGTTATTGGTATGAAGGTCAGCAAACTTGATCTGGGGGTTGGAAGGTAGTGGAGGTGTGTTATGGGTAAGGGGAGGTGCTTGGAGCAGACGCTAGTGAAACTGCCGACTCGGATCCGATACCCACAGGTTGAAGACAAATGAAGTAGAACTACTCAGATGGAATCTTATGGTGAGTACATAACTTCTTTTTCTCCTGTGAGCCACCCAGGATTCAGTGTGCTAGGGATGCTGTCCCAGCCTAGTAAGAATGAAGGCGCGAGATAGGGCAACATCACATAGAGAAGTTTTGTACTCACCATAACATTCCATGTGTGTTGTCCATCTTTGCCTTCATTCTTACATCCCACCCTCCTTCCCCCTTACTTTCTGTTATTCCTAGAAGATCGAGTCCATACAAATTGGATTACCTTGACCTCTGTCCTTCTTCAAGCAGCCCCTGAGTCCTTCCATGAAGTACATATAACGTTACATTTAGGGCAAACAAGATTTGGGGATGGTTCTAGTGCATGCTGGGATATTGACTTTAGCCACGAGCTGGCAGAGCGCCTCGAACTTGTAAATAAAGACCGAGATGGAACCGAGGATCGGGTCCAAACCCAACCTAGTAAGAATGAAGGCGAAGATGGACAACACACGTGGAACGTTATGGTGAGTGCATAACTTTATACATTTGTGAAAAAAGTGTATGCATCTGCAACTTTAATTTTTAGAGTTTTGAATTGTTAGGTTCACATGTTAAAATTTACTCTGATTGCGAAAGTATGAGGAATGTTTTATCTGCAGTTCCTTCCTGTGACGAAAATCAGCTTTGTGAGACTCTCTCTTTTGTTTCTCAGGTCACTATTCCTTGTTTAAAGTGTGTTTATGACTCTGTAGATACTACATCCAGTGCTGTTGCCACTGATGTTTTTTTTTTTTTTTTTTTTTAATTTAACGTACGTTTGTCGGGAATGTTTGACTTGGAATGAGCCAATTTTCGGTGGAGTCATGGGGAGAAACGCTCCAGATGCATGTCTTTGTAAAGTGGAAGGAAACCAGAGCACCTAGAGGAAACCAACACGAACGCAGGGAAGACATGCATACTCCACACAGAAGGCACTCCAGCTGAGAATCAAACAAGAGAACCTCTTGCTGTGAGGCGACAATGCAAACCACTGTGCCATCTTGGTTTAACAAGGAACATCTTTATCGAATTATCACTTATGGCATAGGCAGTCATACATTTATATAAATGAAAGCAAATTATATTGACATATTTTCAGTTGCAAAAGATGTTCTTCATCTCACATTGCTGCAGTCCTTACACTTGGGTAGTCCGCTGTCCTCGGTCGGCCCGAATATCAAAGTATAAGGCTGACGTCGGTCAAGGCGCATTTGACTGACATCAGGACGTCAGGGTACAAATGCGCATGACCAACGTCATATCCTCAGTCTTTTTTGCCGCATGGTCCGATGCAGAAGCAGTATTGCAAGTGCCGGTTGGCGTTCTGAAATTTTTCGATTTCGGAGTTTCAGACCGTGTCAAAGTTGGCTAAGTACCCCGTTGGGGAATATTTTAGTTTTTTCTTGCCTCAGTGGTTTACCGGATGTCAGAAAAAGTGAATAATTGTATTTGTTGTGGGAAACAGATACCGCATAGAGACTATCATACTTTGTGTATTCCTTGTTTAGGGCCTGAGCACGACGTTGTTGGGTGTCGCTCTTGTGCTAGATTCAATAAGTGCACTATAAAGAGAAGGTTAGATTGTGCCAGGTTAGTCTTGGAAGCGGTGCAATTATAAAATGCCGCCGGATGCTCCGACGCCCGCTTCTTCGAAGAAGCGCAAGGACAAAGCAGTTAAGCCTAGGTTAGAAGAACCGTGACGCCGGTTCTTTAGAGGTGTCGGTGGAGCCGGTGGTTCCACCGGAGGTTTCTTTGGGATCCCAGGGAGAGACTTTGTTATTGCAGGATGTGGCCTCTCAGGAGGCAGGTCAGGCTGATGGGGCTTCTCAGGTTACTATACTCCCGCCTTCCTAGGGTGGTTAGGCCCTCTCCTTCTGTTTCCAAGGCTTCTCCCAGAGGCAGGCCAGGTTTAGCTTCAGTTGGTGTCACCCCTAGTTCTTCAGGAACTGTGCCCAAGAAGCATATGCTTAAAATGGCAGAAGATTTGATTACTTTGATTAGGGTTCTTTGCCCCTCCTGATAAGAGACCTAGGGTGGAGCCTGAGCTAGGGAGTTTTGAGCAGGCTTCGGATGTTTCAGAGTCTTCGGCTGAAGACTTGCAGGAGTATTCCTTATTCTGATTCTGATGTGGATGATTCTACTCCTTCTGCTTCTCCTCCTGAGGATTTTTCTTTTCAGAAACTCTTCATTCCATGAGGGAGCATTTTAAGTGGGAAGGTCAGGACTTCTCTGATTCCAGGAAAAGGCTTAGGGAATTTTGTTTTACCCCAGCATAGGCCTTTGGCTATACCTCCTGTTTTGGATGTGGTGGAAGATGTTTTACAGAGGCTTCTCTTAATCCTGATTCTTTGCCTCCTGCTCCTGTTAAACCGGATAGGTATTACAGGGTGCCTGAAGCTCATAAGTATCTTTTAAGAGTCCTAGGGCAGACCCAGAAACTGTTAGTCAGGGGCCTAAAGGTGTTAAGGCTTCTGTTGTCAAGAATCCGGTTCCTACAGATAAAGAGGCCAGGGCCTTGGATAGATGGGGAAAGAAAGTTTATACTTCTTCCACTCTAGCTATGAGGGCTTTGAATTGCCAGTTTCACATGTTGAAATACCAAAACTATCTCCTTTCTCAATTGAAGTCTAAGGTTGATGCTCTGGCGGAAGGTATTGATTGTAAAGAGTTACAAGATTTAGTACATGTTTCTGAACAGGTGGGTAAGCATTCTTTGCAATGTGGTTTTGATGCTGTACAGGCCTCGTCTAGGATGGCTGCCACTGGGTCAGTTCTTCGCAGGCATGCCTGGCTGAGGGATCAGAATTTGTCTGACCATGTTAAAACAAGGATTTTAGATGCTCCTTTACAATCTGATGTGTTGTTTGGTTCTCCTGTTGAGGCAGTTTTAAAGAAAATGGAAGACAAGGCTAAGTCTATGCAGACTGTTAAAGATTTTTTGCAGGTTCAGCCTCCAAAGTTTAGTAGAAATTGGCCTGCTAAGGGGTGGACGTATCCTTCTTATGATTCCCAGTCTAGGGGTAGATCTAGACGTGGTAGGGCAGAGCTCAGGGCTCTTTCAGGCCTAGAACAGGGAGTTCTCCTGCACAGTCTTCGCGTGAGGGCAGGGGTCAGTCCTTTCGTAAACAGACCCAATGACCTACCTTTTCAGCTGCCAGAGCCTTCTCGTCTGGCAGCACCTTTGGGAGGAAGGTTGGCACTTTTCAAAGAAAATTGGAGTTTAATTACCCAAGACAGATGGGTATTGGATATCATACACCACGGTTACAGGTTTTATTTCCATACCTTGCCTCCTTTCAAAGGCATGCCAGACGTTCCTCCTCAACAAAGAATAGAGGCTCACAAGCAAATTTCTCTGTTACTCCAAATAGGGGTCATACAGCCGGTCCCTATGCCAGAAGTGGGCCTAGGATTTTATTCTCGCCTGTTCCTAGTACCAAAGAAAGGGAACACGTGGAGACCAATTTTGGATTTATCTATCCTCAACACTTATCTGGACATTCCCAAGTTCAAAATGTTGACGTTACAGCAGCTTTTACCTCTGCTGGGCAAAGATCATTGGATGGTAACTTTGGATCTCAAGGAGGCTTATCTTCATGTTCCTATCAGACTGAGTTGCAGGAAGTATCTGTGTTTTCGAGCTGGGACTTCTCATTATCAGTTCTCTGCATTGCCCTTTGGCTTATCTACTGCGCCCAGAGTGTTCACGAAAGTTCTGGCTCCAGGGATAGCTTTCCTCAGGTTAAAAGGAATACAGATCTATCCTTATTTGGACGATTGCCTGATTCTGGCTCAAGGAAGGGACGAGCTTCTTCATCATTTGGATTATGTGATAGCAGTGCTAAGATGCCTGGGGTATTCTGTGAACGAAATAAAGTCCAGTCTAGTACCCTCTCGGGACATGTGCTTTCTGGGTGTGAGACTGAATACAGCATCCCAGATGGCCTTTTTGACCCCGGACAAACAAAAGAATCTTTCCCTTTACTTTCATCAGTTGTCTCAACAGTCCAGGCTGACTGCAAGGACAGTCCTTCAAGCCTTGGGGTTCATGGCATCTTGTATTCTGGTGCTTCCCAATGCCAAACTGCATATGAGGAAGCTACAATGGTATCTCAAAAATGTATGGACACAGCACTGCCAGGATTTGGACACTGTCATTCAAATAATACCTTGCATTCAAAAGGAATTGTTGTGGTGGGCTCAGGAATGTCACCTAAACAAGGGACTCTCTGTGACCCGCCAGAGGCGAGTCAGATTCTAACGACAGATGCCTCAGACAAAGCTTGGGGAGCTCATCTGAATGGAAAGTGGATACAAGACAAGTGGCCTGCCAGACTACAACATCTACATATCAACTTGAAAGAGATGTTAGCAGTCCAGTTTGCATTAATAGCTTTCAAGGATTTACTTCTTCCAGGGCAGGTGTTGATTCTAACAGACAACACAACTGTCATGTGGTACATCAACAAGCAAGGCGGAACACATTCTTATCCTCTATGCAGGCAAGCAATGATTTTGTGGGAGACTGCTCTCAGTTTACAGCTAAATCTTCAGGCAAGGTTTCTGCCGGGAGCACAGAACTCCTTAGCAGATGTGTTGAGCAGACAAATTATGGATCCCCACGAGTGGAAATTGGATCCTCATGTATTTCAGAAATTGACAGTGTCATGGGGAACTCCAGACATAGATCTGTTCGCTTCTCCACTAAACCACCAGCTGCCAAAGTTTTGCACAAAAAGGTTTCATCCCACAGCTTGGAAAGTGGATGCTCTTTCTTTCAATTGGAGCAATCTTCATGTGTATGCCTTTCCGCCTCTGCCTCTCCTCCCAAAGGTACTACTAAAGGCCAGACAAGACAAGCCAAGGATGATTTTGATAGCTCCAGATCAGATTGGCCTCGACAGCATTGGTACCCATTACTGAGAAGCCTGGTACGGAAGCCTCCATGGCCTTTGCCTTCGATTCCACACCTGTTGTCTCAGGAGGACAGTCATTTGCTCAATGTCAAGCTTCACTCTCTGCACCTAACAGCCTGGCATATTCTGTTTTGAACCATAGTGGGCCTCCACTTCCACAGCAAGTTTTGAATGTTATTTTGGAAGCTAGAAGGCCTAGTACAAGGAAAGTGTACGCAGATAAATGGAAGAGATTTTTATTTTGGAGTGCAGCAAAGGATTTTGATGTTTCTGAGCCTAATTTAAGTGTGGCACTTCAATATCTTACTGAGTTACTGGACAAAGGTTTGTCCTTCTCTTCTATTAAGGTTCATGCTGCAGCAATTTCGGCTCACTATGATTGTGACCCACCATTGTTTTCTCATCCTTTGTTCAAGCAATTTCTTAGAGGGGCAAAGAATATAAGACCCCCACGAAGAGCTCCTACTGCTTGGGATCTCAATTTTGTGTTGGAGAAACTCACTCTACAACCTTTTGAGCCTGCAGCTACTACTGAATTAAAGTTTTTATCATGGAAGACTGCTTTTTTGTTGGCTATTACCTCTGCAAGAAGGGTTTCTGAGTTGCAGGCCCTTATGGCGGTTGAGTCTTTCTTAATTTTCCATAAGGATAGGGTATCTTTACGTACTAATCCTTCCTTTATGCCTAAAGTGGTTTCTAGTGTGGCTTTAAACCAAACTATTCATTTGCCTACTTTTTATGCAAATCCCCAAAATAAAGGGGAAAAGATTTTGCACACTTTAGATGTACACAGGCAGTTGCGATATTATTTGGACAGAACTAAAGGGTTCAGGCAGTCTCAGCAGTTATTTGTTTCTTTTGCTTTGAGTTCTCAGGGCAAGCCTGTGTCAAAACAAACTATTTCTAAGTGGATTGGGTTTTGCATTGCTTTCTGTTATTCCCATCATGGCAAGGAGATTCCAGCTGGGATTAGGCCTCATTCCACTAGGGCTACTGCCACTTGACAGCTTTTTGAGGGGTGGCAACTAAGGATATTTTGGAGGCAGCTACTTGGAGTTCAGTGCATACTTTCTCTAGGCATTATCACCTACCACTTTACTCTAAATCCAGGGCTGGTTTTGCCACTGCTGTTTTGCAGGGCATTTTGGCAGCTCCTGCTTCCTTATAGTTTGGCCATCCTCCCTTACCTCTGCTTTGGGATTCTACCCAAGTGTAAGGACTGCAGCAATGTGAGATGAAGAACATAGTACAGTTTTGTACCTACCATAAATGTAGATGTTCAAGATCCACATTGCTGCAGTCCAATTTACTCCCTCCTTCCCCTCTGTAGTTAGAGGCGGTTGTGTGGGTTGAGTTGTCAATATGATGTATATTGTATATATTGTACATATTTTTAGTGCTAGGATGGTTGGTTGTTTGTTTGCTGTCTTTTGGTTTTGACCTTTATTTTTAGGGTCTTCTGACATCTGGGGCAAGAAAAGACTGAGGATATGACGTCGGTCATGCGCATTTGTACCCTGACGTCCTGATGTCAGTCAAATGCGCCTTGACCGACGTCAGCCTTATACTTTGATATTCGGGCCGACCGAGGACAGCGGACTACCCAAGTGTAAGGACTGCAGCAATGTGGATCTTCGAACATCTACATTTATGGTAGGTACAAAACTGTACTTTATACATCACATATAGCCTTCTACAGAGTCACTGTCAATCGAACATTATTAACTTATTCAATTCTTGCCAATTTCTGCCCTCCCTTAAACCTCATTCCTCCTCCAAAACATTCTTGTGCATGTAGTGTTCCTACGACTCCCATTTTTGCATGTAATTTGCTGTAGTCCTTTCCAAAGACCTCACTTCCATGTTACTATAGTCACTGCTTCTAGTATGGCTGCTTTACACTTTCACTTCCATGTTACTATAGTCACTGCTTCTAGTATGGCTGCTTGACACTTTCACTTCCATGTTACTATAGTTTCTAGTATGGCTGCTTTACACTTTCACTTCCATGTTACTATAGTCACTGCTTCTAGTATGCCTGCTTTACACTTTCACTTCCATGTTACTATAGTCACTGCTTCTAGTATGGCTGCTTTACACTTTCACTTCCATGTTACTATAGTCACTGCTTCTAGTATGGCTGCTTTACACTTTCACTTCTATGTTACTATAGTCACTGCTTCTAGTATGGCTGCTTTACACTTTCACTTCCATGTTACTATAGTCACTGCTTCTAGTATGGCTGCTTTACACTTTCACTTCCATGTTACTATAGGCACTGCTTCTAGAATGGCTGCTTCACACTTTCACTTCCATGTTACTATAGTCACTGCTTCTAGTATGGCTGCTTCACACTTTCACTTCTATGTTACTATAGTCACTGCTTCTAGTATGGCTG
Organism: Protopterus annectens; assembly: GCF_019279795.1. Taxonomy (NCBI): domain Eukaryota; kingdom Metazoa; phylum Chordata; order Ceratodontiformes; family Protopteridae; genus Protopterus; species Protopterus annectens. The sequence goes on from NC_056741.1 coordinate 42,013,507, forward strand.
CTTTACACTTTCACTTCCATGTTACTATAGTCACTGCTTCTAGTATGGCTGCTTTACACTTTCACTTCCATGTTACTATAGTCACTGCTTCTAGTATGGCTGCTTTACACTTTCACTTCCATGTTACTATAGGCACTGCTTCTAGAATGGCTGCTTCACACTTTCACTTCCATGTTACTATAGTCACTGCTTCTAGTATGGCTGCTTCACACTTTCACTTCTATGTTACTATAGTCACTGCTTCTAGTATGGCTGCTTTACACTTTCACTTCCATGTTACTATAGTCACTGCTTCTAGTATGGCTGCTTTACACTTTCACTTCCATGTTACTATAGTCACTGCTTCTAGTATGGCTGCTTTACACTTTCACTTCCATGTTGCTATAGTCACTGCTTCTAGTATGGCTGCTTTACACTTTCACTTCCATGTTACTATAGTCACTGCTTCTAGTATGGCTGCTTTACACTTTCATTTCCATGTTACTATAGTCACTGCTTCTAGTATGGCTGCTTTACACTTTCATTTCCATGTTACTATAGTCACTGCTTCTAGTATGGCTGCTTTACACTTTCATTTCCATTTTCTAGTAATTTGTTTTTTTTTGTTTGTTTTTTTTGCAGCCACTCGAATTAAACTCATCATGTATCACAGCTCAAAAAAATCCATTTTCTTAGTTTACTAACTTGCACACTCAGTATTTCTGAAAGTGCAGCCTGCAGGGAATTCTTAAAGTCTGCCAACTCATTACACTCCCAAAAAGTATGTTGCCAATTTCCTCTTTCTTGCTCATCATACCTCTAACATTTAAAATTCTTTGTAGTCTGATTGGGGTATAAAAGTACCTATGCAAACACTTTTAAGCAGAAATTTTAAATCTTCTAGACTTTATTGCATAATTTGGAGCCATATCCCCTCATTGTTTCTTTGTGAATTGCTTATCTAACTTCTGATTGATTCCTGTAGTCATGCAGTATTTTAATTTTATATGCCCTACTAATTACAGTAGAGAGTCCATTATCCAAATTAAATGGGACCTAGGGCAATTCAGATAATCATATTGATCGGATAATCAAACATGTAATTGAACCGAATAAAAAACTTATAAAATCTTGTTTTTTTGCTGCATGCAGGAATACACATTTCCACCATTCAGCGATTCCAATGGACAATACAGAATATTTTTCACACACACAAGCTTGGCTGCAGGCTCAAATAACATGCTCAGACAAATACGTATAATATTTACATATTCGGACTTCATAATTTTTTTCCCGAAAACTTTGGAAGGCTGGTTCTGATAATTGACAATGTTAAGTTGTCAATCTCGCCTTCATTCTTGCTGGATGGGTTCGGAGCCGATCCTCGGCTCCACTGCCACTTACTAAAGCTCGAGCTAATTTTACCGCTCGAGGCAACCCTATATCCCATGATGCAAGGCGATGACTACTCAGATCTCGCTTTGCGCTTGCAAGGTGCTTTTTTTACCGGCTCCTGGTAAGTTTTTCAAATTTCAGACTTTTAGTCTCCCCCCTTTAGTTTTAGTCACTACCGTTGTTGTGTAAACAATTAGTTTAACCCTATTTCCATTAGTGTTCCCTATTTTTCCAGTTATTTATCCCTTCCCCTAAGTTAGGCCTTAAGCCTTCCCCTTTCCTAATTTTTTGTCAGGGATTCTGTGTGGTGTTTGGGTGTGTTTGTTTCCCTGTTTTTAATTTTTATTGGATTGGGTGTTTATTGTGTGTGTGTCTCTGTGTTTTTTGTCACTTAATGTTTCCTCGACACAGTTATGTAGAAGGACACAAAGGTCTCAGGCTTCAAGAAGTGTGACTCGTGCTGTCAGAAGATGTCTCTGACAGACGGTCACACTTCTTGTGTTTATTGCCTGGGACCTCTGCACCTGCAGGACTCTTGTGCTGTCTGCCATGCCTTCAGCCCAAGAGTCCTGCAGGAGTGAAGAAATAAATTAATACTGAGGGGCTTATTAAAGCCTGAGAGCTCCCCGACTAAGTCGGCTACGGGGAAGCCCTCGAAACCAGTTAAGCCTTCGGCTCCAAGCCCTAAGCCATCGGCTACTGGTTCGCCTTCTGTGACGAGATCGGCTCCGGCCGGAGCCGATCCTTCTATGTCACAAGCTACGGTATCGGCTCCATCCGGAGTCGATACCGCTAAATCTGGGCACTCAGTGTCGGCTCCGGCTGGAGCCGACGTATCCTTGGCTCCTTCGGCTCCACTTATCTCAAAAAAGAGATCAAGATCCCCTTCGTTGGAGTCTATACATTCGGCTCCGAGATCACCCCTGCTCTCGGAGCGGAGCCATCGGAGCCGGTCTTCTCGGTCGTCCAGGCTGTCCGACCACGACCTTGAGAGAGTGGTGAGTAGACTTTTAAAATCTCAGGCATTGGCCCAAATGCTCCATAGCCCGTCTCAACAGACGGTAGCTATTACACATCCACCTAACATTCTTCCTTCGACTCTCTTACAGAGCTCGGAGCCGGAGCTCCTCGGAGCCATGACTGTTGTGACTTCGGAGCCAATACCACCCCCCCCCCTTTGGCTCCCTCGTCCTCTGCTCTGATCTCCTCCTTGATGCCTTCATTGGAGGGATCCAGGCGTCTGGTCTCTCTCGTTGGCTCCGAGGGGGCGAGTGGCATCAGACCCTTGTCCGACCCCATTCTCCCTCTTGGAGCTTCGGCGCTGGTGAGCTCAGCCCCGACATCGGCCTCGGAGCCGTCCCTGTCGGTGCGGCCGGGGATTCCTATCTCTTCAGAGCGGGAGCCTTCTGGCCTCTCTGATGGGGGAGCCTTCGAGGTGATGAGGAGTGTACTAGCCCCAGGGCGTAGTCAGCCGGTCAGTTCCATCAGCTCCTCCCACTACAGTGCCTGCTGACGTCTCTTCCCACTCTCTTGCTCCCGGACCCAGAGATCCAACACCTCAGGTTTCCCCACTGGGAATATCTTCCTCTTCCGAGGCTTCTCCTGACCCGTCAGGTGAACCTCCGCGTAAGAGGACATGTAAGAGGAAACATCTAGACTCCCCCGAGTCTATTACATCCGATACTGACTTGGATGAGTCGGAGGGATCCCCAAGGTCCCCCTCTGAGGATGTCTCTTTCTCAGACATCCTTGAACTCCTTAAGCAGAGGGGGATCTGGCCTTCCCTTAATCCTTCCGAGGACGAGTCTGTATACCTGGAGGCGTTCGGGTCTCAACCCTCCACCTCCTGGGTGTCTCCGCCTTTCGACCCTCTTATGGACGTGGTGGCTCGGAAGGCGTGGATGGCCCCGGATTTGGTGGAACCTATTCCTCGGAGGCCTTCTAAATTCATCACGGCCCCACCTGATAGGCAATATTTGACAAAAGGTGTCTCGGTTGATGCCATGGTGGTGGCTACAGCCACCAAGAAGGAACTAGCTGATCCTTCAGTACCTGTCCATCCTCCTAACAAGGATTCCAGGACTATGGATAGGTACGGCAAGCGGATTTTTTCTTCAGCGACTTTTGCCATGCGGTCGCTGAACTACTTGTGTCACTTCACCCGCCTTCAAAGTGATCTTCTTAAAGAGTTGGGAGAAGTTTTACAGGATCCGTCAGCTGCTGTGTCCCAGGATAAAATTAACTTACAGCTAGGAATCCTAAACTCCATTGTTAACTCCTCCATGCGGCTCATTTCATATGCAGCCGATGGAGCGAGTAGGGCCGCAGGCACAGGAGTGGCCTTAAGGCATCAATCCTGGATGCGGCTTTGTAATTTTGCAGATCCCTTCAAGGCGTCCTTCAGAAACTCTCCCTTTGATGGCTCGACTTTGTTCGGACCTCAAGTGAAAGACACCTTGACTAGATGCGAACAAGATGGCAAGACTCTTTCTGCCGTAGGAGTCAGTTTCTCCACCCCTTCAAGACCTTACCCAAAAGGTCAGAAGGGAGGGAAAATGTGGTTCCGCAAATCTCAAGGAGTCACGCCTGATGCACGAGGTCAGTTTACCCCCAGAGGCAGAGGGGGTAACAACAAGAGACGCCGCCCTAGGGGCAGAGGGGGTCGCAGAATCAGGGTAGCAGGGAGCCTCTCTCTGACAAACCTTTCCAGCATCCCTGAGATGTTGCCCGATTATCCACCTTCAGAGGCAGTCTGGGGAAGATTATCGCTGTACCCAAAAGCCTGGCTTTCCCTTTCTCAGGACAAATGGGTACAGTCGATTATATCTGAGGGTTACAAAATTCCCTTTATTCAATCCCCTGTTCCACCCGGTCTAAGGGAACTAGCAGTACCAGAGATATCAAAACTGCTAGCAAAAAGAGCCATCCAGCCAGTCCCGGCAGACCAAATAGGATCCGGAATCTACTATAGGTTCTTTTTAGTACCAAAAAAGACGGGACTGGAGACCAATATTAGATCTCAGCAAACTAAACAAGTTTGTAAAGAAAACAAGATTCCAGATGGTCACGCTTCAGTCCATTCTACCCTTTCTGGGCAAGGACAATTGGATGTGCTTGGTAGACCTTCAGGATGTGTACTATCACATAAAAATTCACAGGCGCTCCAGGTTTCTCCACTTTCGGCTGGGGGCCAGTCACTTCCAATTCAGAGCCCTGCCATTTGGACTCACTACAGCCCCCAGAGTGTTCAAATGTATGGCAGCGGTTACGGCTCACCTGAGACGTCAAGGATTCCAGGTGTTTCCATATCTAGATGACTGGCTCCTCACTGCAACCACCAGGCATCAACTTCTCCAAGCCAGAGATTACACCATTCACATTTGCAGAGGGCTAGGGATTTCTATAAATTTCGAAAAATCTGCCTTGTCGCCCTGTCAATCTATTACCTTTATAGGTGCCAAGTTGGACACCGTACAACTTTCAGCAAAGTTAACAGACCAAAGGATCTTGGATATTCAAAACCACATCCATGTGATTCTTTACAGCAACAAAATTCAGGCCAGATTTGCTTTGAAAGTATTGGGTCTTATGGCGGCCGCCATAACACTTCTTCCCCTTGCCCGCTTCTACATGCGTCTCCTACAATGGATGCTGTTCGCCCAATGGTCCTTTCAACGACTTCCCATGCGTCACAGGATCATAATAACTCCAATTTGCAACAGGCATCTGACCTGGTGGATATTGTCCCCTCAAGTCCATCAGGGCAGACCCTTTGTTCCTCCCGCCCCGGTCGCCATGGTTACTTCGGACGCCTCCCTGATTGGGTGGGGGGGGGAGCATTATCAGGGCAGGATGGTCCATGGCACTTGGCAACCTTTCGAATGCCACCTGCACATAAATGTCCTGGAGATGAGAGCAGTGCTTTTAACGTTGCAAGCCCTCCACGACTCTCTTCCCCTGGGAACTATTGCAGTCCAAATGGACAATATGTCCGTAGTGTGGTATATCAACAAGCAGGGCGGAACCAAGTCCTATCCACTGTGTCGAGAGGCACTCAGACTTTGGCAGTGGGCAATCTCTTCTTAGTGGTTTCTGATAACAACGCATATCCCCGGGAAAGAGATTTTTCAGAAGTGGGGCCTTCCTTGCTGCAATCTTTTTGCTACCCTTGAAAACAGCAAATGCCCCCGACGTCTTCTCTCTCTTCCCCCTTCCAGGCCATCCCCCCAGAGACGCTCTAATCCAAAATTGGCCCCGGGGACTTCTCTATGCCTTTCCTCCTTTCCCACTAATACCACAAGTAATTCAGAAAGCAACCGCCTTGAGAGCCAAGATGATTCTCATTGCCCCTTATTGGCCTCGACAGATATGGTTTCCGTTCCTACATCGTTATCTTTTGGTACAGCCATGGCATCTGGACCCGGTTCCAGATCTTCTGACCCACCAGTCGGGGCAGCTGCACCAATCCATACCTTCTCTCAACCTCACTGCTTGGTTGCTCCACTTCCATCCCTAGCCAGGCTTCCTATGATTTCTAATCCCGTCCGGGATATCATAGTAGCTTCCCTTAAATCTTCCACCAGAAGGATTTACACTAGTAAATGGCAACATTTCTCCTTCTGGGCAAAAGCTAGGAACATAGATCCCTTTACTGCTCCGATTCATTCGGTCTTGGACTTCCTAGCCGAGATTTTTCATTCAGGATCTTCTTCCTCCACAGTAAAAGTTCAGTTGGCAGCCATTTCAAGTTTTCATATCGGCTTGTTGGACCACAACATCATGTCGCATAAACTTTGCAAGGCATTTCTTAGAGGTATTTTTCTACTTAAACCTCCGATGAGAGACCCCCCCCCACCACAGTGGGATCTAAATTTAATTTTAACATCCTTGATTCTTCCCCCTTTCGAACCTGCGGCTACCTGTTCATTGAAATTTATTTCTTGGAAGACACTCTTTCTAGTCGCCATTACTTCTGCCAGGAGAGTATCTGAGCTTCATGCCCTCTGCATTCATCCTCCCTACTTAATTTTCCGCAAAGACAGAGTTTCTCTAAGGACTAATCCGTCTTTCTTGCCCAAAGTGGCATCGCAGACTAACTTAAATCAATCTATTGATCTTCCAGTTTTTTTCCCAAATTATTCTAATAGAGCGGAACAAAAACTACATTATCTCGATGTTCACTGCCAACTCAGATATCTGGACAGAACCAAACATTTTAGGAAATCTGATCAACTGTTTTTACCCTATGCAGAAAACAGGAAAGGCCTTCCAGTATCCAAGGTTAACCCTATCTAGATGGCTGTCTTCTGTGATTACATGCATTTATCAGCTCAGAGGTAAAGAGTTGATTTCTAGGCCAAAAGCCCATTCTACCAGAGCACTAGCTACATCTACAGCTTTTCAGGCTAGACTCCCAATAGACACTATTTGTGCAGCAGCCACATGGGCCTCTCCTCATACCTTTGTTTCGCATTATAAATTAGACTTGGCCTCCAGAGACAGAGCAAATTTTGGTTCCACCATTCTCAAGAGTCTGTTCCATTGAGCCACCCAGGATAGAGGTGCTAGGGACGCGGTCCCATCCAGCAAGAATGAAGGCGAGATTGACAACTTAACATTGAGAAGTTATGTACCTACCATAACGTTCCATGTTAGTTGTCTTCTCTCGCCTTCTTTCTTGCGTCCCGCCCACCATCCCCTTAGCCTGGTCAGACCGAGAAGATTGTTCCTCTTCCTTGAAGAGTCTTGATCCAATTTTCTAGCTGATCAGCTTACTAGTGTCACTAGATCAGGTTGGTCCTTTTCGGGGGATTATTATTATTACCTCTTCCTCCTCCTCTCCAGTTGGAGGAATATATTGCATAATTTTCCGTAGCTACCAAACGAGATCTGGGTAGTCATCGCCTTGCATCATGGGATATAGGGTTGCCTCGAGCCGGTAAAATTAGCTCTTGAGCTTTAGTAAGTGGCCGAGACGGAGCCGAGGATCGGCTCCGAACCCATCCAGCAAGAAAGAAGGCGAGAGAAGACAACTAACATGGAACGTTATGGTAGGTACACAACTTCTCATTTCTGATGATGGTTCATATAATCTGCTCCCTACGGTACCCCTTTTTTACAGCAGCTTGCGTTCTGAGAGATCCCTTTTTTACAGCAGCTTGCGTTCTGAGAGATCCCTTTTTACAGCAGCTTGTGTTCTGAGAGATCCCTTTTTTACAGTAGCTTGCGTTCTGAGAGATCCCTTTTTTTACAGCAGCTTGCATTCCGAGAGATCCCTTTTTACAGCAGCTTGCGTTCTGAGAGATCCCTTTTTTACAGCAGCTTGCGTTCTGAGATCCTACTACAACTATACGAGTGCTGGTCCTTCACTTAGGATCTCTCTATTCCTTTCTCTTTGCCTATACTGTGATTATCAATCACTGATAGGGAAGGCAAAATCTCAAGCCTGCAGTCCAAAATATATTCTTGGCCTCCTCCCATTCTGTTACCTTTCCCCCTCTGATTTCCTCCCATTACCTTGGTTCCTTTACCTGTTTTCTCCAGTAAATTCTAGCCCCCTTTTTCCTATTCTCTGTACCCCTAATTGTGGTCATTCCTGTCAGCAAAATATTCTTTCACCTCTTGTATTGGCTTAGTTCTTTGAATACTTTGTACTACTTTTTGAATATAATATTCTGCATGGTTATTGTTATTTTCCTTAAGGATCTGCATCCAAAATCCCAGTCTGTCCTTATTTCTTGAGCTTCCTCCTGTTTGCATCATCATCATCCCATTGTAGTCTGAATTATAGCTATCTGAAGTAGGACTTCATTTGTCAGCAACCTTTGGGATATGGATCCGATCTCGGATCCGAGCCGGCAACTTTTATCACAGCATAGATCTGAGCTCCTAGCTCCTCTGTTTACCCATAATCCCCTGCCAACTCTGACTGACCTCAGATCTAGTTTGCCACTCTTCAAGCAACAGCTAGATTCCAGAGCTCTTGGTGATTCTGAGAGAAAAATAGTTTTCAAATTTTTCTTGTATTTCTTTAAGCGAGTGTCTGTGTGTGTGTGTGTGTGTGTGTGTTTAGGTTTCCCCTAAAAGCTAATTTCTCTTCCTTTTTTAGCTTAAATTAGCTTAAATTTTAATTTATTTTTCCTCCCTGCCCTCGCTGGGTCGTAGTGTGTAGGGGCCTAGTGAGCGTGTTTTACTTTCAGTAATGTCGGAGGCCCCTAAAGCCATTTTTTTTAAATGCACCGAGTGTGGTCACAAGCTTTCACCGGCTGATGGCCACACTCAGTGCGTTAGGTGCCTTGGGGTTGAACACCTCTCTTTGGGTTGCGCGATTTGCGCTGCGTTCAACCCCAGGGCACTTAAGGATCGGAGATCGAAGCTGGTTCTGGCGGGCCTTTTGCCCCCAGACCCGGCTCCGGCCTCCAGTACTTCTGTGACCGCTACCCCCTCGGTAGCGGCCACTCCTGCCCCCCTCCCTCCGACCGGGACTCAACCTCCCACTGTGACTTCGGAGGTGAGGGAGGCCAGGAAAGAGAAGCGGGGGAGAAGCACCTTAAGCGGCGGGCCGAGGACTCCTCCTCGGCCCCACCTGCCAAACGGGCTTCTCACTCCAGGGTTTCTGGTTCGCCTCCTCCATGGTTCCGATCCCCTTGCTTCTCACCGGGACCCGAGGAGGCGGTAACCCGGTCCCTGTCGAGGTCCTCGAGGCAGCATTCCAGGCCTGCCTCCTCGAGGTCCACATTCAGTATGTCGGACGCGGACATGGACCGGATGATGAGGTTCATCCAGGCCCAGATGCAGATGGGAGTGTACTTGCCCCCCCCCCCTCCAGGGGGGGGGGAGCTCGACCCCCTTTTTCGCTCCTATAGCTCCTTCTCTGACCCGCCTCCCGGGTTCGGAGCTGTCGGAGCCGAGCCGCGTTCGATCCGGGGGTGGGTCGGAGCCGACAGTGCTGGGCACTTCGGCTCCGACTATTCCCTCGAGTTTGTCGGATCCGACCTCTCGGAGCCGTGGCCCGAGCTTCGGATCTGAGGGACTCTGTGTGCTCTCGGCCCCATCCCGGTCGGAGCGAGCGGGTCCTTCAGATCCGATAGTCTCTGCTACGGGTCCGATCCCCGCGTCGGATCCGAGTGGGAGTCGGATCTCGGATCCGTCAGAGAGCGGCTCCCCCTCTGCTTTCGCGGTGGTGGAGAGGGTGCTGTTGAGTGCATCCAGGCCCCCGGTCCTGGCTTCGGCTCCCCCCTGCACTCCCTCTCAGCTGGTCCTGGCTCCCCTCACCCGGCCTTCGGGGCAGCCTGCTTCAGCGCCTCTAGGTGTTCCATTGGAACACAATATTGCTGGGGAGGACTCCTCGGACAGCCCCCCCCCGAGGAGGTTCCTCGCAAGTCAAAGTGCAAAAGGAGGCACGTGGACTCCCCTGAGTCCCTCACTGAGGATACGGACTTGGATGAAGGGGAAGGCTCCCCAAGGTCACCCCCCGAGGATGTCTCCTTTGGAGACATCATGGAAATGCTCAGAATCGGGGGGGGGGGGTCTGCCCTCAAGGCTTCCTCCGACGAGTCCGTATTCCTAGAGGCGTTCGAGGCAGGGCCATCTACCTCTTGGGTGTCCCCTCCCCCCGACCCCTTAGTGGATCTTACAGCCACTAGGGCTTGGAAGGAGCTGGACACTGTAGAGCCTGTTCCCAAGAGCCCGGACAAAATTTTGAGGCCCCCCGTCAGAGAGAACCCATTGGAGCAGAGGTCCCCCTGTGGATGCCGTATTGGTGGCGGCAGCCACCAAGAGAGAGTTGGCTCAGGAGAGCCCCACGGTTCATCCGACGAGCAAGGGGTCTCGCGCAATGGACCGCCTTGGGAAGCGGACCTTCAGTTCAGCAACTTTCTCCTTTAGTGCCATGAACTATATGGCACATGTCATTCGGATGCAGCAGGATCTAATCAAAGAATACGCTGCTTCCCCCCCGGGGTCCATGCCGGAGGGGTACAAGCAACTGTACTCCTCCCGAATGTTCACCCTACGTTCTATTTCCAGCACCTCTATGCAGCTCTTGTCTCACGCCACTGAGGGAGCCGCTAGAGCAGGCGGAGTCGGGATGGTCATGAGGAGGCAAGCCTTGCTCCGACATTGTGACTTCTCGGACCCTTTTAAGGCATCATTTGCGAATGCCCCTTTTGATGGTTCTGCATTGTTTGGCAAAACCGTTCGCGGCACCCTTGTCCAGAGCGAGAAAGACTGGAAGACGTTGTCTGCCATCGGAGTCCGCTTTTCTGCTCCCCAGAGGTCCTTTACCAAGAACCAAAAGGGTCAGAAGAAGATGTTGTTCCGGAAATCGCATCAATCCCAGTCTGCTCCGGACAACCAGTCCTCTCGTGGCAGAGGAGGACAGGGAGGACGCCGCCCTAGAGGCAGATGGGGTCCCAGGAACTTTGGGTCCAGAGAACCTTTCTCTGAGAGGCCCACGCAGAACCCCTGAGGGGTTACCCGGCTGCTCCACTTTGGAGGCAGTCGGGGGGTGTTTCGCGAGACACCTAGCAATGTTGGGAGTCCATAACAACGGATCGCTGGGTGCTTGATGTTATATCCAGAGGATACCAAATTCCCTTTCTTGTAACCCCCAGAATCAGAAGCCTCCCCGATGTGCCACCCAATCAGAGGGAGGCGGCTGCTGCAGAAATTCAGCAGCTCTTACAAAGAAGAGCCATCCAGCCCATCCCCCCAGATCAGCTCAGATCAGGGTTTTACTCCATGTTCTTTCTGGTGCCAAAAAAGACAGGGGACGTCAGGCCCATCTTGGACCTCTCTCTCTTGAACCTGGCAGTACCAAAAGTAAAGTTCCGGATGGTCACTCTGCAATCTGTCCTCCCACTACTACGGGAGAACGACTGGATGTGCTCCATAGATCTCAAGGATGCGCACTATCATATTCTCGTAGACAGACGCTCCAGGAGGTTTCTCCGCTTCCGGCTGGGAGCCAGCCATTTTCAGTTTAGGGCCCTTCCGTTCGGTCTCACCTCAGCCCCCAGGGTGTTCACCAAGGTCTTGGCAGTGATAGCGGCCCATCTGAGACTCCAGGGAATCCAGGTCTTTCCGTACCTGGACAACTGGCTCCTTACCGCCCCGACAAGGCATCTTCTTTGCTCATGCAGGGATTACTTCCTCAGTCTGGCTCCACTCTTAGGGTTGACCATCAACACGGCCAAATCCTCCCTGGCTCCTACACAAGTATTGGATTTCATAGGGGCGAGGTTGGACTCCAGACTGATGCTTGTTTTTTTTACTCCAGATCGGCTTCAGAACCTGAGGTTGCATGTGCAGGCCATCCTTCAACTTCAAGCTCCTTCGGCGGAATTGGTCCTGAGGGCTCTAGGGTCCATGACGCAGCAATTCCTTTGCTGCCATTGGCCCGGTTGAATATGAGAGTCATACAATGGACCCTCCAGGTACAGTGGTCCCTATCTATCAATCCCCTGTCTCATCCCATCTCCCTAAGCAGGGTTTGCAGAAGGTCGCTCGTGTGGTGGCTCCAGTCCCCCAGTCTCCACACGGGACGCCCCTTCTCGCTGCCTCCGCCAGTCGCCACAGTGACCACGGACGCTTCTCGCCTGGGGTGGGGGGGGCACTATTCCGGCAGAACAGTCCAAGGCACTTGGAACGACACAGAGACCTCTTTGCATATCAACGTCCTGGAGATGAGGCGGTGCTTTTGACGTTGCAAGCACTTCACAACCCTCTTCCGGTGGGGATGATTGCGGTACAGACGGACAACATGTCCGTCGTCTGGTGCATCAACAAACAGGGGGGAACCAGGTCTTACCCACTCTGCCGCGAGGCATGAGTGTGTGGGAATGGGCGATATCCACCAACCGCTTTCTCATCGCAACGCACATTCCGGGACGGTCCAACATATTAGCGGACAGGCTCAGTTGTACTATCTTGACTCCTTACGAGTGGTCTCTCAATCCTCCAGTAGCAGAGCAAATATTTGCCCGATGGGGGCGACCTTGTTGCGATCTTTTTGCCTCTCACTCAAATACCAAATGCAACGATTACTTCACTGTGATTCCCCCCTCCGGGGGAGTCCCTGAGAGACTCTCTAGTTCATGCTTGGCCTCCCGGTCTGCTTTATGCTTACCCGCCTTTGCCCCTGATGCTGAAACTATTGCAGAAAGCCAGTCAGTTGGGGAGCAAGATGATCCTCATTGCCCCGTTCTGGCCTCGTCAGACGTGGTTCCCTTACCTATGGTCTCACCTGATTCATCCGCCCTGGATGCTGGATCCCCTTCCGGATCTCATTTCATACCCCCTGGGTCTTCCAACCCCGAACCTGGCCAACCTAAAGCTGATGGCTTGGTTGCTCCAGTTCCACTCCTGATAAGGACTCCCGGAATTTCATCTCCAGTCAAAGCCATCCTAGTAGCAGCTCACAAGCCCTCCACCTGAAGAGTCTATCAGAGTAAATGGAAACGTTTTTCCATTTGGGCGGAGCACCATCATTTGGATCCTTTCACGGCGCCGATAGCGTTGGTTCTAGATTTTCTGTCTTCTCTCTTTCACCAGGGGGCTAGTTCTTCCACGGTCAAAGTGCAACGTGCAGCAATTTCACACTACCATGTAGGTCAGGAGTCAGGCCCTCTTATTACTTCCAAACTGTGTAAGACCTTCCTTAAGGGTACCTTCCTTCTCAGGCCCCCGGTCAAGGAGGTGGTACCCCCATGGGATTTATCCCTAGTTTTACAGGCCTTGACTAGCCCCCCTTTTGAGCCGGCGGCCACTGTTGATCTTAAATACCTCTCTTGGAAAACAGCCTTTTTGGTGGCCATAACTTCAGCCAAGAAGGTCTCGGAACTCCAGGCTCTCTGTGTTAAACCACCGTATTTGGTCTTCCACCCAGACAGAGTTCATCTCAGGATCAGTCCGTCTTTCCTTCCTAAGGTATCGTCGGAAGCTAACATTAATCAATCTATTAATCTTCCAGTATTATTCCCTAGTTATCAAAACAAAGGAGAGTATAAGCTGCACTCTTTAGACGTACACAGACAACTACATTTTTATACTCATCAAACTACTGGTCATAGGCAATCCGATCAGTTGTTTGTCTCCTTTGCCAAAAACAACTTCGGCAAGGCGGTTTCTAAGGTTACCCTCTCCCGATGGATATCTAATTGTATTCTCTTAGCATATCAGAGCTCGGGAAGGCCTGCACCTCAGGGAGTCCGTGCTGATTCTACGAGGGCCGTTGCAACATCGGCTGCTTTCAAGGCTAGAGTTTCTCTGGATGACATTTTTCCGCAGCCACTTGGGCTTCATCTCATACCTTTATCAGCCACTACAAAGTAGATATTGTCTCCCGAGGTAGGGCGTCTTTTGGCTCTGCAGTGCTCCGGAATATCCTTCCATGAAGGCCACCCAAGATTTAGGTAGCTGGGGACTCTGTCCCAAAGGTTGCTGACAAATGAAGTCCTACTTCAGATTAAGAAGTTATGTACTCACCATAACGTTCCATTCGAGTAGGTGTCTTCATTTGTCTGCAACCATCCCCCACCTCCTTCCCCTTGACCAAAATGATCCTACTTGGGGTTCTTTAGATTAGTTACCTCTGGGACACAGTACTAGCTGTGCTATGGGGCAAACTTGATCTGAGGTCAGTCAGGGTTGGCAGGGGATTATGGGTAAAGGGAGGAGCTAGGAGCTCGGATCTATGCTGTGATAGAAGTTGCCGGCTCAGATCCGAGATTGGATCCGTATCCCAAAGGTTGCAGACAAATGAAGATACCTACTCAGATGGAACGTTATGGTGAGTACATAACTTCTTCTTATGGTTGTGCTACGTATAGGAGCCTTACATGTGTATCTCTGAAACACCCCTTCAAATCGGGCAATCCCAAACCACCTTTTCTATTGGAAGATCATATTATCCCACTTGACTATCGTCCTCTTCCCCTCCAAGATAAAATCCTTCAACTCTTTATTAGTTGCTCTCCACAACTATTTCTCTGGATGGTAAAATATGCCTGGCCTGTGTTAAAAAAAAAAAAAAAAAACTAAAGGGACTAACAACATGTTTCACTGCTTGTATCTTGCTATCCGTATCCATAAAACAGAGCTTCCAGTTTCTCAGTTTTTGTATTATCTTTTATTTAGTCTCTTCCCACATATCCTTAGCTGCCATAACAGTGTCCTTTTTAACCCACACTTCATTTTATCATGTCCCCATAAATATGGATCTGATGTCCTTTTCTTTAGTTCCTTAACTGATGGGTTTTGGATCTGACCTTGGATCAGAGTCTGCTGCATTTACTAGACTCTCAGATCCAACTGTCCAGCTCCTCCCTTTTCCCATAATGCCCTGGTCAACTTTCAGTATCTCCGATATCGTTTGCCACCATATCACTACAGACAAGACCCTTCTCACAGAGGTTTTGGGTGTATTTTTCATTTTCAGTCTGTGCAGTTTCCTTGCCTTTTTCATATAGTCTTACCTATTCTTGTCACCTGCCTCACCCTACAGGTTTGGATCACCTGGACATTCCAGGCCTCAAGATGATCACATGGTTTCTCCAATTCCACTGCTAGGTTGACAGCCCAGGAATTTCTTCCCCATCCAATAAATATTAGTCTTCCCATAAGGCCTCTACCAGGAAGATCTACAAAAGTAAATGGAAAGATTCTATGATGTTCATCGTGTTACCCTGCTGCAGTCATCACACTTGGTTATCCTGTCGTCAGGCGGTCTCGCAGTCGGCCGGATTTCAAAAGTCTTGGTCCGACGTCGGTTGCTGTCGCCTCATCCCTGACATCAGTGCGCCAGGGGTACATATATTGCAACCAACGCCATTTTCTTCAGTCTTTCTTGCCGCACGGTGCCCGAAGCAGAAGCACTTCGCAAGTGCCGGTCGGCCGACTCCTGAGATTTTCGAATTTGAATTTCAGACCGAAGTCTTCTATAAAGCTAAGTACCCCGTTGGGGAAACTTTTCTTGCCTCAGACCGATGTCAGAAAAAGTTAACAATTGTATTTCTTGTGGGAAGCAAATACCTCATAAGGATTTTCATTCTTACTGTATACCTTGCCTAGGCCCTTACCACGACGTCACTTCTTGTCGTTTTTGTGCTAGATTTAATAAACGTACTATTAAAAGATGATTTGATTTCGCACAACACTTTTTTGGCAGAAAATTTAATTATAACATGCTGTCGGAGGTACCTACTACCGGCGTGCACAAAAAGCGCAGGGATAAGGATCGTCAGCCCAGGCCTAAGCCCGATTCCGAGGCCTCCGGTTATCAGTGAGGCTCTGACGCAGCCTCTGACTACCGCAGTTCAGGAAACCGAGACCGCTACAGATATTTTGATGGAATGTACTAGGCCGACGCAGCCTTTTACTTCAGGCCCTACCGACGATTTACCTTCCAAGGACGTTGGTGCCTCTGAAACACCATCGGTTTCTGAAGGCGTTTTCAGACCGACGACTCTTACAGTCAAAACGTTTGCCAAGTTGAAAACTCCTTCCAAATCGAAAAAGACTTCACTTCAGTCTCCTGTTCAAGGCCCTATGCCTAAGAAACAGATGCTTAAGATGGCTGAAGATTTGATTTCTCTTATCAGGGGTTCTCAGTCTCCTTCTGACAAAAGGCCTAGACAAGAGGAAGAACCTGCTTCCTCTAAACAACTATCTATTTCTTCGGCTTCCTCTGAGGACCAAGACACTACTACTTCTCTCCTTATGAAGATTCTGATGCTGAGGACTCTATTCCCTCAGCTTCCCCTCCAGAAGATTACTCTTTTGGGGAAACTTTACACACTATGAGGGAACATTTCCACTGGGAAGGTCAGGATTACTCTGATTCCAAGAAAAGGCTCAGAGAGTTTCTTTTGCTCCCCCAACACAGACCTCTAGCCCTCCCTCCTGTTTTGGACATTGTGGATGATGTCTACTTAGAATCCAGTTTCAACCCTGACTCTCTGCCTCCTGCCCCGGCTAAGCCTGACAGATGCTACAGAGTTTCTGATTACCACAAATTTCTTTATAAAAGCCCAGTAGCTGACCCAGAGACTATCTCCCAGGGTCCCAAGGGGGCTAAAGCTTCCATGGCTAAAAATCCAGTACCTTCTGAAAGGGATTCAAGAGCACTAGACAGATGGGGGAAAAAGGTTTACACCTCAGTCACTTTAGCCATGAGAGTTATAAACTGTCAATTTCATATGCTTAAGTATCAGCAATTTCTGATGTCTCAGTTAAAACAAAAGATAACCACCCTACCTCAACAACCTGAATTGAAAGAAGTACAGGATTTGTTGCATGCCACCGAGCAGGTGGGCAAACATACCTTGCAATGTGGGTTTGATTCTTTAGAGGCCTCCTGCAGAGCAGCTGTCACTGGTTCAGTTGTACGTAGGCATGCCTGGTTAAAGGAACAAAGTCTGCCTGATCATGTTAAAGCAAAACTACTAGATGCTCCCTTACAGCAGGATGTTTTTTTTGGTGTTAAAGCAGAAGAAGTTTTAAAGAAAATGGAAGATAAAGCAAAATCAATGCAGACGGTCAAAGATTTCCTACAGGTGCAACCCCCTCGCTTCAGCAGAAACTGGCCAACAAAAAATTGGTCCTTTCCAGCCACTGACAGGCCTCAGAGCGGTAAATACAGGTGCCCAAGGGGCAGAGGACAACCACAAACTCAGTATAAATATCGCCAATGGGGCACTCCAACCCAGAATGGAGGAAAAGACAGGTCTCAACCCACCAGAAGGCAAACTCAATGACTTGCACCTCAGCTGGCCAAACAAAGCTCTTTTGTCAGCCCCCCTGGGGGGGAAACTAGCACTTTTTGCAGACAACTGGCACATGGTCACAAAGGACAAATGGGTCCTAGACATAATTTTACGAGGATACAGATTCCACTTTCACACCTTGCCAATAAAAAGAGGAATGCCAAACCTGCCACAAAATCAAAGGGCAGAGGCTCAAAAACAAATTACAGCTTTCATGACCATGAGAGCCATTCAAAGGGTACCAACTCAAGAGCAAGGCCAAGGACTTTACTCAAGACTCTTCCTAGTACCCAGAAAAGAAAATGCTTGGAGACCAATTCTGGACCTTTCAATTCTAAACACTTACAAGTTCCCAAATTCAAGATGCTAACACTACAGCAGCTACTTCCCATGTTGGGCAAGGAAGCTTGGCTGGTAACGTTGGACCTCAAGGAGGCATACCTGCATGTCCCTATCAGACAAAGTTGCAGAAGATACTTCCGCTTCATTGCAGGTTCAACCCATTGTCAATTCTCTGCACTGCCCTTTGGCTTATCTACTGCGCCCAGAGTATTCACAAAATGCCTGGCACCAGTAATTGCATACTGCAGACAAAGAGGAATTCAAATATATCCATACCTGGACGACTGCCTCATCCAGGCAGAAAGCAAAGACATTCTCTTACATCATCTGGCTTTTGTAAAGCATCTACTAAATTGTCTGGGGTACACAGTAAATGATAAGAAGTCAAAACTAGTACCCTCACAAAAAATGACATTTCTGGGTGCCAGCTTGGACACAACCGCCCAGAAGGTTTATCTTACGCCAGACAAGCAATTACAACTGACTCAATATTTCAAGACAATGGCAACAAAGATCCAATTAACTGCAAGAAAAATTCTGCATGCTTTGGGCTTCATGGCATCTTGCATTCTGATAATACCATTTGCAAAACTGCATATGAGGGAATTACAATGGTACCTAAAAAGTGTATGGTCTCAACACAGCCACAGCTTGGACACAGTGATATCTCTCATTCCCTGCCTTCAACAGGAATTGCTATGGTGGGCACAGGCATGTCACCTCAACAAGGGTCAGCCTTTCACCTTGCCCCCACCCAGGCAAACTATCACAACAGATGCTTTAGACTATGCCTGGGGGGGCACATATGGCAGGTCATTGCATTCAAGGCCTATGGACTGCAGAACAAAGAAAACTGCACATAAAGCAAAAAGAGATGCTAGCTGTACAGAAAGCTCTGACAGCCTTCAAGGATCTACTACAGCCTGGACAACTGGCAATAAAGACGGACAACACCACAGTAATGTGGTACATAAACAAACAAGAGGGCACACATTTCTACCCTCTTTGCAGGCAAGCACTAATCTTATGGAACACAGCTCTGGCCTACCAAGTCCAGTTACAAGCTCACTTCCTGCCAGGACAGAAAAACACATTGGCAGACGACCTAAGCAGAAACATCAAAGATGTTCTTCGTGTTTCACTGTTGCAGTCATAACTGTAGGGTGCTCCTGCCGGCAGGCAGCCCGAGGTCGGCCAGAATCCCAAAGTCTGGGTCCGGCGTCGGCTGTATAAGCTAGTACCCTGACGTCAGTACGCTCTGGTACATAGTCCTCAGCCGACGCCATCTTCTCCAGTCTTTCTTGCCGTGCGGTGGAAAGTAGCTCGCAAGTCGTTGGTTGGCGATTTTCGAACAGCGTGTTTTGTTGTTGTCGGTCCGAAGTTCTTACTTCTCTTCTCAAAGCTAAGTACCCCGTTGGGGAATCTTTTTCTTGTTCCTCCGATGTCAGAAAAAGTTAATAATTGTATAACGTGGGAAACAAATACCTCATAAAGATTTCCACTCTTACTGTCTACCTTGCTTAGGCCCTGACCACGACGTTTCTTGTTGTCGGTTCTGTGCCAGGTTCAACTCTCGTACTATCAAGCTTAGGTACGATTGGGCTCTAAATTATTTTGGCAGACGCTTCAATTATAGAATGTCGCCAGACACTACCGGAATTCAAAAGAAACGCAAAGACAAAGACAGGCCTCCGAGGTCCAAACAGGACTCTGCAGCTGGAGCCAGCGTCCGGTTCGGCTGTCGCCAGTGAGGTGCTTTTGCAGCCCCTGTCGTCCGCCACTTCTGAACCGATGGCGATACGGACTCCCATGGGGAGCCATCAAGGCCTACTATTTTAACTGCTGCAGGACCTTCGACGCCGCTCCTCAGATGGGTCCGGAACCGCTGTGCAGGTACCGCTTCTGAGGGGTTTTCAGGCCTACTCACATCACTATTTCAAAGGCAAAGACAAAGACTCCTGTTAAGTCTAAAGTTCCTGCTCAAGCCGCTTCTGAATCTACTCCCAGGACACAGAAGCAATTATTAAAGATGGCTGAAGATTTGCTTACAATGATTAGGGGTTCTCACCCCCCTCCTGAAAAAGGCCTCGACAGGATGTTCCTCTGGATTCCTCTGACCAGGCTTCTGTATCTTCTGTCTCTTCCTCAGATCAGGACTATTCTTTCCTCCTTATGAGGATTCGGATGCTGAGGACTCCTTACCCTCGGCCTCCGCCTGAAGATTTCTCTTTGGGGAAACCTTGCATGAGATGAGGGAACATTTTCATTGGGAAGGTCAGGAGTATTCTGCTTCCAAGAAGAGGCTTAGAGAATTTCTTCTTCTTCCTCAGCATAGGCCTTTAGCTATCCCTGCTGTTTTGGACATTGTAGATGATGCTTTTTCTGAGGCTAATTTGAATCCTGATTCCATGCCTCCTGCTCCTTCTAAGCCTGATAGATTTTATAGGGTTCCTGACTCTCATTTATTCTTATTTAAGAACCCTTCTGCGGATCCTGAAACTATTTCTCAGGGCTCTAAGGCTGCTAAAGTTGCTTCTTCTAAAAATCCTATTCCCTCTGAGAAGGATTCTCGTGCTTTAGACAGGTGGGGGAAAAAAGGTATATACTTCTGCTACCCTGTCTGTAAGGGCTTTAAATTGCCAGTTTCATATGTTTAAGTATCAGCAATTTCTTTTGTCTGTTTTAAAGCAAAAGCTTGCTTCCCTTCCTGCATGTGCAGAGGATAAGGAACTTCAGGATGTTTTGCATGCTACTGAACAAGTGAACAAACATAGTTTACATTGTGGTTTTGATGCTTTGGATGCTTCTTGCAGGGCTGCAGCCTCTGGTACTGTTATCAGGAGACATGCCTGGCTCCGTGAACAAAGTTTACCTGAACAGGTTAAGGCTAAGTTGTTAGATGCCCCTGTTCAGCATGATGTTCTTTTTGGATCTAAGGCTGAGGAAGTGATTAAAAAGATGGAAGAAAAGGCAAAATCTATGCAGACTGTAAAAGATTTCTTGCAAGTTCAGCCTCCTAGAATTTCCAGGAATTGGCCCTCTAAAAATTGGTCCTTTCCCACGTCTGACAGGCCTCAAAGGGGAAGATATAGACGCTCCAGAGGTCGTGGTCAAGGTCAGGCCTCTTACAGATCTAGACAATGGACTGCTTCTTCACCTAGAAGGGGAGAAGACAGATCCCAATCTCAAAGAAAGCAAACTCAATGACTCTCTAAGTTGGGCTGCAGGGCCCCTTCACCTGGATGCCCCTCTTGGAGGAAAACTGTCTCTTTTTTACAGAAATTGGACTCCTATTACCCAGGACAGATGGGTATTGGACGTGATTTTAAAAGGTTACAAATTCCACTTTCATACTTTGCCAAGGGCTTACGGTTGGCCAGATCTGCCAAAACATCAATGGTCAGAGGCCTTAAATCAAGTGGATGCTATTCTGGCCATGAGAGCCATAGAGCCTGTTCCTCTCTCAGAGATGGGAAAAGGTTTTTATTCAAGGCTGTTTCTGGTTCCAAGAAAACAAAACTCATGGAGACCTATTCTGGACCTTTCTGTGTTAAACACCTTTTTGGAAATTCCAAAATTCAAGATGCTTACTCTGCAGCAACTAATTCCAGTGCTATCTCAGGATGCCTGGATGGTGACATTGGACTTAAAGGAAGCCTACTTACACATTCCCATCAGGCAGGAACGCAGGAAATTCCTCAGGTTCAAGGCAGGTTCGAGGCACTTTCAATTCTCTGTACTGTCCTTTGGTTTATCTACTGCGCCCAGAGTCTTTACCAAGTGCCTGGCACCAGTAGTGGCTTATTGCAGACTTCAGGGGATCCAGATTTACCCCTATTTGGACGACTGCCTTATTCAGGCAGACAGCAAAGATCTTCTACTTCAACATCTGGACTTTGTTCAACGTTTTCTCCTCCTACTGGGATTCTCAGTGAACACAAAAAAGTCACATTTGATCCCTTCTCAACAAATGGTATTCTTGGGAGCCCTCTTAAATACAACCTTACAAAGGGCCTTCCTCACTCCAGAAAAACAAACACAGCTGGCTTCTATTTTCAACACCTTGGCAACTCTATCTCAGCTCACTGCAAGGAAATTCCTGCAGACTCTGGGCTACATGGCTTCCTGCATTCTGTTGATTCCAAATGCAAGGCTTCATATGAGAAAGCTTCAATGGTATCTGAAAAGTGTATGGTCACAACATCACCACGATCTGGATATTCTGATTCCTCTGATCCCTTGTCTCCAGTGGAAGTTCCTCTGGTGGTCCAGGGCATGTGTTTTAAACGAAGGAAAGCCTTTTCGTCTACCTCAACCTACTCAAATCCTGACCACGGACGCCTCGGATTATGCTTGGGGAGCACACTTTCTAGACAATTGCCAGCAGGGAACCTGGACAAAGGACAATCTTCACTGGCACATCAATCTGAAGGAAATGTTGGCAGTTCAAAATGCTCTTCTAGCCTTCAAGAACCTTTTGCAACCAGGACCTCTGCTAATTCGCACAGACAACACCACGGTCATGTGGTACATCAACAAGCAAGGGGGTTCTCATTCACTTCTTTGCAGACTAGCTATGGCCTTATGGGACACAGCTCTAAATTTGAATCTACATCTCCAGGCTCAATTCATTCCAGGGGAACAGAATCTCTTAGCAGACAGCCTGAGCAGAAACATTTCAGATCCTCACAAATGGATGCTAGACACCAACTTATTCAACAGGATTACTGCAGTTTGGGGATGTCCCCAGATAGATCTGTTTGCATCCCATCTCAATCACCAGCTGCCTCGCTTTTGCACCAGGTCCTTCCACAAAACAGCTTGGAAAGTGGATGCCGTGTCCTTCAGCTGGAGAAGCCTTTCAGGATATGCCTTCCCTCCTCTTCCTCTACTACCTCGGGTATTACTGAAGATAAAACAGGACAAGCCCAAGTTCCTCATCTTGATTGCTCCAAATTGGCCTCGACAGTTTTGGTATCCAACTTTAAAGCACCTGTTCTTGGAGCCTCCTTGGATTCTCCCTCAGAACCCTTCTCTTCTGTCCCAGCATCAGGGTCAGTTACTACATTCCAATCTCAAGACCCTTTGCCTGGCAGCTTGGCTCTTCAAAGGAGTTTGATTTCCTCTAGTCTTCCCAAACAAGTTTTGGATGTTCTTCTGGAAGCTAGACGGCCTAGCACTAGGAAATCCTATGCCTCTAAGTGGAAGAGGTTTTGTATTTGGATGCAGGACCGAGGCTCGGATCCTCTGGTACCTGATCTCTCTTCTATTTTGCTTTACCTTTCGGATCTTTTATCTAAAGGGCTCTCCTTTTCTTCCATTAAGACTCATGCTTCTGCTATTTCTGCTCATTTCAATTCTGACCCTCCTGTTTTTTCTCATCCTTTGATGAGACAATTCTTGAGAGGGGCTAAAAATTTACGGCCTCCCAGGACCCCTCCTGTTCCTGCCTGGGATCTTAATTATGTTTTAGAAAAGCTTACTTTGCCTCCTTTTGAGCCTGCTGCATCTTCAGATATCAAGTTTTTATCTTGGAAGACTGTTCTTTTATTGGCATTGACTTCTGCCAGAAGGGTCTCAGAGTTGCAGGCTCTCATGGCTGTGGAACCATACCTTATTTTCCATCAGGACAGAGTATCCTTGAGGACCAGTCCTACTTTCATGCCTAAGGTGATTTCGAAAGTGGCTTTAAATCAGACAATTCACCTTCCTACTTTCTTTCCTAATCCTCAAAATAAAGGGAAAGGATTTTGCATTCATTGGATGTACACAGGCAGTTACGATTTTACCTGGACAAGACTAAAGAGTTCAGAAAGTCTTCTCAATTGTTTGTTTCTTTTGCCTCCAGTTCTCTTGGAAAACCTATTTCTAAACAGACTATTTCCAAATGGATTGCTTATGGAATCAGATTTTGTTACACTCATCATGGGAAACAGTTTCCAGGTACCATTAGAAGTCATTCTACTAGAGCAGCTGCCACTTCTACAGCTTTCCTCAGAGGAGTTCCTACCAAGGATATCTTGGAAGCTGCCACTTGGAGTTCTGTGCATACTTTTTCCAAGCACTACAATCTCCCACTGTATTCTAAGACCAGGGCAGGCTTTGCCTCTGCTGTTTTGCAGGGTATTCTTGCCTCCCCTTCTTCTGTCTAAAGCCTCCTCCCCTTTTTCACTGCTTTGGGATTCCACCCTACAGTTATGACTGCAACAGTGAAACACGAAGAACATAGTACAGTTGTGTACACCTACAATAAATGTAGATGTTTGAGTGTCTTCACTGTTGCAGTCGGTGTTTCCCTCCCTCCTATCCCCTCTTTTTTCTCTTTTGTGGTGTATTTGTGTTTCCTTATTGGATTCAGTTTTGTTTTATTGGGGACTTCTGACATCTAGGGCAAGAAAGGCTGGAGAAGATGGCGTCGGCTGAGGACTATGTACCAGAGCGTACTGACGTCAGGGTACTAGCTTATACAGCCGACGCCGGACCCAGACTTTGGGATTCTGGCCGACCTCGGGCTGCCTGCCGGCAGGAGCACCCTACAGTTATGACTGCAACAGTGAAGACACTCGAACATCTACATTTATGGTAGGTGTACACAACTGTACTATCCCCACGAGTGGAAGCTAGACCCGCAAATATTTGCAATGGTAACTCAAAGATGGGGCCTACCAAATATAGACCTGTTTGCCAGTCCTCAAAACTACCAGCTGAAAAAATTTTATACAAGGACATTCCACCATCAGCCTTGGAAAGTGGACGCTCTCTCCTTCAGTTGGAAAAACCCGACAGCGTATGCCTTTCCTCCATTACCTCTTCTCACAAAGCTTCTTTTGAAGGTCAAAAAGGAGAAACCTTGAATGATTCTCATAGCCCCATACTGGCCACGCCAGCACTGGTACCCGCTATTGAAGAATATGGCTCACAGCCCACCATGGATATTGCCTCAAATACCTCATTTACTCATGCAACAAGACAAGCAGATTCTACACAGCCAGATCAAAACCTTAAACCTGGCTGCATGGCAGATGAATTAAGCATCCAACCAGCCCCTCTTTCACAAGCAGTACTGGATGTTATTCTAGAAGCCAGGAGGCCAAGCACCAGGAAGGCTTACTCGGACAAATGGAAAAGGTTTTCTGCTTGGAATCAAGCTAAAGCCCAAGACACAACTCAGCCTCATATACCTCACATTCTGCAGTATCTAGCTGAGATGTTGCATAAAGGACTTTCCTTCTCCACAATTAAAATCCATGCTTCAGCTATTTCAGCTCACTACGACACAAATCCACCTTTATTTTCAAATCCACTCCTAAGGCAGTTCCTCAGAGGGGCAAAAAACATTAGACCACCTAGAAGAGCGCCTACACCAACATGGGACCTCAACATTGTTCTGGAAAAACTAACGCTTCCTCCCTTTGAACCAGCTTTTTCTGCAGACCTTCAGTTCCTATCTTGGGAAGACTGCCCTGCTCCTGGCAATAACTTCTGCTACGAGAGTTTCAGAATTACAGGCACTTATGGCAGTGAAACCTTTCCTCTTTTTTCATCAAGACAGAGTTTCTCTACGAACTAATCCTTCTTTCATGCCTAAGGTGGTTTCCAGTGTAGCTTTAAATCAAACCATCCATCTACCCACTTTCTTCCCCAATCCACAGAACAAAGGTGAGAGACTCCTGCATTCCTTGGACATTCACAAGCAGCTTCGATACTACCTGGATAAAACTAAGGCTTTCAGAAAAACTGACCAGCTCTTTGTTTCCTATGCTACAGCTTTTCAAGGGAAGGCCATATCCAAGCAAACCATTTCTAAATGGATAAGCCATTGCATACGATTCTGCTATACCCATCATGGGAAACCAGATGTCCTTCAAGGATGCATCTGCAGTCCTTACAAATGGGTTGTCCTGTCGTCAGGCAGCCCTTCAGTCGGCCGGATTCCAAAGTCTGGGTCTGGCCTCGGCTGGTGTCGCACTTCACCCGACGTCATAGTTGCAGTTATTCGGGTATAAAGGCACCAGCCGACGCCATTTTCCTCCGTCTTTCTTGCCGCGTGGCGCCCGAAGCAGAAGCTGTTCGCAAGTGCCGGTCGGTCAGAACCAGAGATTACTACTACCGAATACGTCTACTACTACCGAAGACTTCTAAAAAGCTAAGTACCCCGTTGGGGACTCTTTCTTGCCTCAGCCGATGTCAGAAAAAGTGAATAACTGTTTAACTTGTGGGAAACAAATACCTCATAAAGATTTCCACTCTTACTGCTTACCTTGTCTAGGCCCAGACCACAACGTAGCAGCTTGTCTAGCCTGTGCTTCCTTTAACCGACGGACGCTTAGACGCCGAATGGAATTTGCTGAGGAGTTTTTCGCCCCCGATTTTGCTTACATTATGCCGCCGGATCCTACGACTATGCAAATATCTAAAAGCGAAGGAAAGGACCGACACTCGCGGTCCGCGGTTTCGCCAAACCGCGGTTAAGCCAACCGCGAGTGTCTCTGTTTCGCTGAAACCGAGCAAGCGGTTCTTCCTTCAGCCGAAAACTTACCTCCTACCGAGGCCTCTTCCAACCTGGTGGAATCGGCTTCTGAAATCACTCCTGCTCTTACAGTTTCTCAGGAATTATCTGACACTATCCCCTTGGATATTTCTACCCCTGCACGTGGAGCTGCTAGGCCACCTGCATCCATGTCCATTAAGGCCTTTGCCAGGGCCAAAGCAGCTAAAACTACTAAATCTGTGCCTGCTAAGATCCCCTCTCACAGGCCTAGCTCTAGTTCACAAATGCTTAGTTTAGCAGAGGACCTCATTTCTTTACTCCGGGGATCCCAACCTCACCCAGACAGGGCCTCTCACCCACCTCCAGAGAAGAGGCCTAGAGCAGAGCCCCCTGAGCCTGTTTCAACAGATGATTCCTCTGATGATTCAGATAACACAAACCCTCCAGAGGCTCCTTTCTCCCCTTATGAAGACTCTGATGCTGAAGAGTCCATTCCTTCTGCCTCTCCGCCTGAGGAATTTTCCTTTGGGGAAACCTTGCATGCTATGAGGGAACAATTTCAGTGGCAGGGCCAGGATTTTTCAGACTCCAGAAAAAGGCTTAGAACCTTTCTGCATTTACCACAACATAGGCCTTTAGCCATACCTCCAGTTCTTTCTGTTGTAGATGATGCATTTAATGATGCTTGTACAGCTCCTGATTCTCTACCTCCGGCCCCTGCTAAGCCCGATAGGTACTACAGAGTCCCAGACACGCATTACCATTTGTATAAGGCTCCCTTGCAGATCCCGAGACTATCTCCCAGGGTCCTAAGGCTGTAGCAGCTACCTCTGCCAAAACCCCCTCCCCTCTGAAAGGGAATCCAGGTCCTTAGAGAGATGGGGTAAAAAGGTTTACACTTCTGCTACTCTTTCAGCTAGGGCCTTGAACTGTCAATTCCACATGATCCAGTATCAAGAATTTATGCTAGACCAGTTAACCAAAAAACTGTCCTCGGATGAACCATTAGACAAAAAATCTGTTCAGGAAATGGTACATAACATTCAGCAAGTCAGTAACCATTCCTTAAAATGCGGCTATGATGCACTGGAGGCTTCCTTTAGATCAGCCATGACTGGCACAGTTATCAGAAGGCATGCGTGGTTAAAAGAGCAGGCCTTATCAGACCATGTCAAATCAAAACTACTAGATGCTCCCATGGACAAGATCAATTTGTTTGGCTCTCCTGCACAACAGGTGCTGAAGAAGATGGAAGAGAAGGCAAAATCTGTCCAAACAGTGAAAGATTTCTTACAGGTCCAACCTCCAAGGTTTAGCAGGAATTGGCCCTCCAAGAATTGGTCCTTTCCAGACTCCTCCAGAGCTCAGAGAGGCAAGAATAGGCGTTCAAGAGGCAGAAGCCAATCCAGGGGTGCCTACAGGGGACGCCAGTGGCAGGGTAACAACCAGAGGTACAGCCACAGACACAGCCACCACCACTACTACAGGACAATCACAGTGACTTGGCTCTAGCACCGCCTACCAGGGAACAACTAGAAGCACCCTTGGGCGGAAAGCTAGCTTTATTTTCAGTAAACTGGCATTACATCACAAGAGACAAGTGGATTTTGCAGACAATAGACCAAGGTTACAGGTTTCACTTCCATACTCTACCAGGGAAGAGAGGAATGCCAAACCTACCTCCAAATCAAAAGGCAGAAGCTCTAAAACAAATAACTCAATTATTAAGGATGAGAGCTGTGGAAAAGGTACCATCTGTGGAGCAAGGACAGGGATTTTACTCCAGGCTCTTCCTAGTACCAAGAAAAGAAAGCAAATGGAGACCTATTCTCGACCTGTCCGCTTTAAACACATTCCTCATTGTTCCAAAGTTCAAAATGCTGACCCTACAGCAGCTTCTTCCCATGCTGGGCAAGGAGTCTTGGCTGGTAACTCTAGATCTCAAGGAGGCATACCTGCACGTCCCTATACGACCAAATTGCAGAAGATACCTCAGATTTCTTGCAGGATCAGAGCATTATCAATTCTCAGCATTGCCCTTTGGCTTATCTACTGCGCCCAGAGTGTTCACGAAATGCCTGGCATCAGTAATTGCTCATTGCAGGCTTCAGGAATCCAAATCTACCCTTACCTGGACGACTGCCTGATACAAGCGGACAACAAAAACAAGCTAGCAGAAGACTTGAAAAGGGTCATTTACCTACTACAAGCTCTGGGATACTCAGTCAATATAAAAAAGTCAAGACTGATACCATCCCAAAGGATAACCTTTTTGGGTGCAGAGCTGGACACAACGAAACAAATGGCATTCCTAACAGTAGAAAAACAGGAACAACTCCCTCTCTACTTCTTGGCATTAACAAAGCAGAATCATCTAACAGCAAGAAAAGTTCTGCAAGCCTTGGGTTTCATGGCATCCTGCATAATATTGGTTCCACATGCCAGGCTGCATATGAGAAAGTTACAGTGGTACCTAAGGAATTTATGGTCTCAGCACAAGCACAGCCTAGAAACCCAAATTCCAATAATTCCATGCCTGAAGCAAGAATTCCAATGGTGGGCTCAGGCCCGTCAATCAAACAAAGGATTGCCTTTCCACAACACTCAACCAAGCCAGACCATCACAACGGACGCCTCAGACCTCGGTTGGGGGGCCCACATGCTGGACAAGTGCATTCAAGGTTTATGGACTCAAGACCAGCTGCACCTACACATAAATCAAAAGGAAATGCTGGCAGTAAAACTGGCAATTCAGGCATTCAGACCATTTCTTCGACAAGGTCAACTGTTAAGGACAGACAACACCACAGTTATGTGGTACATCAACAAACAGGGAGGCACACACTCGTACCCTCTATGCCGGATGGCAATGGACCTCTGGAATGCGGCCCTGAGCTACAACATTCAGTTACAAGCAATTTTTATACCAGGAAAAGAAAACATTCTAGCAGACATACTAAGCAGAACTATCACGGATGCCCACGAATGGATGCTGCATCCGGACATCTTCAAAACCATTGCAAGAAAATGGGGGCTCCCACAAATAGACTTATCTGCATCCCCACGCAATCACCAATTCTGCAGAAGGACGTACCACCCACTTGCTTGGAAGGTGGACTCCCTATCTTTCAGCTGGAAAAACCTGACAGCATATGCATTCCCACCTCTTCCTTTGATGCACAAGGTGCTATTGAAGATCAAAGAGGACCGTCCAAGGATTATTCTGATAGCTCCAGACTGGCCAAGACAGCATTGGTACCCATTACTGAGGAGCATGTCTCGGGAACAAATATGGCCTCTACCCCTTGTTCCCTTGCTGTTAACGCAGAACAACTACAACACCCTGCATCCAAACCTGAAAACACTGCAGCTGACTGCCTGGAACATTGCATAAGAACAAATAACCCAAAGGGTTAAAGACATTATCTTGGAGGCTCGCAGACCCTCAACAAGAAAAAATTATACAGCAAAATGGAAAAGATATTCCATTTGGAGTACTGCAAAAGGAGAAAATGTGTCACTGGTAAACATAGCCAACATCCTGGAATACTTGGCAGAGCTCTTCCACAAAGGCCTGTCCTATTCTTCCATTAAGATTCATGCATCAGCTATTTCAGCAGAATACGACTTGGATCCTCCAGTCTTCTCACATCCTCTGCTCAGGCAGTTTCTGGGAGGAATTAAAAATGTAAAACCACCTAGGAAGCCACCATTGCCAGCATGGGACTTGAACTTTGTGCTAGAAAAATTGACACTGCCTCCTTTCGAACCAGCAGCAACAGCAGAATTACAATACTTATCATGGAAAACTGCTTTCCTGTTGGCAATCACTTCAGCAAGAAGGGTATCTGAGCTACAGGCACTAATGGCAGTACAGCCCTTCCTGATCTTCCATCAAGATAGAGTATCCATGAGAACTAATCCTACTTTTATGCCTAAGGTGGTCTCCAGAGTATCTTTGAATCAGGCTATCCACCTACCTACATTCTTCCCCAACCCACAGAACAGGGGAGAAAGACTGTTGCACACCTTGGATGTGCATAGACAATTACGCTACTACCTGGACAGGACCAAGGGCAATAGGAAATCTGACCAGCTACTGGTAGCATATGCAACAGGAATGGAGGGGAAAGCAATTTCAAAACAGACAATCTCTAAGTGGATAGGAAATTGCATTAGATTTTGTTACTCCTACCATGGAAAGAAAACTCCAGAAAACATCAGGCCTCACTCTACAAGGGCTACAGCCACTACCACAGCTTTTCTACGAGGAGTGGCTACCAAAGACATTTTAGAGGCTGCTACTTGGAGCTTCGTGCATACATTTGCCAAGCATTATAATTTACCTTTATACTCCAGATCCCGAGCAGGTTTTGCCACTGCTGTTTTGCAAGGGATCTTAACTACACCATAATTTTATTTCTCCTCCTCCCCCAGTTTGGCTATGGTATTCTACCCATTTGTAAGGACTGCAGATGCATCCTTGAAGGACATAGTACAGTTTTGTACCTACCATAAATGTAGATGTCCGATAGGAATGCATCTGCAGTCAGGATTACCCACCCTCCTTCCCCTCTGTGGTACTCCTAGGGTACTTGCCCATCTTGTAGCTAGCTGGGGGAATCTATTATGGTGTATTTGTTTGTATTTATGTACATACATGCTTATTTTTTGTTTGCTTTCTACTATTTGGAATCATTTGCATTAATCCAAATTTAGCCTTCCTAGAGGGCACCTGGCATCTGGGGCAAGAAACACTGAGGAAAATGGCGTCGGCTGGTGCCTTTATACCCGAATAACTGCAGCTATGACGTCGGGTGAAGTGCGACACCAGCCGAGGCCAGACCCAGACTTTGGAATCCGGCCGACCGAAGGGCTGCCTGACGACAGGACAACCCATTTGTAAGGACTGCAGATGCATTCCTATCAGACATCTACATTTATGGTAGGTACAAAACTGTACTTTCCTCCTACCATTAGATCCCACTCTACTAGGGCAACAGCTACCTCCACAGCCTTTCTCAGGGGGGTTCCTACCAAGGAAATTTTAGAGGCTGCAACTTGGAGTTCTGTACACACCTTCACCAAACACTATCACTTACCTCTTTATTCTAAGTCTAGGGCAGGCTTCGCCACTTCAGTTCTGCAGGGCCTCATTGCCACCACTAACCCTCTATGATGCCTCCACCCTTCCTTAGCTTTGGGACTCTACCCAAGTGTGATGACTGCAGCAGGGTAACATGATGAACATAGTACAGTTTTGTACCTACCATAAATGTAGATGTTCTAGTGTTCACCCTGCTGCAGTCCAGGTTACCCTCCCTTCAACCCCTCTGATCCACTGGCTAAATCTCTGCTATGCCTTACTGATGTATTTGCTTATAGCTGAAGGGTTTTTGTGTTTGTACAGTGCTCACACCATTTGGTACTAATTTGGATCACCTTTTTGGGGGCACCTGACATCTGGGGAAAGAAAAACTGAAGAAAATGGCGTCGGTTGCAATATATGTACCCCTGGCGCACTGACGTCAGGGATGAGGCGACAGCAACCGACGTCGGACCAAGACTTTGGAAATCCGTCCAACTGCGGGACCGACTGATGACAGGATAACCCAAGTGTGATGACTGCAGCAGGGTGAACACTCGAACATCTACATTTATGGTAGGTACAAAACTGTACTTTTCGACTCTCCAGAGAGATTTGGATCCCTTCACTGCTCCTACTTCTGTTGTCCTGAAGTTTGTAGCATCTGTTTTTCAAGAAAGTTTATCTGCAATAAAAGTGCAGTTGGCAAAGATGGGGTTACCTTATGAACCACTCCATCCTTCTTACCTAAAGTAGCCTCAGAGACGAATATTAATCAAGCCATTAGCTTCTTAAAATTGTGCAAGGCTTTCCTTGAAGGTACCCCAGAGAAAGGCAAGGTCACCGAATAAAACCAAATAACAATGAAGAACAGTGACCTGAGGCAGTATGCACAAAGTGCAAAAACAGAGGGAGCCAGTAGAGATAAATTTCAAGAAAGTTTAATTGTTGAGCACTTTCGTCTTGCTATTCTAAGAACTTCTTCAGAATAAAACATTACGAGCAATCACATTTATATGTTTGAGTGAATGGAAATCAATTAAAAGCCATAGTGAATTTAAAGGAACAGTGCTGCTTTCCATTATATATAAAATGTTTAAAACCTGAATGCAAAGTCTAAATTTTTATTCAGTTTAAAAATAAAACAAAGTGTGCAAGTCAGTTACTTAAATTAAGTCAGATATTTAGAATCAAATAATTAGAAAAAGTAACCAATAAGATGGGTTTGGGAATAAATTAATATTACATTGACCAACACAAAATTCTTTCATAACTTGGCTGCTTTGCATTTTAGCACTAGTTTAATGGGCACATAGTTGTTTAAACCAGGATATGTAAAAGCGTTCAGTTTAAACTGCCATAAGTTCCCTGTACAGTAGTACATTCTCCAAGTCACCTCCCCAGGGATCAGTAAATAATTGTTCCAAAATAACAAACAAGAAATCATTGTGGGAATGTTTTGACAGTGAGTGCTTCTACAGGGATTATTGGTATTTTTAGTTTTAATACTGTAAGTGTCTTTGTATGTTATTTTCTGAGACTTCTCTCAGTCGTTCAAACATAGAAACAAGAAAACTTTTTAGAAATGGCTAGATAAACAATACCTTTAGTGGCACAATTGCCTTTCCTCAGTATAACTTTGATGCGATATGCATTTTCTATAACAAGGTTGTCCCTGTTCCAAGATGCATCTGTACTGCCCAGAGTTCCTACGTTTTCTAGTCCCTAAGGTTTTCTTTATGTGGAAAACATTCATTTTGTATATGTTTGTATATGTTCTTTAAATTTCTGCCTGTCTTAAATACAAATTTTGGATCTGTTCCCAAAACACAAGCAATGTCTGAGTTGTGCATTAACATATTCCAGTTCTTGGAAATTATTTCTTTGATTTTGGGGGCAGCATAATTAAATTCAACAACCATGAACTTCTCAAAGTTTGTATCTTCATTGTTTAAGGTTGTTGAATTTAATATGGGGCCTACAAACTCAGACCTAAGAAGTGGTTTGCATTTGGTTCCCCATCCACTGAGAACTTCCTGAGCGATTTTAGTTACGAAGTCCTTAGGATATCAAATGTCACTAAATTTATTTATTTATTTTTTATTTATTTATTTACGTTTGTTTACCGTGGAGGTCCGACTTGGCTTTTGGCCCATTTTCAGAGGAGGCGGCCCAGGGAGAAACGCTCCACAGGGATAATAAAACAAGGCATGTTTTACAGCAGTTTAACAAATACAAAATGATTTTTTGACAGTTGTTACAATAAATGCTTATTTGGGTCTACTTTCGTTCATCGAAAGTAAACCCTGCTGAATCTCAAGAAGCCGACTCCGTTTCAGTAAAAGTGCAGTTTCCTGTAAACGCACTTTCGCAAAACGCACATTACCGAAACACAGAAACATGAAAATAACCACTACCAGCGCACTTCTGCAGGGAGGCAAGCCCTCCTGCACCCTTGCTACTTCTATGTATTAACTCTGGGATTGCACTACAGTGGGGAAAAGGGAATATTCCCTTATCCTCACTGTACAGCGATCTATAACAAGTTATATCAACATTAAAGGTTCCCCTCCCATATACCATGTAATAATCAACTCACGTGCACCACAACAGGATCATGAAACTGGTGAACGCTCTTTGGTGAAGTGTTTTTTGCGAAAGTGCATTTTCGTGTACACTGAAGTGGACTCGTGCATCTGGAATTCAGCAAAGTGTATTTTCGATAGGTCAAAGTAGATCTGCTCATTTATATGTATAATTACATGGAGATGAACAAGTGAATGAAGAGAAAATAAGGATTGCATATCACAGGACTGATTTACTTTTAGAAGCTCTATTAATAAGATGAAAGAATATCTTTTAAAACTTGAGATGTTTTGAAAGTAGAACAATTTAGAGTACCTTCTATATTTTGGGATCCCAAAGATCCACAAGAATATCATCAATCCACCTTTTAGACCTATTGTTGCTGCTAGAGGGTCTAAAACCTACCCCATAGATGTATTTATTGACAACCCCCTAAAATTCATCACACGTTTAAAATCACACATCTTACATGATTCATGGGACTTTTTGGGGAGACTTAACCCTAATTTAGTTACAGCAAATGTCAGCATTCTTATGGCTGACATTGTGGGTCTTTTTACTTCCTTTAGAAGAGGGCTTGGATTTGTTTTATGACAGTATTTAAGTTTCCATCAGCTTAAAGGTTACAAAATCAACTTATTGCTTGATTTAACCAAAATAGTTTTGGAAAACAACTTTATATACTTTGAGACAGAAACTTTCAGACAAAACAGGTGGGTTGTGATGCTCCCCGAGTTTTGCCTACCTTGTTTTTTTAAGTTGAGGGAAAAAGTGTGTTTTCAACTTGAAGTTCAGTCCCTCCATGAAGCTGTACCTGAGATTCCTGGACGATGTATTTATTGTCTGGGATGGTCCTAACGATGAAATTCGCAATTTCATTCATTATTTAAATAACACTACTTCCTTTCTAAGATTCACATTTAATTACCACAAAAATAGAATCAACAACCTTGAGACATGTACCGAAATTTGTGAAGGTACTTCCAAGTCAAAAATGCATCGAAAATCAACTTTTAGCAACTCATATCTACACTTCACAAGTGCTTTTCCATTTAGTCAGAAAGAGTCTTCTGAAGGGTCAGCTTATTCGAGTTGCAAGGATGGCTTCCACTTATGAGGATTTACAACAGGAGCTTTCCTTCATTTCATTTCCAGTTTACTGACCTTTAGGGACTTGGTAAACAAAATCTCTCCGGAAGTTTAGTGGATGGGGTACAAAATGCAAATCAGTTATTCGGTCTGAGTTTGTGGACCCCGTATTAAATTCAACAACCTAAAACTATGAAGATACAAACTTTCAGAAGTCCGTGGTTGTTGAATTTAATTATGCTACCCCCAGAATCAAAGAAATAGTTCCGGGAAGTAGAATGTGTTAAGGTACAATTCAGATATTGTTGGTATTTTGGAAACAGATCTAAAATTTGTATTTAAAACAGGCAGAAATGTAAAGATCCTATACAAAACTAATGATCTGATGTTGTTAATCTTCTTTCCATTCATCACTGATGGGTTCGGTTCTGAGCCCTCGGAACCGAGTTGGCCTTTTTACCAAGCTCATGCCAGCCAAACACTCTTGAGCTAAGCTTCTAGCCAGAATGTCCTTCTCTCTGTTACCCCAAATCTCGTTTTCCACGTAGCTGTAAAGCTGCATTTCAGCCAAGCTCTCAGCTAAGTGGAACTTTATTTGATATTTTGTGTGAAAAACTTTTGATATTTTCTCTATTAGTGAGCAATTAGTATCTCTTGAGTTTTTTATCTTCTGTTAGACCTTGATCTATCTTCAGTGCTGTACCTGTTCATAAACTTTCAAGTACCATTTGGTGCGGCTTTCTCCCCTTACCCTTGTGGTATTCCTTCAATACCATAGCTGGTATTTCTCCTTTCTTTCGTAGCCTGTTAGTGTTTTTTAGGTAAGGTGTTTCTGTTTTACTTGTACATATTGCTATAGTGGTACAACTGTGTGGCCTTTTTGAACTGTGTTTGACTTAGTACAGATTGATTAAACTGTTTGCCTGTGGTGTCCGTCTGTCGAGATGTTGGATAAGAAAGGTACTTCAGGTTTTAAGCGTTGTGCTTCATATAATGGCAAGTTACCTAATAGTGATTCTCACGATGATTGTGTTTACTGTTTACGGGTGCTCCACCTTTTGGTGCAGCCTCCTTGTGACATTTTTCAGAGTTTCAGTCGACACACTCTTAATGAGCGCAATAATAAACTGATACTGAAAGGATTACTTGTCTCCCTTTTCAGAGGCCATTTCTGCGATGGAGGTCTCAACCTCTCTGACAAAAGACAAAAAGAGGTCCCATTCAGTTCCCTCCCCACCATTGGGTCATCAGGGTAAGCCGATGAAATCAAAGGTCCCTAAGTTGTCCTCGGAGCATAAATCTGCCTCTAAGGCTCCGTCCTTCTCAGCTGCAAGTATCTCGAAACCTACGATACTGGCGGCAGCTTCGGCACCGATCCTGCCTCCAGCACTGATGATAGACCTCACTACTCCTACTACGACTTCGGCACCTGTGGCCACTATGCCTCAGGGCACGCCTTCGATACCTTCGTCAATTACAATTTTGGAAACTACCGCTTTGGCTCAGAGTGCCACTTCAACACCAAGCGTTTTTTCGACCAAGTTGGATTTGACCCCATTAATCCCGGTCTCGAAACTTGAGACCGGTGCCGGCAGACCTTGCACCACGGACCCGATACTCCCCTTCTGTAGTTCTATTCCTGGGCCAGATGTATAGCCCATTCATTGACCGACCTGACTCTCAGTCCGGAGTATCCACTAGATCTACCAGGAGCCTGTCAGAACACGATGTGGTGCGTCTTGTGGACCAGCTTTTGGCAGCCAGGGGGTTACCCACACTTTCTAAGACCCATCCGCCTGCAGGACTTGGGTTGGTTTCTCCACGGACTCCTTCTTACACTCCTCTTTCGACCATTTCGGTTCCAAAGTTTTCTGCTCTGTCCTTCTCGGAACCCATCACCTCAGCGCCTATAGTGGTCCTTACTCAGGCTTCAGGTTTGCCTCTTTGGTCTTCGGTACCTGCGGAACTGGTCCTTTCACCCTGGTAGACCCTTATTCCTTCAGAAAATCTTAGTCTCCATTTCTTTTTCTTTGGTAACAGATTGCTTCAGACAAATGGGCTCTGAGACTGATTCAGCAGAGTTACAGATGGCAGTGGGAAGACGGTCCTCCCTCCCTTTCCAGGGAATTATTCCACATCCACCAGACCAACCCCCTGTGTTCCTCCCAGTGTCCTACAGCACATGCTTTCTCAAGTGTTGACAGAAACAGTTCCTCCTTCCTAGTTGGGAAGAGGGCTTTATTCAAAAAGGTTTTGGTATCAAACAGAAAATGCCTAGAGAGTATTTCTGGACCTTTTTTTTCTAAACCAGATTTTGATAGCACCCAAATTCAAAATGCTTTCACTTTATGACCTCTTCTTCCTCATTTGAGTTTTTTTGTAACCTCAGATTTAAAGAATGCTTATCCTATTCCTGTCTATCCAGACTTCAGTTGTTTCTTAAGGTTTTGTGTTGCTGGATCAGATTACCAGTTCTGTGCCTTAACCTTTGAGCTATCTACTGCACTCTGCCTTACACTTTGAGCTGTCTTCTGCTCCAAGAGTATTGACAGAGCATCTACCTCCAGTTATAGCACATTGCAAATATAGGGTATCCATATTTTTCCATATTTAGACAACTCGCTTATCTTTGCAGAGTCTTTTCTTCAAAGTGTCGGGAATCTCTCATTTGGGTGAGAAATTTGTGGAGGCTGGTATTCCAAGGGATCATTCAAGTGTCTTTTTTTTTTTTTTTTTTTTTTTTTTTTTTTTTACACAAGTACAAAGAGCTTTTCTTCCACATGGAGAAATAGATCTGTACTCCGACTTCAGTCACTATGAGAGAATACTTCAGGATTCTGGGTCTCATGGCATCTGTGAATGTTCATCGTGCATACAGCTGCAGTCATAACAGATGGGTTCTCCTGCCGTCAGGTGGGTCCTCGGTCGGCCCAATTCCAAAGTCTAGGTCCGGCGTCGGTTGTCGTCGCTTCTTCCCTGATGTCAGTGCGCCAGGGGTATAAAATAACCAGCCGATGCCATTTTCTTCAGTCTTTCTTGCCGTGCGGTGCCCGAAGCAGAAGCAGTTCGCAAGTGCCGGTCGGCCAGCTCCTGAAATTACTAAAATTTTGCAACCGAAGTCTTCTTGAAAGCTAAGTACCCCGTTGGGGAAACTTTTCTTGCCTCAGACCGATGTCAGACAAAGTTAATAATTGTATTTCATGTGGGAAGCAAACACCGCATAAGGATTTCCATTCCCTCTGTATTTCTTGTGTAGGCCCAGACCACGACGTCTCGGTCTGTCGCTTTTGTGCTAGATTCAACAAACGCACCATTAAGCGTCGGGCGGAGTTCGCCCAGCATTATTTTGGCAAAAAATTTAACTATATTATGTCGTCGGATACTCCGACTCCAGTTTTGTCAAAAAAATGCAAAGACAAGGACCGACACACGAGGTCCGCGGCCCCTACCGACACCACGCCAAAGCCGACTCCACGTGGTCCGGTTCTCAGCGAGGTGCCTACTCAGCCCCTGACTACTGACGACACTACATTGGTGGTGTCTCCTGTGCCCGAGGTCGCAGGCTCCTCTGCCCACACCCCGACTACAGATACCGAAGCCACTCTTGGCGGTGAATCTCAAAATGTGGACAGGTCTACCTCCTCTCAAGCTGTCTTCAGACCTTCCTCTTCTTTTTCCATCAAGGCTTACACTGTCTAAAGCAGCCATGCAGTCTAAGAGACCAGCTACACAGGGCCCATCTCCAGGCCCCATGCCTAAAAAAACAGATGCTTAAAATGGCTGAGGATTTGATTACTCTTATCAGGGTTCTCAACTCCCCCCCGGACAAAAGGCCCAGAGTGGAGGAAGAATCCCCCTCCTCTGATCAGGGCTCCATTATTTCAGAGCACTCTGATGAACAGGAACATTCTTACTCCCCTTTTGAAGATTCTGATGCTGAGGAGTCCATTCCCTCTGTCTCCCCCCCAGAGGATTACTCATTTGGGGAAACTTTGCATACCTTAAGGGAACACTTCCACTGGGAAGGCCAAGATTATTCAGATTCTAAGAAAAGGCTTAGGGAATTTCTCTTGCTACCTCAGCACAGGTCTCTAGCTATACCTCCTGTCTTGGACATACTAGATGATGTGTACTCGGAGGCCTGCCTTAACCCGGATTCTTTACCTCCAGCCCCAGTCAAGCCTGACAGGTACTACAGGGTTCCTGACTCACACCAATTTCTATACAAAAGCCATGCTGCTGACCCAGAAACTATCTCACAGGGTCCCAAGGGAATTAAGGCCTCCACTGCTAATAATCCATTACCTTCCGAGAGAGATTCCAGATCCTTAGAAAGGTGGGGAAAAAAGGTATATACCTCGGCCACCTTAACCATGAGGGCATTAAACTGTCAGTTCCATATGCTAAAGTACCAACAGATTTTGTTATCACAATTGAGAAGTAAAATGTCACAACCTGAGCAACCAGACTTGAAGGAGTTGCAGGATTTGATGCATAGTGCAGAACAACTGGGTAAACATACCTTACAATGTGGTTTTGATGTTCTAGAGGCCTCATGTAGAGCTGCTGTTACAGGATCAGTCATACGTAGGCATGCCTGGCTCAAGGAACAAACCTTACCAGATCATGTCAAAGCTAAATTACTAGATGCCCCTCTACAAAAGGATGTATTATTTGGTGCTAATGCTGAGGAGGTATTAAGGAAAATGGAGGAAAAGGCTAAATCAATGCAAACAGTGAAAGATTTTCTACAGGTACAACCCCCATGGTTCAGTAGAAATTGGCCTTCCAAAAATTGGTCCTTTCCAGCCATGGTCAGACCCCAAAGAGGTAGATACAGGCGCCTGAGGGTGAGAGCAATCCCAAGGATCGTTTAGAGGCAGACAATGGCAAGCTCCTATGCAAAGAGGTGGTGAGGATAACTTGCAACCATTCAGAAAGTAAGCCCAATGACTTTCCCCTTTGCATGCCAAGCAAGACTCAAATGGCAGCACCATTAGGCGGAAAACTGGCATTATTTTCAAAAAAATTGGCATATTGTCACAAAAGACAAATGGATCCTGGACATTATAAACAGAGGCTACAGATTCCATTTTCACACCCTTCCAAAAATGAGAGGCATGCCAAACCTGCCACATAATCAAAGGGCAGAGGCACAAAAACTAATTTCAGATCTCATAGACATGAAAGCTATTCAAGAGGTACCTACGCACGAACAAGGTCAAGGTTTTTATTCCAGACTAGGAAGGGAAAAGATTGGAGACTTATTTTGGACCTATCCATCCTAAACACATTTCTACTCGTGCCAAAATTCAAGATGCTCACTCTACAGCAGCTTCTTCCCATGCTGGGCAAGGAGTCTTGGCTGGTAACATTGGACCTCAAGGAGGCATACCTGCATGTCCCAATCAGACAAAATTGATGAAGATACCTCAGATTTCTTGCAGGTTCAACCCATTATCAATTCTCTGCGTTGCCCTTTGGCTTATCTACTGCACCCAGAGTATTCACGAAATGCCTGGCATCAGTAATTGCTTACTGCAGACTTCAAGGGATACAAATATACCCCTATTTGGATGACTGCCTGATCCAGGCAGACAGCAAGCACATTCTTCTGAAACATTTGGCTTACATAATAAGGTTGTTGGAACTCTCTGGGATACACAGTCAACAAAAAGAAATCAAGGCTAATACCCTCTCGGAAGATAATTTTCCTGGGTGCCAACTTGGACACATACACCCAGATGGCCTACATCACGCCAGAGAAGCAGGGGCAACTAACTCAATACTTCAGAACACTAGCAAATTGCACCAGGCTGACTGCAAGGAAAATCCTGCAGGATCTGGGATTCATGGCATCTTGCATCTTACTAATCCCATGTGCAAAGCTGCATATGAGGAAACTTCAATGGTACCTGAAAAACCTATGGTCTCAACACAGCCACAGCCTGGAAACAATAATACCACTAATTCCATGTCTTCAAAAGTAATTTCTGTGGTGGGCTCAAGCATGCCAAGTAAACAAAGGTCTCCCATTCAGCAAGCCTCAAGCAAATCAAGTCATCACAACAGACGCCTCGGACTACGCCTGGGGGGCGCACATGACAGATCGGTGCATTCAGGGCAAATGGTCCCAAAAAGAAAAGCACCTACACATCAATCAAAAGGAAATGCTAATAGTAATAAATGCTATTATAGCTTTCAAAGACCTCCTGCAACCAGGTCAACTATTGATAAGGACGGACAACACCACCGTAATGTGGTACATAAACAAACAGGGAGGAACCCATTCATACCCACTATGCAGACTGGCTATGTCACTTTGGAACCTGGTCCTGGACTTACAAATCGAACTACAAGCACAGTGCTTGCCAGGCAAGGAAAACACGCTGGCAGACAACCTAAGCAGAAATATGACAGATCCACACGAATGGAAGTTGCATCCTCAAATTTTTACAGAAATAATTCAAGCATGGGGAAGGCCAGACATAGATCTCTTTGCCTCCCACGAAAATCACCAGTTGACAAAATTCTGCTCAAGGAATTTTCATCCAAAGGCCTGGAGAGTGGACGCTCTCTCTTTCAGTTGGACATCAATGACAGTTTATGCCTTCCCACCTCTTCCTCTGCTGCCTAAAGTTCTATTAAAAACCAGAGCAGACAGACCAAAGATGATTCTCATTGCTCCAGACTGGCCAAGACAACACTGGTACCCACTCCTGAGGAGCCTGACTCATTCCCCACCATGGACCCTGCCTCTAATGCCTCTTCTTCTGACTCAGCACAGCTTCAAAACTCTTCACAGTCAAACACTCAATCTAGCCGCATGGAAGATTCCTTAGCATCACAACAGACCCTACTCTCCAAGGAAGTGCAGGATGTCATTTTAGAGGCCAGAAGGCCATCTACCAGAAAAGCTTAGTCCGCAAAATGGAAACGTTTTTTTGTCTGGAATGAGAAAAAGGGTCAGGATCCTGGAAAACTGAATTTACCTCAAATATTACAGTATCTAGCTGAGCTGCTAGGCAGTGGACTTTCTCCTCCATCAAAATCCATGCCTCAGCCATTTCTGCAGAATACAACACTGATCCACCTTTTATTCTCTCACCCCCTCTTAAGACAGTTCCTTAGAGGGGCTAAGAATCTAAAACCCCCAAGGAAACAAACCAATACCTGCTTGGGATCTCAATTTCATTCTAGAAAAGCTGACCTTCCCTCCTTTTGAGCCAGCTGCCTCATCAGATTTGCAATACTTGTCCTGGAAAACAGCTTTCCTTCTGGCTATTACCTCAGCTCGTAGGGTATCGGAACTACAAGCACTCATGGCTGTGCAGCCTTTCATCATCTTCCATCAGGACAGAGTTTCCTTACGAACCAATCCGTCTTTTATGCCAAAAGTGGTATCCAGGGTAGCTTTGAATCAGGCTATACACTTACCTACCTTTTATCCTAATCCTCAAAACAAAGGGAAGAGATTAGTACATTCCTTGGACATCCACAGACAATCAGATCAGCTCTTTGTGTCCTATGCTATAGGAGCTCAAGGAAAGCCAATTTCCAAACAGACTGTCTCAAAATGGATAGCCCACTGCATATGCTTTTGCTATTCTTTTCATGGCAAAACTGTACCTATAGGCATCAGATCTCACTCCACAAGGGCCATGGCTACCTCTGCAGCTTTTCTCAGAGGAGTTCCTACCAAAGATATTTTGGAAGCAGCCACTTGGAGTTCTGTGCATCCCTTCTCCAAGCACTACCACCTTCCATTATACTCCAAATCTAGAGCGGGCTTTGCCACTGCAGTCTTGCAGGGCATTCTGGCTCCTCCTTGTTCCACCTAGTGCCTACCACCCCTTTCTTAGCTTTGGGATTCTACCCATCTGTTATGACTGCAGCTGTATGCACGATGAACATAGTACAGTTTTGTACCTACCATAAATGTAGATGTTAGAGTGCTAATACAGCTGCAGTCCAGGTTTCCCTCCCTCCTTCCCCTCTTGGGATAGGCCTTTTGGCTAACACCTCCTCATGCTACCTGATTGGGGTATTCATTCTTGATGTATTTGCTTGCACTACTGTATTTTGATTATATTGCATTGCTTTATCACACAAATTTATGTATTGCCTTCCTTCTGGGGGCACCTGACATCTGGGACAAGAAAAACTAAAGAAAATGGCGTTGGCTGGTTATTTTATACCCCTGGCGCACTGACGTCAGGGAAGAAGCGACGACAACCGACGCCGGACCTAGACTTTGGAATTCGGCCGACCGAGGACCCGCCTGATGGCAGGAGGACCCATCTGTTATGACTGCAGCTGTATTAGCACTCGAACATCTACATTTATAGTAGGTACAAAACTGTACTTTCTCCTGATACCTCTGCAAGACTTCACTTGAGAAAAATACAATGTTATCTGAAGTCTCTTTTGTCCCAGCAGCAACACCCATTATCTTTATAAAGTCTAGTTCTGGGCAATTGTCTGATTCAGGCAGAAAGCCAGGACTTGCTGTTACAACATCTGGCATTTGTAAAGAAACTTCTAACCTCACTGGTGTACATGATCAACGAAAAGAAATCTCACCTAGTACCCTGCCAACAGATTATGTTCCTGGGAGCAAACTTGAACACAACTTCCCAGATGGCATTACTCACTCCAGAGAAACTAGTCTATTTGACAACCTACTTCAAACTATTGGCCACAAAAACCCAGCTATCTGCAAGGAAGATACTGCAAGCTATGGGGTTCATGGCCTCTTGCATTCTGCTGATTCCATATGCAAGACTGCATATGAGGAAACTCCAATGGTATCTAAAAAGTATATGGTGTCAACATTCTCAGGACCTGGAAACAATGATTCCTATCGTTTCTTGTCTAAGGACAGAGTTCCTTTGGTGGGCAGAGGCCTGCTACCACAACAAGGGACTCCCTTTCACATTACCCCCTGCCGCCCAAACCCTAACAACAGACGCATCAGACTATGCATGGGGGGCTCACATGGCAGGGCAGGACAGTGCATTCAGGGCAAATGGAACCAGAGACAGATGCACCTGCATATCAATCAAAAAGAAATGTTAGCTGTACAGAATGCTCTGACAGCCTTCAAAGACCTTATTCTTCCAGGACAACTATTGGTAAAGACAGACAACACCACAGTTATGTGGTACATAAACAAGGCAGGGGGGAACCCACTCCTACCCTCTCTGCAGACTAGCCTTGGCTCTGTGGAGCACAGCCTTGCATTACCAAGTGCACCTACAAGCTCAATTCCTGCCAGGCAAACTAAATTCACTGGCAGACGTTTTAAGCAGAAATCTCATGGGCCCACACAAATGGAAACTAGAACACAAAATATTCAACCTCTTGAGGAGCAAATGGGGGACCCCCAGAGGTAGACCTGCTTACCTCCCCTCAGAACTACCAATTGAACAAATTCTGCACCCAAACTCCCCATAGTCAAGCTTGGAAAGTGGATGCCCTGTCCTTTATCTGGGAAAGCCTCTCTGTTTATGCCTTTTCAAACAGGACAAGCCAAGAACAATACTGATTGCACCAGACTGGCCATGCCAGCACTGGTACCCCCTCTTGCACAGTCTGACACTGCTGCACCCATGGCACTTGCCTCAGACCCCTTCCCTGCTGTCCCAGCAGGCGGGCCAGATTCTGCACCCTCAGCTTCAAACCCTGAACCTTACAGCCTGGCTAATTCCATGAGCTGTCCTCTAGCATCCCTCAGCAGGTGTGGGATGTCATTCTGGAGGCAAGGAGGCCTAGTGCCATAAAATCCTATGCTGAAAAGTGGAAAAGATACTGTTCCTGGAGTGGGGCTCAAGGGATGGGCACAATGATGCCCAGCTTACCTCATATTTTAGAGTACTTAACAAACGTATTCCACAAGGGCCTATCCTTCGTCGTCAATTAAGATTCATGCCTCTGCCATTTCAGCACATTATAATACTGAGCCACCCCTCTTCTCTCACCCCTTGCTAAAACAATTCCTTAGAGGGGCCAGAAATGTAAGACCCCCCCCCCCCCCCAGGAGAGCTCCCACTCCTGCCTAGGACCTTAACTTTGTATTGGAAAAGCTCACTCTTCCCCCCCTTTGAGCCAGCTGCAACAGCAGAGGTGAAATTTCTTTCTTGAAAAACAGCCTTTACTTCCAGCCATCACTTCAGCAAGAAGAGTGTCTGAATTACAGGCCCTCATGGCAGTGGAACCCTTCATTATCTTCCATGCG
This sequence comes from Protopterus annectens, assembly GCF_019279795.1. Lineage (NCBI taxonomy): Eukaryota > Metazoa > Chordata > Ceratodontiformes > Protopteridae > Protopterus > Protopterus annectens. The sequence goes on from NC_056741.1 coordinate 42,058,476, forward strand.
GACAAGGTTCATCTCAGGACTAATCCTTCATTTATACCCAAGGTGGTGTCTAGTGTGGCCCTACACCAGTCCATTCATTTGCCTACTTTATTCCCTAATACACAAAACAAAGGGGAATGGATACTGCACTCTCTGTTAGTGCACAGACAACTTAGATTCTACTTGGACAGGACTAAGCCTGTCAGAAAAATCTGACCAGCTGCTAATTTGCTTTGCTGCAGGGGCAGAGGGGAAGACCATTTCAAAGCAAACCATTTCCAAATGGATAGCCTATTGCATTAATTTCTGCTAAAAGCACCATGGAAAACCTACCCCACAGGGGATAAGATCACATTCCACCAGGGCTGCATCTACCTCTACGGCATTTCTCAGAGGAGTCCCTACCAGGGACATCCTGGAAGCTGCTACCTGGAGCTCTGTACACACCTTCACCAATCATTACCACCTGCCTATCTTTTCTAAATCCAGAGCTGGATTTGCCACAGCAGTCATGCAGGGCTTAATAACTGGCCCTAATGCTCTTTAACTACCTCCTCCCTTCCTTAGTTTTGGGAATCAACACAAATGTGATGACTGCAACAGTGAAACACGAAGAACATAGTACAGTTGTGTATGTGTACACTTACCATAAACGTAGATCTTCGAGTGTATTCACTGTTGCCGTCCTGGATGTTGTTCGTGTTTCACTGTTGCAGTCATTACATTTGGGTAATCTGCTGGCAGGTTGCTTTCAGTCGGCCTGAATTCCAAAGTCTTGGGTCCTGCGTCAGTTGCTGTCTCTTCTTTCATGACATCAGGTCACCAGGGGTATAAAACAGGCAGCCGATGCCATTTTCTTTAGTCTTTCTTGCCGCGTGGTGCCCCAAGGAGAAGCAGTTTGCAAGTGCCGGTCAGCCGACTTCTGAAATTATCGAATTTGAGTTTCAGAACCGAAGTCTTCACTAAAGCTATGTACTTTTTCGTCCTCCATACTGATGTCAGTAAAAGTTAATAATTGCATTACTTCTGGGAAGCAAATACCTCATAAGGATTTCCATTTGTACTGTATTCCTTGCCTAGGCCCTGATCATAACGTGCCTAGCTGTCGGTTTTGTGCTAGATTTAACCAATGCACTATTAAGCGTCAGTTTATCTTTGCTTCAAAATATTTTGGAAACAGAGTTAACTATCCTGAAATGACATTGGATAGCAATCCAACTACCGGAGTTCACAAAAAACGCAAAGAAAAGGACAGAGACAGACCGTCGAGGTCCAAAACCGACGACGAAGCTTCTCCTAAGCCAGTCGCCGACTCACTGAGGGGCTTTTGCCGCCCCTGATGCCGGCTACTTTCGAGTGGCAGGCCTCTACTGAGACCCATGTGCAGTCCAGCACGCCGCAAAATTCTCAAAGTATTGTACCCGCGGATGTCTCCCACTCGGATGGGTCCAGAGCTGCTGAGCAGGCACCGGCTTCTGAGGGTGTCTTCAGGCCTCAGCATTTCTCTATAAAACTGACGCCAGCTTCAAAATCAAAGACAAAAGCAACTTCTAAAGCTAAAAAAGACGCATGAGCCACGTGCTCAGGCCTCTATGCCCAAAAAGCAGATTATCAAAATGGCTGAAGACCTAATTACCTTGATCAGGGGTTCCCAACCCCCTCCTGTAAGCCTAGGCAAGATACTGATTATGAATCTTCAGATCAGGTTTCTATTTCTTCTGATTCCTCTTCTGATTAGGAATTTTTCTATACCACCCTATGAGGATTCTGATGCAGAGAAATCTATCCCATCTGCATTTCCTCCTGAAGATTATTCCTTTGGAGAAGCCTTGCATGCTTTGAGGGAGCATTTTCACTGGGAGAGTCAAGATTTCTCAGAATCAAAAAAGAGGCTTGGGGATTTCCTTTTCCCTCAGCATAGGCCTTTAGCCATACCTCCTTTTTTAGACATTGTGGATGATGTGTTTTCGGAGTCAAGCTTGACTCCAGACTCCTTACCTCCAGCTCTTAGCAAGCCAGACAGATATTACAGGGTTCCTGACTCTCACAAATTTTTATTTAAAAACCCTGCTGCTGATCCTGAAACTATTTCACAGGGTCCAAAAGGTGTAAACGCCTCAACAGCAAAAAATCCTACCCCCTCTGATAGAGATTCCAGGGTACTGAATAGATGGAGAAAGAAGGTTTATACATCTGCAACCTTGGCAATTAGGGCCTTAAACTGCCAGTTTCATATGCTTAAGTATCAACAGCATGTTATGGGATTACTGAAACAGAAAATGATGTTGATTTCTGAATGTGTAGAAAATAAAGAATTGCAGGAATTGTTGCATGCAGCAGAACAAGTTGGAAAGCATACTTTGCAATGTGGTTTTGATTCCTTAAAGGCCTCCTGCAGGGCCTCAGTTACTGGATCTGTGATTAGAAGGCATGCCTGGCTAAAAGAGCAAAATTTGCTTGATCATGTTAAAGCTAAATTGCTGGATGCACCTTTACAGCATGATACTCTGTTTGGTATTAAGGCAGAAGAGGTTTTAAAGAAAAGGGAAGACAAAGCTAAGTCTATGCAAACTGTAAAAGACGTCTTACAAGTGCAGCCACCAAGATTCAGTAGACACTGGCCTACAAAAAAATTGGTCCTTTCCTGTGTCCGACAGAGCTCCATGGGGCAAATCCAGGCGCCCTAAAGGTTCTAGATACCAGTCACAGGATTCTGACCGGTCAAAGCAATGGGGTGCCTCTACCTCCAAATCTGGAGGAAATAAAACACAACCCTACAGTAAACAGTCTCAATGACTTCCCTCTGCCATCACCAAGCACTTTATCTTTTGGCAGCTCCCTTAGGGGGAAAATTAGCACTTTATGCTCAAAACTGGCAGTTAATAACCCAGGACAAGTGGGTATTAAACATAGTATACCAGGGATACAGATTCCACTTCTACACTCTGCCAATTCCAAACGGTTGGCCAGATCTGCCAAAAAATCATTGGACAGAGGCACAAAAACAAGTTATGTCCCTCATGGATATGGGGGCTATTCAGCCAGTGTCAGAACAGGAAAAAGGACAAGGGTTTTACTCAAAACTGTTCTTGGGCCGGGTGCCCAATACTGGATTTATCAATTTTGAACACATTCCTGGACATTCCAAAATTCAAAATGCTAACTTTGCAGCAGCTTCTGCCCATGCTTGGCAAGCACGCTTGGCTAATGACTTTAGACTTAAAAGAGGCATACCTGCATATTCCAGTAAGGGAATTGTGCAGAAGATACCTCTATTTCAAGGCTGGCTTTATGCATTACCAATTCTCTGCACTGCCCTTTGGCTTATCTACTGCGCCCAGGGTCTTTACAAAGTGCTTGGCACCAGTAATTGCATTTTGCAGACAAAGAAGTATACAAATCTATCCTTACTTGGACGACTGTCTCATTCAAGCAGAGAACAAGGACATTCTTCTTCAGCATCTGGCGTTTGTGCAAAGGCTTCTAACATGCCTAGTGTACACAATAAACGAAAAGAAATCACAGCTGGCACCCTCTCAAAAGATAACATTCCTGGGTGCAAGCTTAAATACAACTGCCCTGATGGCTTTCCTCACGCCAGACAAACAAAGGCAACTGACTATTTACTTCAAACAGATGGCAGCAAAAACCCAGATCTGAAGTAGGAACTTCATTTGTCAGCAACCTTTGGGATATGGATCCGATCTCGGATCTGAGCCGGCAACTTTTACCACAACATAGATCCGAGCTCCTAGCTCCTCCCTTTACCCATAATCCCCTGCCAACCCTAACTGACCTCAGATCTAGTTTGCCGCGCTTCAAGCCTACAAGCTTTATTTCGAGCTCCTGGCAATTCAGAGTATTTGTGAGAAAAAACTTAGAATTTTTTTGTACTTTCTTGTGTGATTGTGTAAGTTTGTTTAGGTTCCCTCTTAAATATCTTTTTTTGTAAAATTTTTCCTCCCTACCCTCGCTGGTTCGTAGTGTGTGTTTGTGGTGTGTGTAGGGGCCTAGTGAGTGTGTTTTTTCCATTCAACATGTCGGAGGTCCCTAAAGCCATCTTTTCAAAATGCACCGAGTGTGGCCATAAGCTTTCACCGGCAGATGGCCACACCCAGTGCGTTAGGTGCCTTGGGGTTGAACACCTCTCGTTGGGATGCACGATTTGTGCAGCGTTCAACCCCAGGGCACTTAAGGACCGGAGGTCGAAGCTGATTCTGGCGGGCCTTTTGCCCCCGGACTTGGCTCCGGCCTCCGGTTCTTCAGTGGCCACTACCCAGCCCTTGGTGGTAGCCACCCCTGCCTCCCTTCCTCCGGTCGGGACTCAACCTCCTGTTTTGGCTCTGGAGGAGAGGGAGGCTGGAAAAACCAAAAGGAAGGAGAAGCACCATAAGCGGCGGGCCCAGGACTCTTCCTCGGCCCCGCCCGTCAAGCGGGCTTCTCCATCCAGGGTTTCTGGATCGCCTCCTCCTCGGCTCTGCTCCCCTTGTTTTTCACTGGGACCTGGGAGGAGGCAAAGCGGTCCCCGTCGAGGTCATCGAGGCGTCACTCTAGGTCTGACTTGGTGGCCTCGTCGAGGTCCACATTTAGTATGTCGGATGCAGACATGGACCGGATGATGAGGAGGTTCATCCAGGCCCAGCTGCAGATGGGAGTGCTCTTGCCTTCCCCCTCCTCCGGGGGGGGGGGCTCAACCCCATTTTTTGCCCCAATTGCTCCTTCTCCATCCCGCTTCCCGGGTTCGGAGCATTCGGAGCCGGGTCGGATCCGGGGGTGTGTCAGAGCCGACAGTACTAGTTACTTCAGCTCCGTCTGGTCCCTCGAGTTTGTCGGATCTGACCTCTCGGAACCGTGGGCGGAGTTAGGATCCGAGGGACTTTGTGTGACCCTCGGATCCGAGTGGGAGCCGACCCACAGAGCCTATTGAGAGTAGCTCCCCCTCTGCTTTCGCGGTGGTGGAGAGGGCACTGTTGAGTGCATCCAGACCCCCGGTCCTGGCTTCGGCTCCTGCCTGCACTCCCTCTCAGCTGGTCCGGGCTCCCATCACCCGGCCTTCGGGACAGCCTGCTTCAGTGTCTCTAGGTGTTCCTGCGGAACGTGATTTTGCTGGTGAGTCTTCCTCGGACAGCCCCCCCGAAGAGGTTCCTCACAAAGCCAAGTGTAAGAGGAGGCACATGGACTCCCCTGAGTCCCTTACCGAAGATACGGACTTAGATGAAGGGGAAGGCTCCCCAAGGTCACCCCCCCCCCGAGGATGTCTCCTTTGGAGACATCATGGAGATGCTCAGGATTAGGGGGGGTGGTCTGCCCCCAAGGCTTCCTCCGATGAATCCGTATTCCTAGAGGCGTTTGAAGCAAGGCCATCTACCTCTTGGGTGTCCCCTTTTCTGACCCCCTTGTGGATCTTATTTCCACCAGGGCTTGGAAGGAGCCGGACACTCTAGAGCCAGTCCCCAAGCACCCGGATAGGATCCTGAGTCCCCCTACTGAAAGAACCCACTGGAGCAGGGGTCCCCCTGTGGATGCCATGTTGGTGGCGGCGGCCACCAAGAGAGAGCTGGCTCAGGAGAGCTCTGCGGTCCACCCGCCGAGTAAGGACTCTCGAGCGATGGACCACCTGGGGAAGCGGGTCTTTAGTTCAGCAGCCTTCTCCATGAGAGCGCTGAACTATATGGCACACATCATCCGGATGCAGCGGGATCTAATAAAAGAATATGCTGCACCCCCCCCCAGAGTCCATGTCGGAAGGAGACAAGCATCTGTACTCCTCCCGAATGTCTACTCTACGTTCATTTTCTAACACCTCTATGCAGCTCTTGTCACACGTCACTGAAGGAGCCGGCGGAGCCGGCCTGGTAATCAGGCGTCAGGCCTGGCTCCGACACTGTGACTTCTCGGAACCCTTTAAGGCGTCATTCGCGAATGCCCCCTTTGATGGTTCTGCACTTTTTGGCAAAACCGTTCGCGACACTTTAGTCCAGAGCGAGAAAGACGGGAAGACCTTGTCTGCCGTTGGAGTCCGCTTCTCTGCTCCCCAGAGGTCCTTTTCTAAGAACTAAAAGGGTCAGAAGAAAATGTGGTTCCGAAAATCGCATCAGTCCCAGTCTGCTCCGGACAACCAGTCCTCTCGTGGCAGAGGAGGACAGGGAGGACGCCACCCAAGAGGCAGAGGGGGTCCCAGAAACTTTGGGTCCAGGGAACCATTCTCTGAGAGGCCCACGCAGAACCCCTGAGGGGTTGCCCGGCTGCCCCACTCTGGAGGCAGTCGGGGAGCATCTTTTGAAGCACCTAGCAATGTGGGAGTCCATAACAACAGATCGCTGGATGCTTTGCATCATATCCAGAGGCTACCAAATTCCCTTTATTGTAACCCCCAAAATCAAAAGCCTCCCCGATGTACCACCCAATCAGAGAGAGGCAGCTGCTACAGAAATTCAGCAGCTTTTGCAAAAAAGAGCCGTCCAACCCATCCCCCCAGATCAGTTCGGATCGGGGTTTTACTCCAGGTTCTTTCTGGTGCCAAAAAAGACGGGGGACTTGAGACCCATTCTCGATCTCTCTCTCCTGAACTTGGCAGTACCCAAAGAAAAGTTCCGAATGGTCACCTTACAATCTATTCTTCCCCCTATTACGGGAGAACGATTGGATGTGCTCGATAGACCTCAAGGATGCGTACTACCACATCCTAGTGGACAGACTCTCCAGGAGGTTCCTCCGCTTCCGGCTGGGAGCCAGTCACTTTCAGTTCAGGGCCATTCCCTTCGGTCTCACCTCAGCCCCCAGGGTATTCACCAAAGTCTTGGTGGTCATAGCGGCCCACCTGAGGCTTCAGGGAATTCAGGTCTTTCCGTACCTGGACGACTGGCTCCTCATCACCCCAACAAGGCATCTGCTCTGCTCAGGCAGGGATTACTTCCTCGACCTTGCTCTACATCTAGGGTTAACTATCAACATGACCAAATCCTCTCTAGTCCCCTCACAAGTAATAGATTTTATAGGGGTGAGATTGGATTCCAGGATAATGCTTGCCTTCTTAACTCCCGATCGGCTTCAGAACCTGAGGTTGCATGTCAAGGCCATTCTCATTCTTCCTGTTCCACCTGCGGAATTGATCCTGAGGGCTCTAGGGTCCATGGCGGCAGCTATTCCTCTACTACCCCTAGCCCGCCTAAATATGAGAGTACTGCAGTGGACCCTCCAAGTACAATGGTCCCTGTCTCGCAACCCCCTGTCTCATCCTATTCCCCTAAGCAGGGCTTGCAGAAGGTCGCTCATGTGGTGGCTCCGGTCCCCGAGTCTCCACACGGGACGACCATTTTCGATGCCTTCCCCAGTCGCCACAGTGACCACGGACACCTCTCGCCTGAGGTGGGGAGGGCACTATTCAGGCAGAGCGGTCCAAGGCACGTGGAACAACGCAGAGACCTCTCTGCATATCAGTGTCCTACAGATGAGGGCGGTGCTTTTGACGTTGCAGGCACTTCACAGCCTTCTACCGATTGGGACAATTGCAGTACAAACGGACAACATGTCAGTTGTCTGGTACATCAGCAAACAGGGGGGAACCAGGTCTTATCCCCTTTGTCGCGAGGCCATGAGAGTGTGGGAATGGGCGATTTCCACCAACCGCTTTCTTATTGCAACGCACATTCCGGGACGGTCCAACATCCTAGCAGACAGGCTCAGTCGTTCGATTCTGACTCCATACGAATGGTCTCTCAATCCTCCAGTAGCGAAACAAATATTTGCCCTATGGGGGCAACCCTGTTGTGATCTTTTTGCCTCTCCTTCAAATACCAAATGCAACAGTTACTTCGCTCTAATACCTCCTCGGGGGGTCCCCGAAAGACTCTCTAGTACATGCTTGGCTTCCCGGTCTCCTTTACGCTTTTCCTCCTTTGCCCATGATGCTGAAACTCCTACAGAAAGCCAGTCGGCTGGGGAGCAAAATGATCCTCATTGCCCCATTCTGGCCTCGTCAAACATGGTTCCCGTACCTGTGGTCTCACCTAATTCATCCACCATGGATTCTGGATCCACTCCCGGATCTCATTACCCACCCTCTGGGTCTCCCGGCCCCCAACCTGGTCAACCCAAGCTGACGGCTTGGTTGCTGCAGTTCCACTCCTGATTAGGACTCCCGGAATCTCCTCACCAGTCAAAGCCATCCTAGTAGCAGCACATAAACCTTCCACCAGAAGAGTCTATCGAAGCAAGTGGAAAAGTTTCTCCATCTGGGCGGAGCACCATCACTTGGATCCTTTCACGGCGCCTCTTACATCGGTTTTGGAGTTCTTAACTACCCTTTTTCATCAAGGGGCTAGCTGCTCTACAGTCAAGGTACAACTGGCAGCGATTTCGCATTATCATGTAGGGCATGAATCAGGCCCTCTGATGACTTCTAAGCTTTGTAAAGCTTTCCTCAAGGGTGCCTTCCTTCTCAGACCTCCAGTCAGGGAGGTAGTACCCCCATGGGATTTGTCTTTGGTTCTCCAAGCCTTGACTAACCCCCCTTTCGAGCCAGCAGCCACAGTTGATCTTAAATATCTGTCTTGGAAAACGGCCTTCTTAGTGGCCATTACTTCAGCTAAAAGGGTCTCTGAACTTCAGGCTCTATGTGTTAAGCCGCCATATTTATCCTTCAATCCATCCTTTCTGCCTAAGGTGTCTTCAGAAGCTAATATTAATCAATCTGTTAATCTTCCCGTGTTCTTTCCCCATTACCAGAACAAAGGAGAATATAAACTGCATTCCTTGGATGTGCACAGACAATTACGTTTTTATACTCATCAAACTGCTGGTCATAGGCAATCTGACCAGTTGTTTGTCTCCTTTGCCAAAACAAGTTTAGGCAAGTCAATTTCTAAAGTTACACTATCACGGTGGATAGCTAGTTGTATCCTCTTAGCGTATCAGAGTTCGGGAAGGCCTGCACCTCAGGGAGTCCGAGCTCATTCTACTAGGGCCGTCGCTGCTTCGGCGGCTTTTAAATCTAGGGTCCCCTTAGATGATATTTGTTCCGCTGCCACTTGGGCCTCATCTCATACCTTTATCAGCCATTACAAACTGGATGGTGTCTCCAGAGGTAGGGCGTCCTTTGGCTCTGCAGTGCTCCGGAATGTTCTTCCATAAAGGCCACCCAGGATTCAGGTAGCTGGGGACTCTGTCCCAAAGGTTGCTGACAAATGAAGTTCCTACTTCAGATTTAGAAGTTATGTACTCACCATAACGTTCCATCTGAGTAGGTATCTTCATTTGTCTGCAACCATCCCCCCCTCCTCCTTCCTGACCTATAGGATCCGTCTTGGATTAGCCCCTTCCGGGGCACATTAACATTGCTTATATTGGGCAAACTTGATCTGAGGTCAGTTAGGGTTGGCAGGGGATTATGGGTAAAGGGAAGAGCTAGGAGCTGTGGTAAAAGTTGCCAGCTCGGATCCGAGATCGGATCCGTATCCCAAAGGTTGCAGACAAATGAAGATACTTACTCAGATGGAACGTTATGGTGAGTACATAACTTCTAATTATCTGCAAGACAAATTCTGCAGGTTTTGGGGTTCATGGCATCCTGCATTCTACTGATTCCATATGCAAGACTGCATATGAGGAAACTACAGTGGTACCTAAAAATTTTATGGAGTCAACATTGTCACAGTCTGGAAACAATGATTCCTCTCATTCCCTGCCTACAGCAGGAGTTTCTTTGGTGGGCAGAGGCATGTCACCAAAACATGGGACGGTCTTTCACTCTACCCCCTGCTGGCCAAACCTTAACTACAGACACAGACTATGCATGGTGGCCCACCTGGCGGGAAGATGCATTCAGGGCATATAGACCCCAAAACAAATGCATCTGCATATCAACCAAAAAGAGATATTAGCTGTTCAAAATGCCCTGACAGCCTTCAAGGACTTACTTCATCCAGGACAACTACTGATAAAGACGGACAACGCCACAGTTATGTGGTACATAAACAAGCAGGGGGCACACACTCATACCTCCTTTGCAGACTAGCCATGGCACTCTGGGACACGGCCTTGACTTACCAAGTACATCTTCAAGCTCAATTCCTGCCAGGAAAGCAAAATATTCTGGCAGACGACTTAAGCAGAAACCTTATGGACCCTCATGAGTGGAAACCTGATCCACAAGTCTTCAGCATGATAACAAAGAAATGGGGGAGCCCGGACATAGACCTATTTGCCTCTCCTCGGAATTATCAACTGGACAAATTCTGCACAAGGACTTATTACAGACAACCAAAAAACGGAGGATGCAGAACAAACCAGTAAGCAGAAACAAAGCACCCTGAACCACTGCTAGGTAGGCAAACAAATTTATTAAGCCGAACAGTTCACTCGAAAAAATAACGCTGAATCAAATCACCATACGTTTTCGTCCACAACTTCATCAGATTACACTAATACATTCAGTTAACTGCTTTTATATACTCATCCAAATTTTAAAAAACAGCCAGTAAAAACAATCAGTGAAAACAATCATTGTACATAGAAATGCATTGAGTTACTGCCCTCTACTGACAAGGAGGTTATTACACAAAGTCACAATTTTGCTGATCTCATTTTTAATACAGGGGCAAGTGAGATCATGTCATTTAAACCAGGAATTTACTGGCCTCAACACCACTTGCCAGTATAATTCCCTGTATTCAACTAAAGTCTCACATACCCTAGGTCCTTTGGCACAACCTCTAATATAAAAAACTGAAATTCAGCTTCAGGACAAGTTTTTGTGTGTTTATACAGAGAATTTGGTTCACATTTTATACGAATATCATAGGTGTGCTCATAAATTCTCTGCTTAACCTTTCTTTCACTCTTGCCAATGTAAAAAGCATTACATTTTTTACATAACCCAACATAAATAATCCCTTTTGTGTTACAATTCGCAAAAGTTTTTAAAGTTAAAATTTTGTTATTTCTGGCAGGTAAAGTAATGTTACATTGGCAAGAGTGAAAGAAAGGTTAAGCAGAGAATTTATGAGCACACCTATGATATTCGTATAAAATGTGAAACAAATTCTCTGTATAAACACACAAAAACTTGTCCTGAAGCTGAATTTCAGTTTTTTATATTAGAGGTTGTGCCAAAGGACCCCAGGGGCGGTATGTGGGAGACTTTAGTTGAATACAGGGAATTATACTGGCAAGTGGTGTTGGAGGCCAGTAAATTCCCTGGTTTAAATGACATGATCTCACTTGCCCCTGTATTAAAAATGAGATCAGCAAAATTGTGACTTTAATGTGTAATAACCCTCCTTGTCAGTAGAGGGCAGTAACTCAATGCATTTCTATGTACAATGATTGTTTTCACTGATTGTTTTTACTGGCTGTTTTTTAAAATTTGGATGAGTATATAAAAGCAGTTAACTGAATGTATTAGTGTAATCTGATGAAGTTGTGACTAAAACATGGTGATTTGATTCAGCTTATTTTTCGAGAACTGTTCGGCTTAATAAATTTGTTTGCCTACCTAGCAGTGGTTCAGGGTGCTTTGTTTCTGCTTACTTATTACAGACAAGCATGGAAAGTGGATGCCCTATCATTCAGTTGGAAAAACCTATCAGTTTACGTCTTTCCTCCTCTGCCTGTTCTTCCCAAGGTCCTACTAAAGGTCAGCCAAGAAAAAACAAAAATGATACTAATTGCCCCGGACTGGCCCCGCCAACAGTGGTATCCAATCCTAAGGAGTATGTCTCAATTCCCAGCTTTGTACTTGCCTCAGGTATCTCACTGTCTCAGCAAAACAATCAGATCCTGCACAATCAGCTCCAAACACTGAACCTGGCAGCATGGCTAATCATGTAGTTATTCAAACAACACCTCTCAGTAAATCTGTGTTGGATATCATTTTGGAAGCCAGAGGGCCTAGTACTAGAAAATCTTATGCTGATAAATGGAAGAGATTCTGTGCTTGGAACCAAGCACAAGGAACTGACACAGCAGAGCCAAATATTCCTCAGATTTTACAATACTTGACTGAGATGCTTGACAAAGGCCTGTCTTTTTCATCAATAAAAATCCATGCCTCTGTTATCTCGGCAAATTGCAACACAGAGCCACCGATCTTTTCTCACCCTTTGCTAAAACAGTATCTTAGAGGGGCCAATAATTTAAAGCCTCCCAGAAGATCACCAATTCCTGCATGGGACCTCAATTTTGTGTTGGAAAAGCTCACCCTGCCTCCATTTGAACCATCTGCTACTGCAGATATAAAGTTTTTATCATGGAAAACAGCTTTGCTCCTGGCAATTACTTCAGCAAGAAGGGTTTCAGAGCTACAGGCCCTCATGGCTGTGGAGCCTTTTATCATATTTTATCCAGACAGGGTGTCCCTCAGGACCAGTCCTTCCTTTATGCCTAAGGTGGTTTCCAGTGTGGCTCTTAACCAGACTATTCATCTGCCAACTTTTTATCCAAATCCGCAGAACAAGAGGGAGCGGATTCTGCATTCCTTGGACGTACACAGACAACTAAGATTCTACTTGAGCAGGACTAAAGCTCTAAGAAAAACTGAGCAGCTACTGATGGCATTTGCTGCAGGATCAGAGGGAAAGGCTATTTCAAAGTGGATAAGCCACTGCATTCGTTTCTGCTACTTACATCATGGTAAACCGGTACCCAAGGGCATTAGGTCTCATTCCACCAGAGCTGCAGTTACATCAGCAGCTTTTCTCAGAGGGATGCCAACCAAAGACATTCTAGAAGCTGCTAATTGGAGTTCTGTTCATACTTTTACAAAGCATTATCATTTGCCTCTCTTCTCCAAATCCAGGGCAGGCTTTGCCACTGCGGTTCTGCAGGGCCTTATAGCCGCCCCTAATGCTGTTTAGCTCCAGCCACCCATCCATAGCTTTAGGATTCTACCCAAATGTAATGAATGCAACAGTGAAACATGAAGAACATAGTACAGTTGTGTACACTTAGCATAAATGTAGATGTCCGAGTGTATTCACTGTTGCAGTCCAGGTTACCCACCCGCCATCCCCCTTTTATTCTGAAGTTTCTGTTTCCTTCACTATATTCTACAGCCTTTGTGGTGCATTTGCTTTTAGATGAAGGTAAAGTTTATGTTGTTGCATGTATATGTAGTTTATATATATTTTTGCTCCCCATTTGGGGGGCACTTGACATCTGGGGCAAGAAAAACTAAAGAAAATGGCGTTGGCTGCCTATTTTATACCCCTGATGACCTAACGTCATGGAAGAAGAGACAGCAACCGACGCAGGACCCAAGACTTTGGAATTCACGCCGACTGAGGGCAACCTGTCCGCAGATTTACCCAAATGTAATGACTGCAACAGTGAATACACTCAAACATCTACATTTATGGTAAGTGTACACAACTGTACTTTACCCTCCCTCCAGCCCCCTGACCTCTTGGCTCTCCCTTTCCTTCTTGTTTGGTATATACGTCATGGAAGAAACAACAGCATCCGACGCAGAAATCCGAAGACTCTGGTATTCAGGCTGGCTGAGGTCTACCTGCAGGCAGATAACCCAAATGTGATGACAGCAACAGTGAATACACTCGAACATCTACATTTATGTTAAGTGTACACAACTGTACTATACCACAATATTGTCTTGAAAGAATAAAATCTTTTAGAACTTCTGATCAGGTTTATATTTCATGCGAAGGTAGGAAGAAGGGGGTAACCTATGACGAAACAGACCATTTCTAAATGGTTGTTTTGGGCAGTTAACTTTTTTTTTTATTCCTACCACAACAAAACTATTCCAGGCAGAGTCGATGCACATTTTACCAGGGTCTTGGCCTCATCCATCGCTTTTTTGTAAAGGATTGGACTTGAAGTATTCTAGTAGCAGAAACTTGATCCTCTGTACTTACTTTCACAAAGCACTACAAGGTCGATTACTTCTGCAGGTCTAGGTCAGGCTTTGCTAGAACCATTGTCCAGGGACTCCTGGATCCTTTTCCTTCTGCGCCTCAGCTATTCTAAGCTGTGGTAATCTAAAACATAGATTACTGGAAAAATTATCAATATGTTGAACACAGTATATTTGTGAAAGTAAACTTGCCTTAACAGTAGGTGATTGCATGATCACCACTGCAGTAGCCATTCCCTCCCTCCCTCCACCCCCTCATTTTTTTGGTGTTTTTGATGTCAGGGTTTGGACATTTTTTTTTGTTCATAGCAATGTCCTCTCAGTTCTCCGCCTCCCTTTCTCAGTTGGCATGAAAGCTCTGATAGGCTTGGCGACCAAACCTGTCTTTTTAGTCAGCTCATCTAGAGCTAACGGTGTGGACATGTGTAAGGTGCCCTGAAGCTTTGGAAGTTGGACAGCTGTATTTTCTTGACAGGATATAACTCGTACAGTTATGGCTACTGCAGCAGTAATCATTCAAACATTTATGGTTTTGGTAAGTTTACTTATACAACCGTACTTTCTTGTTTTCATAGTAGTTTTATTTTGATAATGCTTCCTTCTGTGGTTTCACCATACTTGGTTCATTTTAACAATAATTTTCCCCTTTTTCTGTCATTTTTCATTCTGCGGTGCTCAGCTCCTTGTACTTCTCTGTGGGATATCCTCTGACCTTTTTTTTTTGTGCGGGGGGGGGGGGTCATAATGGTTATGGTCTTTACCTCACAGGTACAAGGTATGTGTTTTGATTCTGACCTCCAGTTGTTAGGCTTTTAATACTCTGCAGACTGATAGCTTGGTATTTGTGAAGCTGCATCATATAATGTATTCCAGTAAGACTGTCAGTTTAATGTGTGAAAGTGATTCTGACTGTTTTTTTTTTTCCCCTATTTATAGCCGTGATGTCCAAGTTGTTGGGTTAACTTCTTATGTCGGAATTCTAAATCCTTTGAAGCATAACCTTTATTTGTGGTCAGGAGGAAGTTCTGATGACAGCAATGTTGATGTTGAGACTGTATGGCCTCCTCCATGCCGCAGTGAAAGGCATTTGTGAAGTCGTGAATAGTATGGGTACTGCTGATTACTAAATGAGACGTATATATTGGTCTACTTCATATGATTGAAGTTTTAAAACTTCGAATTTCATATGGCCGAGACCATATGATCAAAGTTTCAAAACTTCGTACACCTGAAAGAAAAACAAAACAAAAACATTTTCTTAGACGTTTTTGCAGTGGAGCAAGCACCCCTGCACCCCCTGCTATTTAAATGTACCAATTCCAAGGTCGCAGTACAGCGAGGAAAAGGGAAAATTTCCCATTCTGCTCTGTATGGAGGTCTCCGTTCAGAATGTTCAAAGTTTTGAAACTTCGATCATATGGTCTCGGCCATATGAAAATCTAAGTTTTAAAACTTCGATCATCTGAAGGGGACCCATATATATATATGTTTAAATATATATATATGTATGTATATATATATATATATGTATATATATGTATATATATATATGTGTATATATATATATATATATATATATATATATATATATATACATATATGTTTATATATATATATATATATATATATATATATATATATATATATATATATATATGTTTATATATAGATAGATATATAAGAGAGAGAAAGTAAACTGGTGAATGAATTACTTTTATTTTGTGGTCACATTCACTGTTAACATTGCTGGTTCACAGCAGTGTACTATTTTTGTTCATGTTTTGAGATGCAGCACTATGCGTATGGGTATGTTTTTGTTTGATATGTAAGAGAAGGAAGTGAATGTGAAATTAGGAATGAGCACTTAATACTAGTCATAGAAGATGTTCTTCGTGTTTCACTGTTGCAGTCATCACACTTGGGTTATCTGCCTGCAGGTAGCCCTCAGTCAGCCCGTATACCAGAGTCTTGGGATATAAAACATGCAGCCGATGCCATTACATCAGCTTTTTTTGCCTTGCGGGAGCCCGAAGCAGAAGCAGTTCACAAGTGCCGGTCAGCGGCTACTTGAAATTTTCATTTTTTTTAGTTTCAAACCTGAAGTCTTCTCAAGCTAAGTAGCCCATTGGGGATCCTTTTTTCTTGCTCTAACCGATGTCAGAAATAGTTAACAATTGTCTTGTCTGTGGAAAGCAAATACCTCAGAGATTTTCATTCTTACTGCATCACCTGTTTAGGCCCAGACCACGACGTCCCTCGCTGTCTGTTTTGTGCCTTGTTCAACGCTTGAACTATTCGTTGTCGGGCTGTTTTTGTCTCTAAATTCTTTCTCTCTCATTCTCCATATTCTGAAGTGGCTTTGGTAAGCTATCTGACTACCGATATTCCGAAAAAACACAAAGATAAAGACAGAGACAGACCGCGTAGGTCCAAAACTGCCGACGGTGCTTCTGTTAAGCTCATCGCCTGTCCGCCAGTACTCAGTGAGGTGCTTTTGCAGCCCCTGTTACCTGCTTTTACATTTTCGCAGGCCTCTACTGAAACACATTCAGAGTCCAGTGTGCCTCGAGATGTTTCTTCGACTATGGAACCTGCGGATGTCTCTACCTTGGATGGGTCCGGAGCTGCTGTTCAGGCACCAGCTTCTGAGGGTGTATTCAGACCTTCCAATGTTCGTATCAAACCGACTACTTTGTTAATGACTAAATCTACCGAATTTCTCAGGCCCAGAGTTAGCACTATGCCTGGGAAACTGACGACCAAAGCACATTCTCAAGCTCCCATGCCACAGAAATAAATGCTTAAAATGGCTGAAGACCTTATTACTTTAATTAGGGGAAGCCAGCCTTCCCCCTCTAAAAGACAAAGAATTGATTTTCCTTCTGATTCTTCAGACCATGAGTCTGATGACTCTGACCCCTGTGATTACCAGAGGATTCAGTTCCCTCAGCCCCCCGAGGACCTTTCTTTCGGTGAAACCTTGCATACCCTAAGAGAGCATTTCCGCTGGGAATGCCAGGACTACCCACAGTCCAAAAAGAGACTTGGGGGAATTTTTAGACTTGCCTCAACATAGGCCTCTAGCTATTCCCACTGTCCTGGATATTGTAGATGATGTCTTCATGGAATCCATCCTTACCCCTGATACTTTGCCACCTGCTCTTAAAAAGCCTGACAGATACTACAGAGTACATGACTCACAAATTTCTCTCTAAAAATCCCACTGTGGATCCAGAGACCATTTCCCAGGGACCTAAAGGTATTAAGGCTTCTACAGCCAAAAAACCCTACCCCTTCGGACAGGGATTCTAGGGCTCTAGTCAGATGGGGGTAAGAAGGTTTATACCTCTGCAACTTTTGCCATCAGGGCTTTAAATTGCCAGTTTCACATGTTGAAGTACCAGCAGCATATTATTGATCTAATTAAACAAAAAATGTTGTTGATTCCTGATTGTGCAGAAAATAAGGACTTACAAGACTTAATGCATTCTGCAAACCAAGTTGATAAACATGCTTTGCAGTCTGGTTTTGATGCCTTAGAAGCATCTTGCAGGGCTGCTGTCACTGGGTCTGTTCTGAGAAGGCATGCTTGGCTGAACAAATCTTGTCAGACCATGTCAAGGCAAAATTACTTGATGCCCCATTAAACCAACAATGTTTGTTTGACTCTAAAGCAGAATAAGTTCTTCAGCAACATACCATGGAACTAATTAAACAGAAAATGATGTTGATTCCTGATTGTGCAGAACATAAAGATTTACAAGAGTTAATGCATTCTGCTAACCAAGTTGTAAAACATAATTTGCAATGTGGTTTTGATGCCTTAGAAGCATTTTGTAGGGCTGCTGTCACTGGATCTGTTCTTAGAAGGCATGCTTGGCTTAAGGAACAAATCTTGACAGACCATGTCA
Organism: Protopterus annectens; assembly: GCF_019279795.1. Classification (NCBI taxonomy): domain Eukaryota; kingdom Metazoa; phylum Chordata; order Ceratodontiformes; family Protopteridae; genus Protopterus; species Protopterus annectens. The sequence goes on from NC_056741.1 coordinate 42,076,239, forward strand.
AAGCAAAATTACTAGATGCTCCATTAAACCATGAACGTGTGTTTGGCACTAAAGCAGAAGTCGTCCTCACAAAGATGGAGGAAAAAGCTAAATCCATGCAAACTGTTAAAGATTTCTTACAGGTACAGCCACCTAGATTCAGTAGGCATTGGCCTTCAAAAAACTGGCCCTTTCCAGTCCTTCTCAGCCCAAATCCAGGGCAACAGACCATAAAGACTACAGTCTGAGAGTATGCACAGATCTAAACAATGGAGTGCTCCCTCCTCAAAAACTGGGAGTGGTAAGCCACCCCCCCATGGAAAAAGTGCACAATGACTTAACCTTAATCCTTCCCAGCCATGCCCAAGTACTTGCACCCCTAGGAGTAAAAATCGCCCTGCATGCAAAAAACTGGTTGTTTATTACCCAGGACCAATGAGTCTTAAACATTGTATCCCAGGGATACAGATTCTATTTCCTCTCACTGCCAACACCAAGCGGATTGCCAGACCTTCCTCCAAACCAGTGGACAGAGGCCCAAAAGCAAGTACTTTCTCTTCTCAGTATCAGGGCTATTCAACCTGTGCCAACAGAGCAAAGGGGGCAGGGTTTCTACTCCAGGCTGTTCCTGGTGTCCAGGAAAGAGAGCTTTTGGTACCGTTTTCTGGATCTGTCATCCCGAAACACTTTCCTGGTGGTACCAAAATTCAAAATGCTTACACTCCAGCAGCTCCTTCCTATACTAGCCAAGGACTCCTGGCTAGTCACCCTAGACTTAAAAGAAGCTTATCTGCACATCCCCATAAGGGAATCTTGCAGGCAATATCTATGTTTCAGGGCAGGCTCTATGCACTATCGGTTCTCTGCACTTTCCTTTGTGAATACCCAGGGCGCAGTAGATAAGCCAAAGTGCCTGGCTCCAGCCATTGCTTACTGCAGGCAGAAAAATATTCAAATTTACCCATACTTGGACAATTGCCTGATTCAGACGGACAGTCAGGAATTGCTACTTCAGCACCTGACGTTTGTAAAGAGACTCCTAACTTCTCTGGGGTATACTATCAACGAAAAGAAATAACATCCTGGGAGCAAGCTTGAACACAACTTCCCAGATGGCATTCCTCACTCCAGAAAAGCAGGCTTTTTTGACAACTTATTTCAAACTGCTGGCCACCCAACCCCAGCTGTCTGCAAGAAAAATACTGCAAGCCCTAGGGTTCATGGCCTCATGTATTCCACTGATTCCATATGCAAACCTGCATATGAGGAAACTTCAGTGGTACTTGAAAAGTCTCTGGTGTCAACATTCCCATGACCTGGAAACAGTGATTCCTATCATTCCTTGCCTAAGGACACAGTTCCTTTGGTGGGCAGAGGCTTGCAACCACAACAAGGGACTCCCTTTCTCACAACCCCCTGCTGTCCAAACTCTGGCAACAGACGCGTCAGACTATGCATGGGGGGCTCACATGGCAGGCAAATGCATTCAAGGTAAATGGATCCCAGGACAAATTCACCTGCATATCAAACAAAAAGAAATGTTAGCTGTACAGAATGCACTGACAGCCTTCAAATGCCTTATTCTGCCAGGACAACTCCTAATAAAGACAGACAACACCGCAGTTATGTGGTACATAAACAAGCAGGGGGAACTCACTCCTACCCACTCTGCAGGTTAGCCATGGCTCTGTGGAACACAGCCTTAAGCAACCAATTGCACCTGCAAGCTCAATTCCTGCCAGGCAAACAAAATTCACTGGCAGACGTCCTGAGCAGAAATCTAATGGACCCACACGAGTGGAAACTGGAACCAAACTCATTCAAACTTCTAATACACAGGTGGGGAACACTAGAGGTGGATCTCTTTGCGTCCTCCAAAACCATCAACTAAAATTTTGCACCAGAATTCCCTACAGCCAAGCTTGGAAAGTGAATGCCCTATCCTTCACATGGGAAAACCTCTCAATCTATGCCTTTCCCCCTGTACCCCTCCTTCCAAAAGTACTCCTCAAGATCAAACAGGGCAGGCCAAGGACAATCCTTATTTTACTAGACTGGCCACGCCAGCACGGGTACCCACTCCTACGCAGTCTTGACAGTGGTGCCACCCTGGCACCTACATCAGACCCCCTCCCTGCTGTCCCAACAGGAGGGACAGATTTTGCATTTTCAGCTGCAAACCCTGAACCTGGGAGCCTGGCTGCTTCCCTGCATACATCACCAGCAACCCTCGGCAAACAGGTGCTAGATGTTATCTTTGAGGCCAGGAGGCCCAGTACTAGGAAATCATATTCAGAAAAGTGGAATATATACTGTTCTTGGAGCCAGTCTCAAGGGAAGGACACAGCTGTGCCCTCCTTGCCTCAAATCCTAGATTACCTAGCAGAGCTGCTCCACAAAGGCCTATCCTTCTCATCAATTAAGATTCATACCTCTGCCATCTCAGCTCATTACAATACTGAGACACCCCTCTTCTCTCCCCCTCTGATCAAACAGTTCCTGAGAGGAGCTAACAATCTAAGACCCCCAAGGAGAGCTTCCACTCCTGCCTGGGACCTTAACTTTGTACTAGAGAAGCTCACACTTCCCCCTTTTGAGCCTGCTGCTAAAGCAGAGTTCAAATTCTTCTCTTGGAAAACAGCCTTACTGCTAATCATGACTTCAGCAAGAAGAGTGTCTGAGTTACAGGCCCTTATGGCTGTGGAACCCTTCATTATCTTCCATGCGGACAGGGTTTCCCTCAGGACTATAACCCATCTTTTATGCCCAAGTTGGTATCCAGTGTGGCTTTAAACCAATCCATCCATTTGCCAACCTTTTTTCCTAATCCTCAGAATAAAAGGGGGAAAGGATCCTGCCCTCCTTGTACATGCACAGACAGCTCAGGTTCTAACTTGATAGGACTAAACCTTTCAGAAAATCTGACCAGCTGTTAGTCAGCTTTGCTACAGGGGCAGAGGGCAAGGCCATTTCGAAACAAACTATTTCTAAATGGATAGCACACTGCATCCATTTCTGCTACAAACACCATGGAAAACCTACCCCACGGGATCAGGCCTCATTCCACTAGGGCTACCTCAATCTCTATAGATTTTCTCAGGGGAGTCCCTACCAGAGACATCCTGGAAGCTGCAACAAGGAGTTCTGTACACACCTTCACCACTTACCTATCTTTTCTAAATCCAGAGGTGGATTTGCCACAGCAGTCTTACAAGGCCTGCTAGCCAGCCCTACTACTTCTTGACTGCCTCCACCCTTCCTCAACTTTGGGAATCAACCTGTGTGTGATGACTGCAGCAGTGAAACAGGAAGAACATAGTACAGTTGTGTACACTTACCATAATATGTTCAAGTGCATTCACTGTTGCAGTCCTGGTTACCCTCCCTCCAGTCCTCTGTCTTTCTATACTTTCTACCTATCCTCTTTTTTGCCTATATCTTATGGAAATGGTATATGTGAAGTTGTTCAATCTCTCCATTCATTCTTTACTGATAAGTTTGGTGCTGATCAAGCAGCTCTGGTACGGCCGTATGCAAAGCCACAGTTCTTCCAGTAGCTTGAGGCCAACCCCTATCCCATGATGCACTCTGAATCACCTCAGATCTAGTTTGCCGCGGCATCTGATCGGCGGTTCCAGTGCAACCTTGGGCCAGTACAACTTAAATACTTTCATATTTAGCAGTTGCTTAAGTAATATTTTTTTTCTAAACTTTCATAGATAAGTTAGATAGGTAGTTAGCTTTTATAGCTTCCTTTAAGCTCCCCTTCCCGTGTGTGGTTAGTAATCTTTAAAATAATGTCCTCATGTGTTTTGGCCTACTTTTCTTGCTGTATTAAGTAGTTTTCTAGTGGCTTTAATAGCCTTTTTCTATTGTTGGCCTCGTATATTTTGGCCTTTAGTTGTAGAATCTGTGTTTAATTTAGTGGCTTTTTGCTAGTTGTTTAATTTTTCATCAGGCTTGTTTCTAGTGTGTGTGTAATTTTTAGAGCCTAATAACTTTAATAATATTTTGAGATACATTTTTCATAGGCTAGGTACTGTGTGCGTTGTTAGACCCTAGAAATTGTTTATTGCCTGCTTTGTGTGTTGTTGTAGCAGTATTATGGCGGATGACGAAGACAAGCACCCAAAGTCGCCCAAATTCGGACAATCCCACCGTGGAGGTCCCTCATAAACGTAGATGTAAAAGGAGGCACCTGGACTCCCCTGAGTCTGTCACCACCAACACGGATTTAGATGAAGGGGAAGGTTCCCCAAGGTCAGCCCCCGAAGATGTCTCCTTTGAAGACATCATGGAAATGTTGCATATTAGAGGGGGGTGGTCTGCCCAAAAACCTTCCTCGGATGAATCTGTGTTCCTGGAGGTGTTTGAGGCAGGCCTGTCTACCTCCTGGGTGTCTCCTCCGGCTGACCCCCTGGTAGACTTAATTACTACCAGGGCGTGGAAGGAGCCCGACACCGTGGAGCCAATCCCGAGATGACCCGACAAGGTCCTTAGCCCCCCCAACGGATAGACAGTCTTGGGCCAAGGGATCTCCTGTTGATGCCATGTTGGTGGCGGCTGCCACCAAGAGAGAACTCGCACAGGAGAGTTCTTCGGTTCACCCGCTGGATAAGGAATCTGGAGCACTGGACCGCATTGGGAAGCGGATGTTTGCTTCAGCGACCTTCTTGATAAGGGCGCTGAACTATATGGCATATACAAAGCAAAAAAAGGCCACACATAGCAAACAGAGCACGGTGCCCACACAGGAAAAAAGTTCATAAACCAAAACAGTCATAAAAGTGTGGGTACCTAATGGCAGTTCAACTGGTTTCAGTTATCAGTTCTCACCACGTCACAGGAATAAAAGTCCTCTTCAGGAACACAAGTCATAAAGTCCTCTTCAGGAACACAGGTCATAAACTCTTTCAAGTATCCAAGTAAAACGAGACACCGAAGTAAAAAGATAATAATTTATTGTAGTTAGCGCTTTCGCCACGTAGGCTTCATCAGACTTTATACAAAATGAGAAATCTACTTATTTAAAAACTAATGAAACGAAAACCATTGGTCATAAATTATCCAATGAAACAGCAAGGTCATTAACTCATATCTAACACATGAAAAGCCTATGCTGAAAAATGCTGCAAACAGTTGCCTCAAAGCAATACTAAAAAAATATTAAATATATTGCCTAAAATACCAGATGTAGAGCCGACAAGGCACCAGGACTCAATGATAAAGTTCAAATTAAACCGATGTTAAGGAAAAGAAGGGTGTGTAGACCGAAATTATGATCTTTTCTGGATCTGCAGTTTAGTATGCCTTCCGGTCGTTTAGTACTGGATATTTATAAGCCTGGACTTTGTCTCTACCCCCCCCACCCCCACCCCCCCTCCCCCCCTCCGGTTTACTCCCCTTTTTTTAGGTGTATTTTTCTGTTAGTTGCTCAGTAGGGACTTTGATAGGGATTGATAGTTAGTTGTGATTTCTCACATAGTTCTATATTCTTGGGCTTTGCTTGATAGTTATTTGGTTACTATCTGTTATGTTTCCTATATACCCCTCTTCTTGTTTGGAGCGTTTGGGTTCCATCATGAGACCTAGGTAGATAGAGCTGATTGCATATCCATCTAATATATTTATATTGAGTTTATGTATTATTTGTTACTGCTGTTTAAGGACTAGCGCAGAGTCGTGCATTCAACAGCGAGTGAAGTCTTAATATCTGCCACGATTGAGTGTGCTGCTATAGTGAGTTTTTGTCAAATGGTGTACTTTTGGTTTATTTATTTTTTAACCTGCTTTACTGCTGATGTACACCTTAAGTGTATGTTACAGCTTGTAACACAATGCTTTCACTTCTATATATGTCAAAGTATTGTGTGTGTTGTGTTACTTTAACATTATGTAAACCACCCTATGATGAATGCCTAGCAAGCTAGAGTGAGAGCCAACACAAACTGCTCTCTATAATGGATTTATGAGCTGCTGTAACGTTAAGGTGCTTAGTTAGCAATCAAAATATATATAAATATATATATATGCTGGTTCTTTTGAATGGATTTTCAAGCTGTTATGCTTTCAGGTTAGCGACTTTTATTGTCATATGGTTCTGTTTTCGTTTGTATTCAGTTAGAGTTTTTATCGTGTTTACCTAATGTTGTCTTTTTTGCTTTCCTGGATACATCATGAACTAGAGTGTGATGTTTGTTTTATTTTAGATAATCCAACACTTTAAATAAGTTAAGTGCATTATGTGAACTTTATGTGTTTCTGCACGCTGCAGTATTTGAAGCGCTTGTTGTTCAGACTGTTTTCATTTTATGTTTGCAACTCAGCTGCATTAGAGTTGCTGTCATCCAAAGGTGTTTATATGTTAGTTGTTCGTATTAATTACCATGTTTTAATTATATGTATTTGTTTAGTGCAGATTTTAGCTTAGATATTGAATGTTAGTATATATGTCAGTAGGTTATATGACATTGTATTTTAGGCAATATATTTAATATTTTTTTTAGTATTGCTTTGAGGCAACTGTTTGCAGCATTTTTCAGCATAGGCTTTTCATGTGTTAGATATGAGTTAATGACCTTGCTGTTTCATTGGATAATTTATGACCAATGGTTTTCGTTTCATTAGTTTTTAAATAAGTAGATTTCTCATTTTGTATAAAGTCTGATGAAGCCTACGTGGCGCTAACTACAATAAATTATTATCTTTTTACTTCGGTGTCTCGTTTTACTTGGATACTTGAAAGAGTTTATGACCTGTGTTCCTGAAGAGGACTTTATGACTTGTGTTCCTGAAGAGGACTTTTATTCCTGTGACGTGGTGAGAACTGATAACTGAAACCAGTTGAACTGCCATTAGGTACCCACACTTTTATGACTGTTTTGGTATATGGCATATACCATTAGGCTACAGCGAGACTTGATTAAGGAATACGCTACAGCCCCCCCGGAGTCCATGTCGGTCGAGGACAAGAATGTTTTTTCAACTCGTATGGCCACTCTAAAATCCATATCTAACACGTCCATGTGGCTACTCTCCCATGCTACGGAGGGCGCCGCTAGGGCCAGCGGAGCCAGGGTTGTCTTGCGGCATCACGCCTGGCTCCATCTTTGCGATTTTGCGGATCCCTTCAAGGCGTTCTTCTCGAATGCACCCTTTGACAGGTCTTCGCTTTTCGGCAAGACCTTTCGCGAAAAGCTGGTCCAAAGCGAGAGGGACGGGAAGACGCCGTCTAACGTCGAAGTTCGCTTCTCTAATCCCCAACGATCCTTTTCAAGGAATCAGAGGGGACAAAAGAAGCTGTGATTCCACAAGTCTCAGCAGTTCTATCCAGCTTCGGACCCCTCGTCCTCTAGAGGCAGAGGAGGACAAGGTGGGCGCCGGCCCAGAGGCAAAGGGGGACTGCGTAACTTCGGGTCCAGAGAACCTTTCTTGGACAGACCCGTACAGCAGCCCTGAGGGCTTACCTGGCTGTCCCTCTCTGGAGGCAGTTGGGGGCCGTTTAACGGAGCACCTGGCAAATTGGGAGTCCATTACGACAGATCGATGGGTGCTCTGTATCATATCCAGAGGTTATTCCATCCCCTTCATAAACCCTCCCCCCACGACCAGACACCTCCCTGATGTACCACCCGATCAGAGGGAGGCAGCGGCTTCAGAACTGTCGAAGTTACTAGAAAAAAGAGCCATCCAGCCCGTCCTCCCAGACCAGCCCGGATTGGGTTATTACTCCAGGTTCTTTTTGGTGCCAAAGAAGACGGGGGACCTAAGACCCATTCTAGACCTTTCCGCTCTGAACCTGTTTATTCCCAAGGAAAAATTCCAGATGGTCACCCTCCAATCAATTCTCCCCTTTCTGCGGGAGAACGACTGGATGTGCTCTATAGATCTCAAGGATGCGTACTATCACATATTGATGGACAGACGATCCAGAAGGTTTCTCCGCTTCCGGCTGGGAGCCAGTCATTATCAGTTCAGGGTTCTTCCGTTCGGCCTCACCTCAGCCCCCAGGGTGTTCACCAAAGTCATGGCAGTGGTTGCAGCCCACTGAGACTTCAGGGCATTCAGGTCTTCCCGTACCTAGACGACTGGCTCCTTACCACCGCCAACAGGCATCAGCTCTGCGTGTCAAGAGATTACGCTCTGACTCTTGCCCAGAACCTAGGCATCTCGGTGAATCTACAGAAATCCTTTCTTTGCCCCGTTCAGGTCCTGTAGTTCATAGGGGCCAGGTTGGATGCCTGTATCTCTCGAGCTACTCTAACTTCAGACAGGCTGAGCAGCTTGTCGTTTCAGGTACTAGCCCTTCTTCAGAGTCCTGCTCCAGTGGCGGAGTTAGTCCTGAGGGCACTAGGGTCTATGGCAGCGGCGATCGGTCTCTCCCTTCATGCACGGCTACGGATGCGGGTATTGCAGTGAACCCTTCAAGTTCAGTGGTCACTATTACTCCACCCGTTGAACACTCCGATACCACTGATTAGAGTTTGCAAGGACTCCCTTCTTTGGTGGCTCCACGCGCGAGAACTGAGGGAAGGGAGACCCTTTGTGATTTCCCCGCCCCAAGCCACGTTGACCACGGATGCTTCTCGCCTCGGGTGGGGGGGGGCATTGTTCGGGCAGAACCGTCCAAGGCACGTGGACTTCCCTAGAGACCACTTTGCATATCAGTGTCCTAGAGATGAGGGCGGTGCTTCTAGCATTGCAAGCTCTCAACGACCTTCTCCCTCTGGGGACTATTGCAATCCAGACGGACAACATGTCAGTAGTCTGGTACATAAACAAACAGGGAGGAACCAGGTCTTACCCCCTTTGTTGAGAGGCTATGAGAGTTTGGGAATGGGCGATATCCACCAACCGGTTTCTGGTAGCAACGCACTTTCCGGGATGGTCCAACATATTAGCGGACAAACTGAGTCGAGTAATTCTCACTCCGTATGAGTGGTCTCTCAATCCATCTGTTGCGAAGCAGATTTTCCGCAAATGGGGTTGGCCTCGCTGCAATCTTTTTGCTTCTCCATTAAACACAAAATGCAGCGAGTACTTCGCAATACTTCCCCCTGAAGGGGAAAATCCCAGAGATGCTCTAGTTCATGTTTGGCATCCCGGTCTCCTTTATGCTTATCCCCCCCTCCCGCTTATGATAAAGTTCATACAGAAAGCCTGTCGGTTGGGGAGCAGAGTTATCCTCATAGCCCCATTCTGGCCTCGCCAGATCTGGTTTTATTATCTGCGGTCTCGCAGTGTGACTCCTCCATGGATACTGGATCCCATTCCAGACCTGATCTCGCATCCTGCAGGATACCAAACCCCGAACCTGGCGAACCTCAAGCTTGTGGCTTGGTTGATCCAGTTCCACTGATGGCTAGGACTCCCGGTATCTCTTCTCCTGTGAAGGCCATACTGGTCGTGGCGCATAAGCCGGCTACCAGAAAAATTTACAATAGTAAATGGAAACGTTTCTCCGTCTGGGCTAAAGACAAGGGCCTGGATCCATTTACAGTTCCTATTCCGACTATCCTGGACTTCCTGACACTGATTTTTTGGCAAGGAGCGAGTGCTTCTACGGTTAAGGTGCAGTTAGCAGCCATCTCCCATTTTCATGTGGGAGATGGCTTAGGATCCTTGGCATCTACAAAATTATGCAAAACTTTCTTGCGGGGCATCTTTCTTTTGAAGCCGCCTGTGAAAGCTGTGGTACCCCCATGGGATTTGACCTTAGTTTTACAAGCCCTGACAAGTCCACCCTTTGAGCCTGCGGCCTCGGTTCCATTAAAATTCTTGTCTTGGAAAACGGCCTTTTTGGTGGCTATTACTTCGGCCAAGAGGGTTTCAGAACTTCAAGCACTGTGTATGAAACCCCCTTACCTCATTTTTCACAAGGATAGAGTGTCCCTCAGGACTAACCCTTCTTTCTTACCTAAGGTGACTTCATAGTCAAATATTAATCGATCAACAAATTTACCCGTGTTCTTCCCAAATTTTCAGAATAGAGGGGAATACAAATTGCATAAACTGGATGTACACAGACAACTGCGTTTTTACTTGCACAGGACTGAGGATTTTTGCAAGTCAGACCAGTTGTTTGTGTCCTTTGCAAAATCAGCCATGGGTAGAGCCATTCCCAAAGTGACCATAGCAAATTGGATTTGTCAGTGCATAATTCACGGGTATATATCTTCAGGCAAACCAGCTCCTATTGGAATTCACGCTCATTCTACAAGGTCTATGGCCACCTCAGCAGCCTTTTGGTCCAGGGTTCCCTTGGACGACATATGTTCAGCAGCTACCTGGTCCTCTTCTCATACGTTCATTTCTCATTATAAACTAGATATGATTTCGAGAGGTAGGGCTTCCTTTGGCTCCATGGTGCTTCGGAATATCCTTCAGTAAAGGCCACCCAGGTTTGTTCCTAGGTAGCTGGGGTCTCTGTCCCACAGGTTGCAGAGCAAATGATAACTACTTCAGATAAATAAGTTATGTACTCACCATAACGTTCCATCTGAGTAGGTACTTCATTTGTCTGCAACCGACCCCCCCTGCCATCCCCCGAACCTTTGTCGGGATCTGTGGTCACCTGAAATTCTCTTGTCAGGAAGTTAAATCTGGTGTATTCCTCTGTCGAGGTTATGAGTTGTGTGATGGGGCAAAAATCGATCTGAGGTAATACAGCATGTAGCAGGGGATTATGGGAAGGGGAGGAGCTAGGAGCTTGGATCATGTAGCTTGGAAAGCTGCCGGCTCGGATCCGAGGTCGGATCCGATACCCACAGGTTGCAGACAAATGAAGTACCTACTCAGATGGAACGTTATGGTGAGTACATAACTTTTCTATTTGTGTAGCTTTTAAAAATGAACTGCAGCAATTATGAGGCTACTAACAGTATCATTCAGAGATGCAGCTTATTTCACTGTTGCACTTATTTCTGCCATATTTTAAGGTCCAAAAGTAGCAGTTTTAGGTGGAATGTAAATACATGCCAGTGTAATCCTCTTCCCTTGCCAGTAGCCCCTTACTACCACAAATCAGCCGTTATTATCCTTTTTTCCCTCCTGTCACTACCAGAGCTCCTCTCTAGCAGTTAATATACGTACTCCTATTTTCCTTTGTCCTTGATATTCTGTAGAATGTCCATCCTGAAGTCCTTTCTTTATCAAATTCACATGCTCATTTGTTTCCAAATGTGGCTTCTGTAGCATTGCTGTTTGCACTCTGCATTTCTTAATATAATTAACTATTTTTTTTTTCTTTTTTTGTCTATACAAGATATATGGAAAGTGTCTTACGGTAAGAATTCATTATTCCTACCTATTATATACAGTGGATATAAAAAGTGTACACACCCCTGTTAAAATGCCAGGTTTTTGTGATATAAAAATGAGACCACAATAAATCATTTCAAAACTTTTCCCACCTTTAATGTGACCTATAACCTGTACATTTCAATTGAAAAACAAATCTGTTAGGAGAATAAATATAAAAAATAAAAAAGTACAATAAGCTGGTTGCATAAGTGTGCACGCACTTAAACTAATACTTTGTTGAAGCACCTTTTGATTTAGTTACAACATTCAGCCTTCTTGGGTAGGAGTCTGTCAGCATAGCACATCTTGACTTGGCAATATTTGCCCACTCTTCCTTGCAAAAGCGTTCCAAATCTGTCAGATTGTGAGGGCATCTCTTGTGCACAGCCCTCTTCAGGTCACCCCACAGATTTTCTATTGGATTTAGGTCTGGGCTCTGGCTGGACCATTCCAAAACTTTATATTTTCTTCTGGTGAAGCCATTCTTTTGTTGATTTGGATGTATGCTTGGGGTCATTGTCGTGCTGAAAGGTAAAATTCCTCTTCGTCTTCATCTTTCTAGCACACGCCTGAAGGTTTTGGGACAAAAGTGACTGGTATTTGGAACTGTTTATAATTCCCTCCACCTTGACTAAAGCCCCAGTTCCAGCTGAAGAAAAGCAACCCCAAAGCATGATACTGCCACCACCATGCTTCACTGTGGGGATGGTGTTCATTTGGTGATGCAAAGTGTTGTTTTTCCACCAAACGTACCTTTTGGAATTGTGGTCAAAAATTCAACCTTGGTCTCATCAGATCATAACACATTTTCCCCACATGCTTTTGGGAGACTTGATGTGTTGTTTTGCAAATTTTAGCTGGGCCTGGATGTTTTTCTGTGTAATAAAAGGCTTCTGTGTTGCAACCCTACCCCATAGTCCAGACATATGGAGAATATGGGAGATTGTTGTCACATGTAGTACACTACAAGTACTTGCCAGAAATTCCTGCAGCTCCTTCAGTGTTGCTGTAGGTCTCTTGGCAGCCTCCCTGACCAGTTTTCTTCTTTGTTTTTTCATCAGCTTTGGAGGGATGTCCAGTTCTTTGCAACATCACCGTTGTCCCATGTTTTCTCCACGTTTTGATGATTCCCTTCACTGTGTTCCATGGCATATCCAATGTTGTGGAAATTTGTTTGTAGCCTTCTGCTATCTGATACCTTTCAACAATGAGATCCCTTTGATGCTTTGTAAGCTCTCTGCGAACCATGGCTTTTGCTGTAGCAGGCAACTGAGTAAATGTCAGGAAAATCCTACTAGGACAGGTGAACTTTATTTGGGATTAATCAGAGTATCTTTAATTGATGGCAGGTGTGTACCCAAGAAGACTGAATGCTGTAATTAAATCAAAAGGTGCTTCAACAAAGTATTAGTTTAAGGGTTTGCACACATATGCAACCAGCCTATTGTATGTTTTTTTTTAATTTTTAAATTGTTTCCCTAACAGATTTGTTTTTCAATTGAATTGTACAGGTCATAGGTCACATTAAAGGTGGGAAAAGGTTTGAAATGATTTATTGTGGTCTCATTTTTATTTATATCACAAAAACCTGGCATTTTAATAGGGATGTGTAAACTTTTTATATCCACTGTACATTGTTTTTAACTTGTCACAGTTGAAGTCAAGGAAAAAATAAGAGCAATTGTAAAAGCCTTCAGTGCTCCAATATTTCCAGCTCTGCTCTGGCGCTCCATACCTAACATGACAGCATGGTGGGGGCAGAGTTTTAGAATAACAACCAAAGCTCTGTTGTAACAGTTACAGGTAGGAAGTAAATTTATTCCACTAAAGAAAACACCAGCTGTAGTTACCACTACAGTAAGTAATACTGCTATTGCAACACATGCAAAATAAAACTAGAAAAAAAAAGTGTGATAAGTCACTTTGATGACGTAAAATACACTTTTTGTATTTTAGATGTAATTCAGTTTTGTTGGCTTCTTATATACTGTGATTTATGGGCCAGTTACTTAATATAGCTTAGTAACTTTTGAGAGATTGAGGTTGTGCATTTGACTGATACAGATTTTAATTCAGTTAATCAGTTAGCTAATGCCACTTAACAGTAAATGTTCATAACCAAATTTGTTTGTATTCATTGTCAGTGTTAAAATGTCGCACTATTTGCCACCCATAAGTGGATGAAATTGGGAAGTTGCACAATGTACCTATAATGATTAATGGTAATAATGCAAACAATGTTGACACAGAAATTGTTGCATTTTAAGTTGCAGGTATTAGGCAGTGGAGAATACATAATTGGGAGCCCTAGGTGGCCTGTTGGGATTTTCCTGTAAGCAGATGGGTGAAGTCTTTGAGAAGAGTGGTAGGCTGAATACACGGGAATGATGTGAGGCTGAAAGAGGGGAGGGAATGTGAGTGATAAAACAGGGCTACCCTCAGATGTTCCCTGAAAGAAAATTATTTGGAATATCGGTGATATTCGCAGACTTTATACATTTGGCAAGAAGTGGAGCTATAATATATTTTTTTAAAAAGTACAGTATAAGGAAGCTAGGCAACAAAGGAGACCTGAAGTGTTTCCAGCACTACATTGTCTAAGGACAATGCAAAATGTGCTTGTCTGTACTGCTGAAAGAGACCTTTGAGGATATTGAGAAGGATCACATTGTACTTGAATATCAC